>NC_139946.1:29948316-30220816 GCF_963454915.1 Gymnoscopelus microlampas
TGCACACACATTTGCAGTCAAAGGACCGCAATGGGAATAAGCTCTTGATCTTTTTTGGTGATTTTCCTTTTGACATAAATGTACAAATATTATGTTTATCAATCAATCAAGCAGCCTTCAGCTGGGTGATGCTGAAACGGAATTTCCCCCTCACGGGATTAACAAAGGTCTCCTCTTCCCTCCCCCTCCCACTCCTGAGGGGACTGGATTAGTCTGATGTGGTGGTATCATGTTGAAGTGAGCGACATTAAAGCCTCATCATATCTATACCATGTTAATAAGCGTCTATGCACAGATGGCACAATATGACCGCAGCGGTCTGTCATCCGGCTTTACTACCAACCTGATGGTGATGATCTGGCCCAGGTCCAGCTCGTAATTATTGACCTGTGCGATGAATATGGCTGCCACGGCCTCGTACAGAGCCGTGCCGTCCATGTTGATGGTGGCGCCCACGGGGAGCACAAAGCGGATGATGCGCCGGTCGATGTGGTTGTTCTCCAAGAGGCACTTGAAGGTGATAGGCAGCGTGGCCGAGCTGGAACAGAGGCAGAATGTGGGATAACTCAAAGTGCTGCTGATAAATATGAAAACGTCACATTAAGGAATGTTGCATTACTAATGAATATCTAAGAAATGGTATGTAATGTGGTCTTTGTGAACGGACTGCTGCAGCAAAAAAGTTATGAGGAGGAGCACTTCTGTGATAATGCATCACAAGGCATGCAATGGGTGCTACAGTATTGTTACCATGAGTTTCACTGACGGTGGTAAAAAGAGGTTTCATTTCCAAAGCGGCAACTTGTACAGTAGGTTAATTCATCTTAGGAGTGCACCCACACACACACACGCACGCAAGCACGCACGCACGCACGCACGCACGCACGCACGCACGCACGCACGCACGCACGCACGCACGCACGCACGCACGCACGCACGCACGCACGCACGCACGCACACACACACACACACACACACACACACACACACACACACACACACACACACACACACACACTCTCACACACACACACAAAAGCTCAAGTGTTTTCCAGTACATGCACATTTTCTCCAACAACAAACAACAGAGCTTTTCTGTTGTTCTTTCTGCCATTTGAGTGTTATTCTTGTTCCGGTGAAAAGGAAAAAATAATTAATGTTATTATTTCCGTGCAGAGCTATTACACATGAGGAGATCTATCTAAGGAGTGAAAAGGTGACATACTGTGAAGTGGAACTGTTGACAGCAAATAAAGAGAAAGCAGATGTTAAATTGAAGTAGTAAAGTACAGCAGATAGATTTGGATGGAGATTGATTTGATGCCGTGCCATAGTACAAAGGCAAACATTCCTGGCAAATATTCTTTGTTTGTGCATTACTGGGAATTCATTACTGATTGTGGATGCAGCTCAGTTGCAAAAACTCCAAGAATATTTCCCTCTTTTTCCTCTTGTCTCTCATGTCAGACTTATTTGCATTAAATAAAATGTAAATGACAGGTCATTCAGTTTCATTGCTATCATGCCCCTTTACCTGGAGGAGGTGGCCAGGGCGATCAGCAGGGCCTGCAGGATCCCCCGGATGTAAACAATGGGGCTCTTCTTGGTGATGAAGAAGTACATGGCTGGGAGGATGAAGAGGCCATGCAGTATCAAGCCAGTCACCACGGTGAATGCGTAGAAGCCCAGCTTCTTCCCCATGTCTGATGGGTCACTCATCTCCAGGATCTTCCCAGCCACCAGAAACACAATGCCAAACGGGAAGTACCTGGATCACGACACTCAGGGTCAAAGGTCAAATGTAGTAGCACCAACAAATTCTCACCCCCAACTTGTGGAATTGATTGAGAACAACGCGATGTTGCCATTAAAAACCTTGCATCGAGCGAGAGCCCACATCGAGCGAGTGCCCGCATCGAGCGAGAGCCTGCATCGAGCGAGAGCCCATATCGAGCGAGTTTTTCACACCCTTGTCTGAAAATTGTGTGTTCATGATTTGACGCATTTTGTTCAAAACTGAGTACTCCAGCAAACATTGGAAGCCAATTTTAGCCAATCAGGATGAAATATGAAAAATCTGTAGGAGTACTGTCAAAAAATGTGTTTTGCACAAATCTGCCTCCTGGTGCCGCTATAAAAGGCCCATGTCAAAGACTTGGGGTAGGGGTTCTGCTCTAGCATCGCGTAGCCAGACTATATCACTGCGGGATCAAAACAATGACTCTCAACGCAATTGGTTAGACCTACAAACAACCAACTACCAATTACAGTCTCCCATATTTGAATGCTGGGCCCTGATTGGTTACCCCCGTCTTCTGGAGCAGGAAATGGATTCTCTATGGAGCGGTGCCAGACCCAAATCGCAGAGTGCTTTTTTTTTTTGCACTGGCAGATTCGTCTGGTCCCAGGCTAGTTCTGCTCTGGCATCCAGGGAGTGTGTGTACACAGTTTCGCTGCGATCAAGCCAATGGTGATGGAGATTAGCTGTACACAGACAGAATGACACACGGACGGACGGACACACGGACGGACGGACGGACACACGGACTGACGGACGGACGGACGGACGGACGGACGGACGGACAGGGGGCAAATACTCTCGCCATGCCTTTGGCACCAATGGTGCCGGAGATGAGTTGCTCACAGGCGGAAGGACACACACACACATGGACGGTTGGACACACACACGGACAGGGGTGAAAACAGTCTCGGCCACGCCTTCGGCCTGGCGGAGACAATAATAATAATACATTGTTAAAATTGAATGTATATTATAATATTGAACAATACCATATAACAATGGCCACGATTCTCAGGACAGCCTCATTCAAACTCTGGCAGAAATTCACCAAGGCACTGCCATTGGGTCCCATCCTTCCCAGCATGATGCCTGTGAGGAAAAGTAATACACATATTTAACCTCTATATAGACTTTGTCACCCAGGGGTCTATACTAGGCCCCATCCTCTTTCCCCTGTAGATCAAGGGCCCTATTTTCACCGGTGCCTTACCCATTATCCTTTGCCATTTTTTACTATTTTTAAAAACATGTTTTAATAGTTCAACTAGCCAATCTATATCGACACATTGTGAGCTTGTAGATTGGCTATTTGAACTATTTGTCAAATTAGTACAAAACATGGCAAAGAAGTTTAAGGATAATGGGTAAGGCACTGGCAAAAATAGGGCCTCAAATCTCTTTGCCATAAATAGTCAATCTACAAGTTCACAACACATTGCCATGTTCACCCCAGAATAGGGATACTATAGGGTTCATGTGGTTATTCACTTGAACCTTAGCTTCCCTATTCTGATCATGTCGTAATAGGCGAACATTTGGTGAACATTCTGCAAAAATAGCTGCTCTATAAACCCACAGTCGGCTTGTGTAACGGCTATTTCCGGCAAAGAGATTTGGTGTAGAGGGAAACAAGGAGGGGGCCAAGGATAGACCCCTGGAGAACAGCACTCATGGTTTCAGTGGTTAATAAACATCAGAGGTTTAATTTGTCAGGTCACATAGAGAGAGGACAATGAACTGGGAGAGGACAGAATTAGTGTAATCCAGTGGTCACTGATTCCCAACCTTTTCTGGATCAGGGCCCACTTGAAAATCTTGAAAGTGTTTGCGGCCCACCCATCTGACTACAGAACTTAAGTGCGAGCAGATGGGTGGGCCATGTGCATTTTCAGAGCATGTCTATTTTAATGACCAATCAATTGATTGTGTTCCGGCTTGGATCAATTGAACTAACATACTAACGTAGCATTCCTTAAGTTCTGCATCACAATGAAATCTCTTCTAATTTTTCAAGGTTTTAAAGAAAAAATACCAGGAAATATTTTTTACATATTTTTTTTATAACATAGTTATATTATAATTCAAATCGTAGTGTTTTGCCAATTATTTTAGGGGCCCCAGCCCACAGGTTGGGAACCGCTGGTGTAATCCTTACCCATGGTGGCTGAAAAGATGACTATTCCCAGCACATTCATTCCATCGCTGCTTCCTGGCCGCGTGCGTACGATTGTATCGGGAGGCGGGGTCAGGTCGAGGGCGAAGTTCTGTATGTCGGTTCCATTATCGTCTTGGATGCCGTAGATGAGCGCTCGTCGCGTGCTGGACTCTGATAGGCTCTGACTCACAGTGGGTTTCGGTTTAAGGGTGATCTGAGTACTTGTCCGGTACTAATGTAAGGGAACAGAACAGGGGACAATTAGCCTCCCCTGGTCATGACAAATTGTTTGTGTTTTGTGATTTGTTGTGTGCAGTGTGCTGTGTAGGCTGAAATGCCCTCACCTGTTGAAACGTCGCCTGAACCAGATTAGATGGAAACATGTTGCTGCAAGACAGAGGGAAATATTCATGAATGGGCATTGGGTAAGCACACTGCTGTGTGACATAAAGGTAAAAAAGAAAAGCACATAATCAGTGAGTAAGTACTTGAGTAAGAGTAGAGATACTCCTGGTCAAATTTACTCCACTACAAGTAAAAGTAGCTCAGTCAAAATGTTACTCAAGTAAGAGTCAAAAGTCATTTTAAATATACTTAAGTATTCAAAAGTACATGCTATTAAAAATACTTAAATCACAAGTAAAAGTAAAAGTAGAAGTACATTTCTTAATTTTTATATCGATGAATTGCTGTAATGTTTTCACAATGAATTTATAGGACCTTGTAACTCTTGAGAAGTAACTCTCTGAAACCACCTGCACTGCATGCACTGGTGTGCTTGCTTGTACCACTACGTTAATACAAAGCCTGCAGAAACACCTATAAAAACATAGAAATGACTGAGGAACCAGAAGTAAATAATTTCACTCCTATACACCCATACAAGATGTAATAATACAGAAACATTGAACTAGTATGATTACTAGATTAACATCAAGTACTGTATATTTCTTTTGCATACTAAGAAGTGTAAAAGAAAGGATTAACAAGGCGGTCGAGTGCCATGTAGTATCCATGTTCGATTCTGCATCGATAACCTCTTGTCATCGAAAATAGCAGATCTACTGCTACGGATTGTAAGTCAGACATTTTCAGCATGCGAGGATACGACGAGTATATGTCCAGCTTAACCACCCCAGAGCTGCCTTCAGAATTTAAGCCACAGACATGGCTAGTGAGCAGAAGTGTGGCCAATTGCATTTTAGGGAATGAAAAAAAGCCAATGTCTTGGAAATGTACTTGAGTAAGAGTAATAAGTATCAAAAAAATCTAATACTCATCAAGTAAAGTACAGATCCTCAGAATCTGTACTTAAGTACAGTACTCAAGTACATTTACTCTACTTCTACTACTACTACTACTAGCTACCACTACTACTACTAGCTTCTACTACTACTACTACTACTACTTCTACTACTACTGTTAAGAAGATTCCCCAAACTCTAAGTTTAGTATTATTGTTTCTGTTTTTCCTCTAAAATGGACTATTTGTTTTCACTTCAATGTATGCTGAGTGCACAGCAGTTAATTGGCCATTTAGTTGCACCTGCTGTTGATTTGATTTGCAATCCCATGCACCTTTAAAAGCAAGTGTTTGGTCAGTGTGTCAGGTCTGGTGCAGAGAGCAGCAGTAGAGGCTGCAGTGTGTGCGTCCATTCTAAGTAAGTTTGTTTTGAGTTTGGATATGTTTGATGTGCAGTATAATCGAATGTTTATGTTACTTTGAATACATGTGGGTAACTTTTCTCCTAGTTCTGTATTTTGTTTGATTTGCAGAAAACCACACAACTAAAACTGCATATCCTGTAACCCCCTGCACAGTGTGAAAAATAAAACAAACAAAGGAAAGAAGTGCGTCGTAATTTGCGCACCACGGTGATCGGGTGCATTTCTCCTTTCCGACATGTCGCCTTTCCGACGTTAACGAACCCTATACCTAACCCTAACCCTAACCCTAACCGCACGCGGAAGCCACTAGTCGGAGTGGCGAGATGTCGGAATGGAAGGAGCACCCCACGGTGATCACATCTACCAACCAGCACCTTCCACTATTGAACATTTTTTACAACTACTACTACTACTACAAACAGTTACTACTAATAACATTATTAATAAAAATAGTAATACTAACTAACTACAATATCAACAATTCACCCATTGTCAGCCTTCTGATTGGTCCCTGACCGATCAACAATCAGCATAGCAGCGGTTGTTTATGCTGAGTCAGCTAAACATCTGACAAATTTGTTGTAACCTTTCTGAAATGTCACAGGGCTTTTAAATCTACAGCACTGGGTTTGTATTTATCTGTATGAAATGCTTCTGTTAGGATGAAAAAAACCTGTGTTCAAAGTGCAAAATCCTTGTAATACTACAAAGCATTTCATGTGAGCTCCATTGAGAATCATCACTGAAACAGTTCAATTGCAAAAATAAATTGTTTCAATCATTAGATAGTCAAAACATTACAGGTTTTTCCCATTATGCCAGACAATATTTATCTGTCTCATTTTGGAGTGAAAGCAAAAGGTTATGTATTTTGCCTACCGTGAGTAATACACAAATTAAATCCATATGATTTTGAATTCATTTTTGCTAAGCTACAGGAAACTCAAAGAGTTGGTTGAGGGCCCCACTTATTTGTGTGTAAGTGAAATGGCAGCTAGTCAAAGGCAGCTGGTTCCAAAAAAAACACCCAAAGGGATATGGAAGGGCTTACACAATCACGGCAACGCTCCAACTGGTCTAGTCAGATGGCCAAAGACCCACCACAGTCCAGTTCTCACACTGTACAGTACCCGCTTTATAGGATTGGCTGGGATGCTTGCACATTTATTATACACAGGTTACTTTTCCTAAATGAAAATGTTGCACTTTTTCCAGACATTTTCCAAAGTAATTATTTTTCTTTAAGACTACTTGTTGTAGTTTTCTAAGACAAGTATGCATTCCTTTCTGATTATGACCTTTTGATCACCGGTGGTGATCTCAAAGCACTGGTAGTGAGACTTGCATGATTTTTGCCCTGCAGACAACAGACAAACACTGTTTCTCCAATGCTGGCGATGTCAATTCCTTTGGTGCATATTTTACACAATGCTTTAGTGTTTGACTAATAGTGGGGCCGCGTGGCACGATATATCAGCCTAATCGTTCCCTTTTGTGATTAAAGCGCCAAATTTGGCAGAAGTGTTGATTGATATATTGGGAACAAAACTGGATATTGGGCCATCACAAATTCTCACGCTGGTGGGCGTGGCAGCCATTTTTCAAAATGGCCACCAGCGGTTGATCAAATCTTTCTAGTTTTTGTCCTACTAGGCCGAAATGTTGCTCAAGTATGTGAGTATGAAGGTGTGTGGGTGTGTTCATGTTAATTGCCTAAAAGGGGGGCGTTGCAATGGGAGTTGCCTAGATAACAACAACATTTGGGAGAATTGTTCAAATGGTGATACAAGCGGGACATTTGGTACAAATCATCTTTGGAGATCACGCTTCGATTTAGTAAACCGGGCCACTCATAAATCAAAGATGGCAGCCATTTTTTTTAAAGATGGCCACCAAAAGACTGTTTTTTCATTTCTGCATATCTTTACCTATTATTTGAGGTCAATTACCAAATCACCTATTAGCACAACAGGAGTTACCATTTACAGTGACGGTGCCAGCGTATGAGTAGCACATAGACTGTAAAAATGTATGGACAAAGTGACGCCATTGGTTTCTACAGACCGTAAATGAAGCCGATTGTTCAGGAATTTCAAATCCGCTATCTTTCTATATCGCGTCATATCCTGCGCAACCGGAAAGAATGCTATTGGTTGGGTAGCTTGTCAATCAAATCATCCCGCCCCTCCTACAGCATACCCTACTTTATCATCAATTTAAAAATAAATGGGACCATAATTTCCCAAAACGCATATCATGCGTAGACTTTAAACTAGCGACAAAAACCCACCCACTTGAATGGAGAAAAAATCTTTCTGACATCAGCAGGGGTAAAACAGCAAACCTACTGGCCATTCATATGAACTTTTACTTCCTATTTAGACTATTTCAAAGCAGGAAGCTGGGCCCTTGGAGCCTGCAGTACTCAAGCATGGCTTGAGTATGGCTTGAGTACTAGGAGCTGGTGTTAGGTGTGAAGATGAAGAAGAAGAACAATGCTGTGTGGAGCTCAGGGAGGAGATAAGAAAGGCAGCCAGAGAGAAAGTAGGGAGGAGTACAAAGCGATGAGGGGTAAGGCAGAGAGAAAGGTGGTGAGGGTTAAGGAAAAGAGTATGAGTAATTGTATGAAAGGTTGGACACCAAGGAGGGAGAAAAGGACCTGCACATTTTTGGCTAGACAGAGGCACTGAGATGGGAAGGATGAGCAACAGGTTAAGGTGATAAAGGATGGATGGAAATGTTCTAGCAACCAAAGACAGTGTGTTGAGAAGACGGAAGGAGCACTTTGAGGAAACAGATGGAGGAAAGTGTCAGGAGTTTTATTCTAACAGAAGTATACCAGTGAGAGGGAAGATGTATAAGACGGGAGGGGTACCAGCCATGATGCTGTACGGCTTGGAAACGGTGGCACTGACGAAAAGACAGGAGGTGGAGGTGGCAGAATTGAGGATGCTACGATTCTCATTAGGAGTGACTTACAAATAAATGGTAACTCCTGTTTGAAAATGTTCAAAAACATACTATGGGAGTGCTATTTGGTGATCTGGTGATTGACTTCAAATGATTATAGGCAAAGATATGCAAAAATGCAAAAACTAATTTTGGCGGCCATCTTGAAAAAAGGCTGCCATCTTTGATTTAAGAGTGGCCTGGTTTCCTAAATCGAAGCGTGATCTCCAAAGATGATTTGTACCAAATTTCCCACTTGTATCACCATTTGAACAATTCTCCCAAAATATTGCTGTTATCTATCACTCCCATTGCAACGCCCCCTTTTAGACAATTAGCATTAACACACCCACACACCTTCATACTCACATACTTGAGCAACATTTCGGCCTAGTAGGACAAAAATTAGGAAGATTTGATCAACCGCTGGTGGCCATTTTGAAAAATGGCTGCCACGCCCACCAGGGTGAGAATTTGCGATGGCCCAATATCCAGATTTGTTCCCAATGTATCAATCAACACCTCTACCAAATTTGGCGCTTTAATCACAAAAGGGAACGATTGTCGTGCTACGCCGCCCCACTATAAGGTGTCAGGAGTGACGGAGGTTTTATGGTGTTCGAGCCATAAGCTCGAAAACAAATGGGGGCTGCAGCCCCCCTGGTGATGGGAAGGGGAGAAAAAAAATGATTAAAAAAAAGAAAATTATATATATATATATATATATATATATATATATATATATATATATATATATAATACACATATATATCAAACAATAATGTATTTTACTTTGGGGAATAAAATATTTGTTTTTACTAATCACGTGGTCACCTTGCTACCGGGTCATTCAAAGTTCAATACGGAAGGCGCAATGAGTTACTGACAGCCTCTCACATACTGTCAGTGAACACCATGGCGAATTAGCAGAAACGCATATCAGATTTTTAGCAGGTTGCAACCTGCTCTTGCAACCTGCTCTAAGAAGAGGCATACCCTACTTCGACACATTACAGATTTGCATTCGACAGATTTTTCCATTCGACAGATTTGCGTCATTGGCTGTCTTTACAGATTTGCATTCGACAGATTTGCGTCATTGGCTGTCCTTTAAGCCAATGGGGATATTTTCCCATTGTCCCATACTCTGGACGGGCGGCCTCGTCCTCCCAAGCTATGGGACTAGACACGCCTCTCTCAGTGGATTCTGAGCGCTAGCCGAATTTGGCTAATAGTTAGCTTGTATGATGTTACTAACTAACTGTTCGCGGTAATGTCCGCTCTCCATTAGTTATCGACGCAAGTTGCGTTATTAATCCCGTAATTTTCATGTATTGTACATCCCAAAATAAGATTTATTAACCATGTTATGGTGCTGTAATGACTTCATATTTTCGCAACATAATGTCCTTTACACGGGCCTTGCAAAAGAGGATCGCTTCCGCATTTTCTTCTTCGTTGGTCCAAATAATGATACGGTTGCCAGATTTTTGAGAGAGAAATAAGCAACCATGGTGCTGTAATTACTTCATATTTTCGGACCACTTTTACATTTTGTGCTGCAGATTGGGCCAAAAAAGCCTGCCGCAACCTGCTATATTATGACTTTATGTCATTTCTTGTTTTTCACCTGGACCAAGTAGTTTAAAGAAAAAAAAGAAAAAAAAACTGCAATTCTGTTGTGTTGTCAGATACGGACAATGAATCACAGCCAGGAGGAGCTTCAGCAGAGCCAGAGGGTTGGCCAGAGACACGTTGGACATACCATGCCTTGTTAAAACTTTCATCAGCAACACACCAGAACGAAAGGCTACGTTTGGTGCCTTGTGAATCCAGGTAAGATGGCTTTATTTTATGCTGTGCAGCTCATGTTTGTGCCTGCATAATAGTTTTTTCTTTGTAACAATGCTGCTGTGCATTTACTTGTCCAGTTAACCAACAGCATCCTTCATTTTTAGCCGCATGCTGAAAGCTAGCGGCTCTACAGACAGCACTAGTCCTAGTCCGACACCTGAGTGACACCTAAGTGTCATTGGCTGTCCTGGCTGTCCTTCACACTTCCCGCCAATGGGGAGACGGTCCTTTGCAGCACCCGCCTCTCCTCCTTTGACACCTATTTGTCATTGGCTGTCCTGGCTGTCCTTCACACTCCCCCCCCTTTAGGCCAATGGGGAGACGGCGCTTTGCAGCACCCGCCTCTCCTTCTTTGCAGCAGAGAGAGAGAGAAAGGGAGAGAGCTTCAGGCAGGAGGGTTAGCCTAAATGCTAGCGTGCTTCATTAGACCTAGTTTGGCTATTAAGTTATTATTTGGCCATGTTCACACTGACTTCAATCTTAGCTATTGTTGGGAAGACCCGTGTGGTGTCACAAAATGTTGCCACCACTTATATAAAAAACATTAGAGCGTTAATCTGCGACGCTATGGCGAGAGAAACAAGCAATCCAAAAAACAAGTAATCAGGTCTATGAAAAGATTGGGGCAAAAAAAGCCTGCCGCATGCGTCTTTATTATGACTTTGGTAATTTCTTGTTTCTTCTCTCTCTCCTACACAGATGCTGCCTGCGAGTGTCTCTCTCTCTCTCTCTCTCTCTCTCTCTCTCTCTCTCTCTCTTTTGGGGAGCTTTTGGGGAGCTTCTCTGTATTTCCTCAAAATCTGAGCCAGTTGTGTGATGTGAAACCACCTTGCTTTGAGCAGCAATGGTGGATGGGACGCAATGCCTGTAATATGTGCTTATTTGAATATTCATAGATCCAGAATTTCTCAGTGAGGGAGAAAGGATATGGGCCCTAACTTGCGCGCCGCCCTACCCCTTATCCCTAAAGTTAGTAGCCAGATTTTACAAATTTTAAAAACATTTTAAAATAGTTCAACTAGCCGAGCTACATCAACAATTTGTGAGCTTGTAGATTGCCTATTTGAACTATTTTAAAATATTTTTTTAAATAGTAAAAAATGGCAAAGAAGTTTAGGGATAAGGGGTAAGGTGACACGTAAGATACGGCCCTGTGTACTATTGATGCACATCTCAGTCTGGTTCACAGGGTTTCATGAATGTTATGCTTCCAGTGGAGATCTTTCAAAGCTCACTATCCTCTAACAAGCTCCAGCACGACGGGCGACCATCTGAAAACAGGAACTAGAAGTGTGCCTGTCTCATCTCTGTTCTCAACCTCTTCCTGTCTCAAGAACCATGTAGCACCCTCCCTACAACTCAGTTCCGCTATTTAGACCCTTAAAACACAGTCACACACTGACACCTAGGCTCAATCTACTCTGTATATACTGTAAATTAAGCTAGCAGTGAGCAGCATGCAGTTTATTACCCTCACTTAAATGTCTTTATTTATTATTATTTATCATTATTTCATCAAAAACGTTTTAAAACATATATAATATATTTAGATTATATATAATATAACCTTTACTGGTATATTTTTTCACAATTGACAACTTCTTTAAACATTACACTCATGCCATACGAAATGCATTTATTTTACAGTTAATAGAAAACGTTTGTGACAACAGTGTTAATGCTTTCCAAAATATCCTTGGGCACTAGAACTCTGCAGCATTCCCTTTTCAGCATTCCTTCCGTAGACAAAACGCTGTGATGACAGCTGAGCTACAAAGTCGCTAAAACAGACTAAAATGAATGTCACACAGTATGACTTTAAGAATGTTGGACATACGTGCGTGCGTGCGTGCGTGCGTGCATGTGTTGATGTGTGTGTTTGCATTCAAATGGTCTTACCGAATGAGGTCCAGCAGTGCGTCAGCAGAGCTCATGACTGGCTTGGCACTGTCCCCCGAGTCCTCCTTCTGGGCCGCCCCCCCCGGGTGGATGATAGACACCATGATGATGCCCACCACCACAGCCACAAAGGTGGTCCACAGGTAGTAGGACACTGTGATCAGGCCTAGCCGGCTGGAACACTTGGCATCCAGTGCTGCCAGGCCTGACATCAAACTGCAAACAAAAAGAGAAGGCCCATAATAGACAGTCAAAATTATGTGTGTTAATATAGTTCATTTGACCAGTAGCAGTAATGAAGTACATTTACTTGAGTATTGTAGTTAAGTAAATCTTTGTGTAGCCTATTTTTTGACTGATGACTTTTATACTTATGACTTTCTCCACTACATTGGGGGGGTAGGGTGCGATAATTTACGATTCTGTCCCTAACCTTAATCTTAATAAAATAATTTGCGACTATTTTTTTTTTTACTTAATTTTTTATCCCGTGATTTTTGTAACCCATTTTTTCATCCGGTGCCAATTTCCTAAGTGATCCTGGGCGCTACACCAGCCCTACACCAGCGCTACACCACTAATTTTAGATAAGATAAATAAACAACGGCAGGAGATGGATTCGATCCCGAGGCACTGGAATGAAATGCTAATGCTTAACATTGCACGCCATGGCACCATCTGATAATGCAATTTTTGGGAGTTAGTTAAAGATGGAGTGCCATGATATTTTTCAACCCTAAAACCTTTAACTAATGTAAGGATTTTTTTCAAAAAAAAAAAGTGTACAGAAATTGTTAAAAAAAATGTTTTTATGTGGACACGCCTCCAGTTCATTAAGTATGCCTGGTTCTCACCTTAGCACCTCCTCCACCACCTTAGCACCACCCACCTGTCCTAGTCCCTCCTCCTCCTCATGCCCACACCTGTTGTGTTATGATAATGAGGGGGAGGGTATGTTTTTTGGGGGCTCTGTGATGTCACTAAAGGGCTGTTTCTCTATTGGCATGTTTGACCCTCAAGATTTCAGCCTCCAGGAAGAAACTCCAAATAATCAGAGAAGACATAAAACACCATAAAACCACCACCGGGGGGCTTAATGAAGTTCTATCAACCTCATGGACACATGAAAAACAGAAAAAGTGCAAAAACATGGCACCAGCTCTTTAAGGCTCATGTGAGAGGCAGTTCTGCGTGCATCACAGAAGGGGGTGTCGCCAATTGTTACTACGATCCGGTGGGAAAGGCCTGTTCACTTCCAGGTCTGCCCCACAAAGACTTTCTGGCTCTGCGCCTGCCATGAACTGCTGCATGGATATACTTTAGCGAATATTTAAGGTTTAAACTAGTAGTTGTATACACTAGTCCATACCTAGGGCTGTGCGCTCAAAGAATTATGTGCTCTGTTCACTTCATGTGGGACAAAAACTGATACATTTTCAGGACTGCTCTGCGGTTTTGTTCATCTCTGAAATGCCTATTGAAAGGCAAAATTCCATACAAAGTTTGTTGCTGTGTTGCGTGTTAATGGCATTGATTGAGCACAACTGTTGAGACAGACATTTTGGGGGAGAGAGTTGTTAAAAGTGACGATCTTAGGCCAGGTGCTGGAGCTTCAGGATCATGTTGAGCGACATGGATATATGACCTAACTCTTAACTTCAATATCCCTTTGCCAAATGCCACTGTCATTCAACCATATCATTTTTGTGAGGCAGGTCGGTAGCAACGATTCCACGTCGGGTCATAAATGACAGGGTTGTCACACACACAGGTCAAACCTGGGGTCCGCGGGGGTCTCAGGTGTGACCGGTGTGTGTGACAACCCGGTCATTTACAACCCGGCGTGGAATCGTTGCCACCACCCACACAACCATGAGGAGTTGATGTTTAAGCTGTTTGAGCTAAGCTATGTGTGCTAATAACACAACATGGATTCGAACATTGCACGTGTTACTGCGTGCTAGTGCTATGAAGATGATATCCAAAGCACCCTCCCGTTCATAAAACGCAGTGGGTGTGGACACAGGCTGTAAATGAAAGTCCTTTATAAGTTTGCAGTGTGCGTGTGTGTTCTACCGTTCTGTCTGTGTGGCTGTTTTCCAGTAGCTAGAGATTCCCATAGATTGTAGGGCTGTAACCATGGTGACGACAGATCCCATAGCCCGAACTCTGAATCTCCGGTGTTTACTCAAAAACGCTAATAAACAGCTTACATTTTGGGAAAGTGAAAAACAGGCGTTGTGATTGTGTGCATATCCTAATGGTCAATGCCTGTGTGCAAGTTCAGATCAATTGCTCAAGCCACTGAGGAGAGCCGTGCGAAACAGACAGGTTTTGATGACAGATTTGATGACAGAGGTTTCCTTATTATACAGTAGGATAGGATGGAGAGACAACTAAAGAACACACAAACAATCTATCCTGAGTATTGTGTGTGCAGTAGTCTCTCAAGCCAGACTGTTGACTCCAAGTGCTGAAAATGATTCAGGAGTAAAGTGGTCCCCCCACTTCCATTTTGATTTTGCAAATTTGTCCTAATTTAAATGTATTAATCAAATCATATCTTGCTCCTTTGCAGAAATGAAAATTCAAAAAGACATTTTAAAATATACATGACAACTTCCTGTAATCAGCTTTCACCAGGAGGCATAGTTCCAGACTCCAGTGTTCAGAGATTGTTGAAAAGTTTGGGTCTGGCTATGCAAGACTATGGACGCAGGCACAGCTCTGTGCCTCATGGAAGCTGCACTGTCTAGCCAGTTTGGCACATAACAGAGGAAAAGCAGACAACAGGTTGCTTATCTTTTAAAGCTTATTTGTAAATAGCCTATTAATTTAGGCTAAGAAATAGATAATGCAGTTGCTCAATATTTATTAAATTCACCTCCACAGCTGCTCGTTTAAATATTTGTTTTCAAAATTTGCTACTTCCATACTGTCGGTTTCTTCAGGTCAGTAGGGTATCGAGAGGAGACACATAGGTTGACACAGGTGTGTAAGGAAACCGGATGACCCGGCTGAACCACATGTGAACACAGGGAGGACATGCAAACTCCACACAGAAAAAATGAATTCACATTTGAACCCAAGACCTTCTTGCCGTGAGGCAGATAAGAGGACGACTTTTGCAACAAAAATTGTTGACAGTATTTTGCCATACATCACACAAATCGGTACACAGTATCTCTATAGTCATTAAGTGAAACAGGTCTTTCGGATTTTTCCTGTTCCATCCTGATTGGCTAAGATTGGCTTCCAAAGTTTGCAGGAGTGCTCCGTTTTGAATAAAATGCCTCAAATCATGAACACAGCATGCAATTTCCATCAACCTCATGAGTCATGGTGGTGCTATAACAAGCCGATTCATGTTTTTACCTACAGTATAACTGCACCGATCTGTGTAAAACTTTGTATGTGCACTCCATAGAGGCCAAGGAAAAACCTTTGCCCTGCATTTTTCACATCTGAACTTTATAGCGCCACCAGGAGGCCGACTTATGTAAAAGCCATTTTTTATATAACTCCTTCAGATTGTATCCAAATTTCAAGCAGTTCAGTCCACATGATCTCTATAGTCATGTGATCAAGACTGATCAGTCTGATTTTTCATATTCCATCCTGATTGGCAAATTCCGAACATTGCTGACCTACAGTAACCTACCTGACCTGACGGAGACCTGTGCTCCTAGGAGCACTTTTTCTAGTCTAGTCTGTTTGTGGTTTGAAATCATACCGTGTGCCGGAAAACGTTAAACTGCTGCCTGGGACTTTAATCTTAGAGCATCCTCTCTACTACACTGCCTAGACTGGGCTATGAAATGACTTGATGAACTGAAAATATTTTTTCTCCAGTATTTTAATTTAGTTTCTTGTGTTCTTAAAACCATGTAGGCTACTGTAACTATGGGCTTTGTGAAGAATTATAAATATAATGTATTTATTTTACATACTGTATCATATCCCGTGTGTTTCTGGCTGTGCATGCGTGGTGCGTGTGCTGTCTGTGTATTGTGAATGTAAAGATCAAAAGATCAGTCTCTAATCCCCTACTGCTCGCATTCAGGACACAAAATACACACACGCACACAAGCTTGCGCGCACACACGCACACGCACACGCACGCACACGCTCACGCACACGCTCACGCACACGCACATGCACACAGACAGACAGACAGACAGACAGACAGACAGACAGACAGACATGTGCGGGCATGCACACGCATGCACACACACGCACGCGCACGCACACGCATGTACACGCACGCACGCACGCACGCACGCACGCACGCACGCACGCACGCACGCACGCACGCACGCACGCACACGCACACGTACACACACACACACACACACACACACACACACACACACACACACACTTACACACAAACAAGAGCAGGCGTAAAAACACATGTCCTGTATCCTATCGGACAGACAGAGAGAGAGAGAGAGAGAGAGGGGAGATGAAGTGAATGGATATGGTAAACAGATGGTCTCCTTAATTCAGAAGCTTACTGCTGTTCAATAGGCCTGACTATATATCATGTGGAATGCAGGCATACATACTGTAGGTCAAACACATTTTCTCGGTTCAGCACATGCACACACTTACAAATACACGCACGCACACTAGCACACACGCACGCACGCACGCACGCACGCACGCACGCACGCACACACACACACACACACACACACACACACACACACACACACACACACACACACACACACACACACACACACACACACACACACACACACACACACACACACACACACACACACACACACACACACACACAAGCATATGCATGTACACAAATGCACACACTCACATGCCTTCGTGAAAGTTCAGTATCAATTAAAACTTCAACATTTTCCGAACAGAAAGCTTTTAAACGTTATATACACAAAATGGCACAAGCATTTTATTGTGTAATTTCCTGAAGGCCTATGCTGAATTTAAATAGAATAGAGTATAGAGAAGCCTTCGTGGCCTATGACATTATCGAGCTTTGAGTGCACTCATTGCTCAAGTAGTTCACTTAGAATCTGATGAAAAGACCTCCTTCACCAGGAGGTCATGAAAGTGGGGAAATGATGAGCACATTCATTTCAGTACAATGACAATTTAAAGTAAAATTAAGCGGCGCCCTTTTGCAAAGCTGTCAATCACAGCTTTGCTAAAATAGTACATTCCAACACTGCAAGTTTCAATTCCAATACCAATTCAAGTCTGTTTTCTTGTTCTCTAAGTAATTTGCCCGCCATCACAATCGCATAATAGTTGGGTCATTTATGGCACTTCCGTGACCGCGGAGAGCGAAGGTCCGTTTCTCAATGGATTTGTCATCTAGGAGGGTTATTAAACAAATTTAGCCGGGGTGTCTTTTTTAAAACGGCGGGGAAAATTTGTGGGAGACCAAAATCCAAAATGGCTGCCGTGAAAATGAACTTTTTAATGGTTTGACCTACAATGATGCACAATACATGGTTTCAGAGCTTATTTTGGTCAAGGAATACATATATGGTGTTTATATAATGATTTGACCTATTGTCGACCTTCAAATGCAAGATGGCTGCCAATTATGAGCTCCAAAAGGGAGTTTTTTCAAAATCGTCACAGAGCCTTCATATTAGGCTCAAATGAAAGCTCTGCTCATGATGAGTTGAATAATATACAGTATAAGTACACAGAAGTAATCTCTGAGGTCAATAAAGTCAATGTTTGTGTGTAAACAGCAGTTGCTGATTTGCGGTTTCCCATTAAATAGGGTAGGCTACTGAGAATATGGTGTCCAGTTCATCCCATCACATTTTCATAATGAACCAAAAATAAATGAGCTCTATAGCCTAACATAAAATAGTATTCTGTATGCAAAGATAGAAAGGTTAGTTGCTTGAGGTGAATTTAAAGGTCAACTCATTTGTCACCCTTATTTTGTAGTATTGCTCCCAGTGTTTCCTGTCTGCCTAGTTACTTTTACCTGCCTTAACCAGTCTTGTAATTTTTTCAGTGTTTCCACCTGTGTCCTCCTAGTCCCCCAGCCTATCCCAGTGTTAATTGTCAGTTGAGTTCACCTGTGTCCTGTTAATCCCTGTCTATTTAAGCCCTGTGTTTGCATTGTGTTCTTGTTGGTCTGTAGACCTTGTCATGTGAGGTTTTTAGTCGTTGTTCTTTGTGCTCAAGAATCTTGGACAAGTGATTTTGGATAAGAACCTCTCGCCAGAGCAGGATGCACAGCACACCCTGTCTGTAGTGCTTTCCTCGTAGTGCTTGGTCTACCAACCCCTCCACTACTACCCCTGCTGTAACCAGAGTGTCTGCCATTCCAGAGCCCTTGAATCGCTTGTAGATGGCATAGATGTACTGTAGGACATCAGCTGGTGGAAAGGTACAAGGATTGGGAGGATGTCCTTGAACATTTCTGGATTCTCTGCCTTGAGCTCAGTGAGCATCTTGTAGGTGGGCAGGTCACCAACAAGAAAGGAGAAAGGAATATTCTTCTGCCACATGGCCTCCACATGTTTCACCATGATGTCATTCACCACTGACTTACTTGAAGGTTCATTGTATGTTGTGTGGTAATAAGGCTTGCTCTTGTTGGGTGGTGGATGACAGCAGGACTGGGCACCACTGTATCCTGGAACTCGCTACTCTTCAGGTGGTGGTCTTGTACCATGATTGTCTACACAAGACAGTGCATGTATCACAGAGCGAGCACACTGCGGAGCTCTGCTATCAACCTGGGAGTAAATGTCCATGGCATGACAAGGAGTAAAGATCTGGTAGACACTCTGCACAAGAGCGGTGTCTGCATCAGCTTTGCAGACACACTGCTCCTCTATGACCATTGGGCTCTGATGGATGTGGAGGCATCAGCAACCTGCCCACACGAGATCGCAGACAGCAAGCCAGTTATCGTGATCATCGACAATGACGACTTCAAGATTGACACTATGACAGGTGACTCTACAGCAGTCCATCGAACAAATGTCATGTACATGCAGCCAGAGAGCTATGAAAAGAAACCAGGCGAAGAGACTGCTGAAACGCTCACCAAGAAGAAGGAAATCTCTGCACAGCTAAAGCAGAGGTTTGCGGAACTGACAAAGGTTTGCCAGTACAGATGCCCCCCCTGGTAGCAAGAGTGAGTCACCTGCTTGTCCCAGGGTAGATCCACCAGTGGATGGGTCAGCTCCGCAGCGTGCTCGCTCTGTAATACATGCACTGTCTCGTGTAGACAATCATGGCAGAAGACCACCACCTGAAGAGCAGCGAGTTCCAGGATACAGTGGTGCCCAGTCCTGCTGTCATCCACCACCCAACAAGAGCATGCCTAATTACCACACAACATACAATGAACCTCCAAGCAAGTCAGTGGTGAATGACATGGTGAAACATGTGGAGGCCATGCGGCAGAAGAATATTCCATTCTCCTTTCTTGTTGGTCACCTGCCCACCTACAAGACGTTCACTCAGCTCAAGGCGGAGAATCCAGAAATGTTCAAGGACATCCTCCCAATCCTCGTAACTTTCCACCAGCTGATGTCCTACATCTATGCCATCTACAAGCGATTCAAGGGATCTGGAATGGCAGACTAATGTCCAAGATTCTTGAGCACAAAGAACAACAACTAAAAACCTCACCTCACATGACTACAGACCAACAAGACCACAGTGCAAACACAGGGCTTAAATATACAGGGATTAACAGGACACAGGTGAACTCAACTGACAATCAACACTGGGATAGGCTGGGGGACTAGGAGGACACAGGTGGAAACACTGAAAAAATTACAAGACTGGTTAAGGCAGGTAAAAGTAACTAGGCAGACAGGAAACACTGGGAGCAATACTACAAAATAAGGGTGACAAATGAGTTGACCTTTAAATTCACCTCAAGCAACTAACCTTTCTATCTTTGCATACAGAATACTATTTTATGTTAGGCTATAGAGCTCATTTATTTTTGGTTCATTATGAAAATGTGATGGGATGAACTGGACACCATATTCTCAGTAGCCTACCCTATTTAATGGGAAACCGCAAATCAGCAACTGCTGTTTACACACAAACATTGACTTTATTGACCTCAGAGATTACTTCTGTGTACTTATACTGTATATTATTCAACTCATCATGAGCAGAGCTTTCATTTGAGCCTAATATGAAGGCTCTGTGACGATTTTGAAAAAACTCCCTTTTGGAGCTCATAATTGGCAGCCATCTTGCATTTGAAGGTCGACAATAGGTCAAATCATTATATAAACACCATATATGTATTCCTTGACCAAAATAAGCTCTGAAACCATGTATTGTGCATCATTGTAGGTCAAACCATTAAAAAGTTCATTTTCACGGCAGCCATTTTGGATTTTGGTCTCCCACAAATTTTCCCCGCCGTTTTAAAAAAGACACCCCGGCTAAATTTGTTTAATAACCCTCCTAGATGACAAATCCATTGAGAAACGGACCTTCGCTCTCCGCGGTCACGGAAGTGCCATAAATGACCCAACTATAAGGCAGATATGTGCACAGATTTCAGGATAAAGGGAACAAATCAGGACATCTTATTTTCTTCGCAACACTATAGGCTGATGGATAACCTGCAAATCTTCAAAATACCAGGAACATGAATACAGCACTTTATTTGGCATCAGAAATGATTTAAAGGGCAAGACCACTTTGGTAGAGGTTTGTGTTGTGTAGTTACCTTGCCATGATGTAACTCCAACGGTGGACAAGAAATAAACAAATACTGCTCCATTGATTAGAAATTGATCATTCAAAATATGCTCCTCATTGACTTACATTGTACAGTGAAACAGCTCTCAAAGTCACTCTTTTAGCACATAAACGAACACAAACAAAGCTGATTCAGACAATATAGAACATCACCAAACCCACAATAATAATCATTAATCAACTTCCTGTTGATATTACTGTTTGAAGATCCGAATCCGCGAATCCAGTCCGGGTATAATAAAAATAGCGAAATCAATAGGAAGTTGACATTTTTATTTAAAAAAAAAACAGTACTGGGTTTGGTGATGTTCTATATTGTCTGAATCAACTTTGCTTGTGTTCGTTTATGTGCAAAAAGAGTGACTTTGAGAGCTGTTTCACCATACAATGTAAGTCAATGAGGAGTGTATTTAGAATGATCAATTTCTAATCAATGGAGCAATTATTTTTGATTTCTTGTCCACCTTTGGAGTTACATCATGGTAAGGTAACTACATAACCCAAACCTCTACCAAAGCGGTCTTGCCCTTTAAACCACATCAACTGTGGAATTCCATCATGAATACCTGTGACATTGATTTTCCTGTCCCAGGATATGTATGCTTGAAAATACAGGTAAGTTTCTTCAAAACTGCACCAACAACATGTGATATTATGGCAGGGGACACAGATATCATACACTAAGAAGGGTAGTCATCACAATGTAATACGCAGATGAATCATTCTTTTCAACTCATATCAAGGTTTAATATTATGCAGTGAATGTCTCTAGGGCAGGCCATTGCTTCCCAATTAGGGCCGAGACCCAAAATACATTTAAATTCATGGTTTGTTATGCAGATGTCATGGCAATTCATTATGTGGTTTTGTAAATCTGGGTCCATGGGAGACACAGAATGTATCTTTTGGGTTATGAGCTGACATTTTTTGAGAACCCCTGCTCTATGCCTATAATAGCGCTGAGCAGTGTGCTCCCATAATGCACCAAGAGAGGGCCAATAAGAGCAATATAAAGTTACCCTGTGCTCAAAATGATCATCTGAGCAGCCATCAGCTGGGTGAAGTGGATACTGAATTTCCCCTGCAGGATCAATAAAGGTCTAAAAGGTCTTATTCTGCATTTAACATTTAGCATCTGCTAAATGCCTGAATTGTAAATTGTTAACATGCACTTGGACCAAATGTGGCATGTAGCTTAATGCGTGTAGAATTAAATTTTCTCCAGTACAGCCCGAAAATGGCAAGACCATCAAAGGAATGTCTATTGACCTTAATTGACCGTCGTTTGTAAAAACCTGAGAAATGTAGGCTACATCAGTCAGCATACTTTTTGCATTTAAGCCCCCATCAATGTGCTAGAAAGTGCTGTCATGCCTTCTGAAGCGGAGGACAGTACCTGGACACGACCAAGGGTAGGATCAACATCTTCAACATCCTCATGAGCAACTCTCCAGGGAACTGGAAATACTTCACTTCCTGCAGAGTGAGGAGAAAAATAATCTGTGAGATATGACTGCAGAGATGGGACGGGCAGCTAGACAGTGAAGTACATTTAACTTTTTGTATCTGGACTTTACTTGAGTATTTACTTGAGATACTGTGTATACCGATTTGCATAATGTTTGTACAAAATATGTAGGAGTAATATTTTTTTTTAAAGTTTGCAAAAAATCTGCCTCCTGGTGGCGCTATAACAGGCCAAAGGTGGAAAATGTGGGGCAGAGGTTCTGCTCTGTTACCCAGCGAGTGTGAGTGCAGTGGCGTCGTTAGGGGTGGGCTTCGGTGGCTATAGCCACCAATGTTTTATCCAAAGCCACCAATAAAAATAATTAAAAAAAAATAATTAAAAGTTTTTTTTTTTTTTTTAAATTATATATCTATCACCCTAACCTAACCCTACACCTAACCCTAAAACCGAAATAAAGTAACAAAAAACGGGGAAAAAAGCACCCGAATCCGCGAAATCCACGGAAAAAAACGCGCGCGCGTGCATGTGCCCGTTGCCTGCGGGGCTAAGCCCCCGACCTAGTAGAGACCTAGCGACGCGTCTGTGTGAGTGGACAGTTTTAGGTCGATTGGGCCAACCGTGCTGAAGATTAGATGTTCACAGACGGGCGGACACACGGACGGACACACGAACGGACTGGGGTCAAATAGGGAAAAGAAGATCTACAAGCTCACAACGCGTCACATCACGACGTGTTGAGAGCTTATGCTTAATGATCAAAGTTTTAATAAATTCTACAATAGTTAGTCAAACGAACTATCCGGAAAACCGGCACTTTGTTGTCACTGCCCACCAGTTGCTCAAAGGCCCTGAAGATAACAAAGGAACGGACGAAAATGCGGATTCTCCCATAACTGTGTGACCGTACCAATATTGGACAGAAATTACTTCCTTCACAGGTGTTACCAATGATACTAATGAAGGCTCTGTTCCATACTGGTCAAACACAGTCAGGGTGCTGATATTGTTTATGTTGGCTGACTGGAAACACTCCAGTGGGTCTAAAAGTGTGGTCCAGTACCCCTCATAGTTCCTTGAGGGGGGTTCCAAATGGCCCCTTACGGGGCTCCTTGAAATTAAAAAGTTTTAGAACCACTGTGCTACACTAAATGAAGCCTTAATTAGTATAATTGGTAACACCTGTGAAGGAAGTAAGACAGGGGCCAATTTCTGTCCAATTCGCCTGTGTCTGATTCTGGGGCGTATGTATCTGCGGGCGGCCGGGCGCCATATTGGGAAGGGAGAGTTCATAAGAGGCAGCTTGGGACTTAGACAGTGGTTAGTTTGTGTGCAGCTTGGGATGAGATTGGTCCAGGGACTCAGGGAGCACATTGAGCATGCACACACACACACACGCACGCACGGACACACACACACACACACACACACACATACACATACACATACACATACACATACACATACACATACACATACACACACACACACACACACACACCATGTGACAGGATATCATTTTGGGGATTAGCTGCTTAAATAATACCCCCCCCCCCTATGATACAGATGTGTGATGATGTAGATGTGATGTAGGCCTGAGAGTGATATACTGTATGTTGATTACATGGTTTGTATTTTTCTAGTGAGTTTTCCAGTTTACAAACAATGGCAACATAGTTGATATGCAAAAGCAAACAGTCAGCACATGCAACAAGGAATAGTGTACTTAGCTGTGTGACTCATTACAAAAGCTTTGGAATCACTTTGCTGCTAAACTAATCACAAAAAGAAAAATGGAAAAAATATGTTCTTTCTTTTAGGAAATCTCTTAGTTATAAAGCAATTTTACATTTATGGATGACTCTTTTATAAAGATCACATTTCCTCTCGAAGACAAGCCAACAAACCATTGACTAGTCCCTGTCTAAATATACCCCTCGATCTGATTATTTATTACTAACATGTTATTGTTAGTCCGTATTCCGTAAGCCTGTTGTTGGGATGAGTGGCCTATATAGCAGCAAAGTAAAGGTACCTGTCTTAACTGACACCAGACTAAGACCCATTTGGACTGGCCTGGTGTCATGGCTCTTCGGGCAGTAAATTATTGGAATTCTTTCACGCTGTTGAAGTGTGTGTGTGTGTGTGTGTGTGTGTGTGTGTGTGTGTGTGTGTGTGTGTGTGTGTGTGTGTGTGTGTGTGTGTGTGTGTGTGTGTGTGTGTGTGTGTGTGTGTGTGTGTGTGTGTGTGTGTGTGTCTCTATCTGTCTGTCTGTCTGTCTGTCTAGTGTCGCAATCCGCTGGACCGATCAGTACCATAACTTTTGTGCATGCCCCCAGTTGGCCACTCGCCAAATATATTTCTATTCCGTGAATGACAACTATTTTATTTAATTATTTTTGTGCATGCACCTCACACCTTCCCTCTGGAGTACAATAGGAGGGAGGATGATGTGTTGCCACATACAGAGGTGCTTCTATCGACTATACATACAGCTCTGTAGTTGGTGGTGACGTCATTGACTCTTTTCTATGCCCTCACGCATAGTAAGGTCCTCCTCCCAGCAGGAGCCAACAAGCGGTGCATCTGGAATACCGAGGCAGTCTTTGTATGAAGATGGATCTTCTAACGTACAGTAAATACATTATAAATTAACCACTTTGTTTCTGCCATTTCTTGCAACAGGTGGGTTTTATGTATGTTCAATCAGAGAGTGATTACAGAGGCTCGTTCTGACCATAGACTGTGTTCTGACCTCTCTGTCTATTTCCTTTCAAGTCAACTCAAGGTCGAGGGAATTCACCATAGGAGTCAATGGCCACTTATCAGTTCCAGAGCTCAGAACTGTAATTATCATCTGACCCCATGGCTGTTGAGAGCCATTTCATCTCTCAATAGAACACGAACAACAGAATTGTTGGTGACCAAGAATGTATTTGTTCATGGGGTAATTATTCTGTCAAATCAATACAATTATTTTCCAGACAATGGAGCACTGAATACTATGCTGTTATGAAAAGAGCAAACAGAGACTGAAATTAAAGATGTTAAAACATTTTAGCATCCCAATTTTGGCATTCACCGGACACTCTTATCAAGAACGACTAACTGAGTTTATGTGACTCATCTTTAATTTGTTTTCCATGTCCTTTATTGTGCTTTATCCTCAAAATGTTTTAACCAGTATGTTTGTTTGTTTGTGGTTATTACTTTCTAATAAATCAAATCAAGTCAAATAAAACATTTTAGGCCCAGATACAGTACATGCATTTAATCAGAACCTTGCACTTTCTGCTGTTTTATCTGCACTGAAAAAAAGAGTCCATCCAATCTTTGGTTTTTATTGATGCATGTCTTGTTGTCCTATTCTTCATTACTCTGCCATCATTAAGTCCATCCTCTCAACATCCATCAACATCTGGTTCACTGCCTCTACTGTCAAGGACGGGTCATTCGGTCAGCCGAGAGGGTCATCGGTCACAACCTGCCGTCTCTTCAAGACGTGTACTGCTCCAGGAGGACCATCTCTGACCCCATCTGGTAGGAAATACCGGCTATCATGTCCTCTACGGGCTCTACCTCATGCCACTTGAACAGCTTTCTCTCTAAAACAAACCCCCTGCCCCCACTGATGACCCCCCCCCCCCCCCCACACCACACACACACACACACACACACACACACACACACACACACACACACACACACACACACACACACACACACACACACACACACACACACACACACACACACACACACACACACACACATACAAGTGCTACATGCTACCTGATACACTCTAGTCTGTACACACAATACAAGTGTGCAATATTTGTTTTAATTTCTCCATTAGCTTCTATATTATTTACTGCATAAGTAATTAGTTCCAATCTTCATCATTATGTTTACAATTATATTTTTGAGAATGTAATCTACTGTGTAAATATTGCTTTAAATTGATGTTATTCAGTTAATGCACCAACCTCACAGAGACAAATTATTGTAGTATGTACAAGTCTACACGACAATGGCTCAGGTGTGGTGTAAGGCTCAGGAGGTAGAGTGGGAATTAAAAGGTTCCCATTTCAATCCCCAGCTACCCATGGGTCAGAGTTGAAGTGTTCTTGAGCAAGACACTGAACCTGGATAAAGGCGCTCTATAAATGAACCACTTGCCATTCATTTTATTTACCAATCTATATTATAATTCAGGGAATCTGTGTGTGTGTGTGTGTGTGTGTGTGTGTGTGTGTGTGTGTGTGTGTGTGTGTGTGTGTGTGTGTGTGTGTGTGTGTGTGTGTGTGTGTGTGTGTGTGTGTGTGTGTGTGTGTGTGTGTGTGTGTGTGTGTGTGTGTGTGTCACCCCAAATTTGTCCCTGGCATAATTGGGACAATGTCTGATCGTTCTGACTCAAACTTGGCGTGTGTGTCTTATATAACACTGAGGTGCGCAAAGCTGAATGGCAATTCGGATTGACCAACGGATATCTGTATTTGTCGGCCCACCACGGGTCTGAGAAAGGGACAGAAATTCTGTGTGTTCGGGACATTGTATGCATTGGCTTCCCTGATTGGTCAACCCAAACGGTCGGCTTAACTGATTGGCCGTATAACGTTTGCGCCCATAGCGAGTATAAATGGAACAACGACATCTTTCATGACATGCATGGCCCCAAATAGGCTGGCGCCGTCCTATACAAATAATTATGATTCTGATGCGATTCTGTCTCATAGTCAAATAATCAGAGAATCAGCAGCTATCCACACTTAAACATTAATGTGTTTTTGTTTCGTTTTTTATTTATATACTAGTATGTATGCGTGGCAGAGTATTGTAATCACTTGTAATCACTTGTGTGTGTGTGTGTGTGTGTGTGTGTGTGTGTGTGTGTGTGTGTGTGTGTGTGTGTGTGTGTGTATACACAATACAGTATATATGAAATATGTTCACGCAATACTGTAGGGGTTGTACTGCATGGGAAGAACTGATGAGTTGCGGCGGATTATAAAGACAAGAAAGCATTTTACAACACAGAGTTAAGTACCCTCGAGGTACTGGTTTACAAAGAGACGAGAGTAGGCGCTCCAATGATTGAAGCTGTACAAGGTACAAAAAGGATGATTAAATACAAGATTGGGAGTGTGAGGAGAAATGACAGAGGAACATGGATTGAGAGGAAACAGAGTGAGGCTGGTACATACAGTAATGACAGCTAAAGAGCTTTTCTGTACGGCATTAAGCATAGAGAGCTTAGTTTGCTCTATAAGAGCAGGATCCCATTTTAGAGAATGCTTGTGTGAGTGTTTCTCTGTGTGCATGTATGTCAAAGGGGGTAAGTGCAGCTGTTGTCAAAGGACAAGTAAGCAGGGCAAGCAGAGTTTGACAGTTTTTTTGCAGCCAAGTGTGATGTGACCCAGAGAGCCAGAATCCCATTGAATGAGTTGTGTTGAGTTATGTTGAAACACTGAATTCTGTCACTGGGACTAACTCACTGTTCTAACTTTCTTAACCCATTGTTGACATCTGATTCCAGTGCACTGTTTACAGCTTCATAATGCATGCGTAACTCAGATGTGGCATACTGTACTGCTAGGACCATGTGAAAAGAAAAGTAAATGAATCAAAACAGTACTATTGGCTACTTCTGGATCTGCCCAGTCCATCAAGGTTTTTACATTACTTAAACCCCACTTATTCTCCCTGGCTTTTAATCGCATTTGAGCCTTTCTAATTTATTTTAACGTTGTATACGGTTTGTTTTGTGTGTACTTGTAATGAAGGTGCGCACTTGTGTACATGTACAGCAGGGGTATTCAACTCGATTAGGCAGGGGCCCACAATTGTAAAATGAAGTCAGGGGCTACAAGACTGTTACAACAAAAATTAACAAAATGTTCATGGTTAACCGTTTGACCGTTTGTTGTGTGCTATACTGCCCTACAAAGCCAAAGTGCATTAACTACGTTTTTGGACACACAGACTTATTTGCGTATCCCAAAGGTCAAATTAGCCTTCGTGATTTTGGGGGATATACAATTAGTGTAATTTCACTTATTTGCCGATACCTCATTTGGCTGACGCTGACCAGTTGAAACACTTTTAAACCCATTTATCAGTAAAATACATTTCGTTGTTACTGCACTTAGGCTTTGTAGGGCAGTATAGGTCCAATAGGACACAACAATGGACATATGATCCATTATGGTAACTTATTAGGTCCTGCTTCATAATGCATTCATGCATTTTGATGTTTAATAGGATAATGTATTTGGCAGTCCTTTATAGTGCACAGGCTTTGAACACAAGAAAATAGGAAGTAGATATTTCAGTATGTTCTATGCACGGGTCCCTGGCATGGAAGCATCTTTGTGGGAAAAATATTGGAGGCAGACTGGCAAGGTGAAGTGTTTTTGTAAGATTTTTGCATTTTGGTTATGTCTGAGCAATTTAGGAGGAGATCTCTGATGGATAAACCAAAGAATAGGACCCGCACACTGCATCTTGAATCTTGAAAGAAAATGTAGCTCTCAAGATTCAGACGGTGTGCGGGTCCTATTCTTTGGTTTAACCATCAGAGATCTCCTCCTAAATTGAGCTTTTTTGACTTACGCACCCGTCGCCAATCCTTGAGGTGTGTTTTTTGATGTTTTTCATGAAAGTTGAGAGCGCTACCAACTTTCAGCCCAGAACACTATTTAGGTCAGGATGAAAGAAACGTACTGTGCAAAAGTGGATGAAGATGGAAGATGGAAGACGGTCAAAATCCACTCAAAACTAAAACATACCAGCATGGCTGCAGATGGAGAATTCTTTCTTTGTAATCAAGGTTCAAGGTTCAAGGTTGTACTTTATTGTTACATCTTGTGTACACTGTACTGTGTACAGTTACATAAGAGTAACATTTATTTTGGTTTGGCTTCCATCAGACAATGCAGCAGCATAGGTAATAAATAACAACAACAACATCATAATGATAGAAATTGTAAAAAGATTTAAAGAAAAGAAAGAGAGTGCAAAAAAGAGCAAAAAGATAATAAAAAGAGCATCATCAAATGTACATGTGCATTAAAGAAAACTTCACAGTATATTCTATATACAGGAGCAGATTAGGTACAGTAGGTGCAGTTCAAGCATAATAGTGCAATGGACAACATCCTCTAAAAATACAGTAGCTACAAATGGATGGAGATGGCATGTGATGGATGGACTGCACTCAAATCTCATCTGTTGCTCTTTTATGTTGATGTGACACTTTTTTTTACACAAATCTTCTCTTCTGGGGGTCCCTGCCACAACACATTTCAGATGGGGGTCCAAATATATATATACATTTTGGGGTCCTTGGCATGAAAAAGTTTGCGAAATACAATTTTAGAAGGCATTTGTAGAATCGGCCATAGTGGGTTAAAGTGGTTTAAACCACAGTGCAAATCTAATACGCCAGACACACATGCACACACTCATGCGTGCACGCATGCACCAGCGCAATGCACTGCATTGAAAGCAAAGCCGTATGATGAAGGCCCAAAACATACCAATGACTAATTCAGAGGCTTAATACAACCCGTCGACCTTTACAACCAGATAATAATTAATAACTAGCAAAATTGGTGCAGACACACACCTGATGCATTTTGCCCTTTGTGTTTTCCATGCACCATAGATAATCAAAATAAGGCCCATAATGTCTTAAAATAACTGTGATTAGACATGTAGCTTACTGGGCTTTTGCTCGTGCACAATGCTCTGCCTGAGGAGATCAGGCTCGTTGAGTCTTGTTATACATTTCTTCTTAAAGGGATAGTTCACCCCAAAAAAATATTTTTTTCTTTCAATTAGTCACCCTGTGGAGACTTGAATTGGATATTTTTCAGTTTTTGTCGCATTCCTAAGCCAATAATTTGATGATCAGCGGACCGGTAGGCAGCGGTACCGGTAGGAGACACAAAGGAGACTGTGTCCCCTACCGGAACAGCTGCCGGTCTTCAAATTATTATGCGACAAAAACAAAAAGGAAATATAGCTGCAAGCAGCGATAATACGGGGCCAGTGAATGGAGAGAGAGAGAGAGAGAGAGAGATGGAAACAATAGATTGATGAGAGAGAGAGATGGAAACAGAATGGTTTGATTGGACATCTCAACCTATTGCCATTAACAGGATTCGAACTCTCAACCTTCAGACTAATAGGCTGCAACACTACCTATAGTGCTATAGCTTTGTCCAGGCTGATATTGTCTGTTGAAGATAATAAACTCTTGCCTTCTTTCATGAACCAAGCCCCTGTTTCACTAACACACTCAGATCACTCGTTCACAAACCATTTGCCAATGAAGAAATTGTACATCTCCTCAGAACCAAAGCTAGTGAAAGTAGCCGATCTACAAGCTCACAAACCATGAAAAGTTGTGAGATTGTAGATCAGCTATTTTCAGAATGAAGTATGTCATACATTGAAAAAAACATACTCTCAAATAAGCATTTCAGGTTATCTTTACCATTTGCACATGTATTCATTGATACAGTCATGTTGTTTGTAATTCAACTTAAATTGAGTCTGCATCAAGTGAGGCTTGAACTGGCGACCTTGCGATTGTGAGGCATTCATTTAAGGGAGACGCCATTGGACCAACAGACAAGTATCTGTGAAAAAGGAGATCACACAGATGATACAGTTTCACGCAAATAGCTGAAAAATCCTGGGTTTAAGTGTTTTTCAAACTGCTCAAAATTGCGGACAATCTAAGGGCGGAGCTTACTGGTCAAAGCGATAGATGTGTTCCTCATGAGTCAAGGCACAAGTGTAAGCAAGTTTCACGACTTTCGGCCAAACGAGGCATGACTTTTGCCTGTTTAAAGTTTGCATTCTCAAAAAATTGCTATAGCGCCCCCCTTTGGCCAATCGGAGTGAGATTGGTTTCATTGATATTTGGAATGACTCTCTACATCACTGCAACGTTTCAAAGAAATGTGAGTCTTGCATGTATGTGTTAGGGGCAGATGAATAATTTTCATAAAACTGCAATAGTTAAAATCTATTTCCTCCTGGGATTTTTGAGCAATCTGCACGAAACATTTTACACATGAAATAAGGACCTTTGCCGACAAAACAAAAGCGGCGGATTTTCCATAAGTGAAAAAATGCAGAAGTTAGGAGCCAATGACTGTTTTTCATATAATTCAAAATGGTGGGCGATCTAAAGGTCAGAGGTCAAAAATCAGACAACGAAAGTTGTCGGGCATGAAGAGACGCATGTGTGTATCGAAGTTTCATGGTTGTAGCTCAAACAGGGCATGAATTGTACCTGTTCAAAGTTGGCACTTTCAATTGAGTGCTATAGCGCCACCCTTTGACGAATGAGTGTGAGAATTATTTCTTGGTAGTTTTTCATGAGCATCTACCATATGGCCGAGTTTCGTAAAAAGCGTAAGCACGGTTAAGCCAGAACTGGCAAAAACAAGTATTTTTCAAACTGCTCAAAATTGCGGAAAATCTAAGGGCGGAGCTTAATGGTCAAATCGATACGTGTGTTCCTCATGAGTCAAGGCACATGTGTAAGCAAGTTTCACGACTTTCGGCCAAACGAGGCATGACTTATGCCTGTTTAAAGTCTGTATTTTCAAAAAATTGCTATAGCGCCCCCCTTTGGCCAATTGGAGTAAGATTGGTTTCAGTGATATTTGGAATGACCCTGTACATTTCTGCAAAGTTTCAAAGAAATGTGAGTCTGCATGTATGTTTTAGGCGCAGATGAATAATTTTCATAAAACTGCAATAGTTAAAATCTATGGAATCCTGGGATTTTGGAGCAATCTGCACGAAACGTTTAACACTTGAACTTTGGACCTCTGCCGACAAAAAATAGGGAGCGGATTTTCCATAAGTGAAAAAATGCAGAAGTTAGGAGCCAATGACTGTTTTTCATATAATTCAAAATGGTGGGAGATCTAAAGGTCAGAGGTCAAAAGTCAGTGAAAGTTGTTCAGCATGAGGAGACGCATATGTGTATCCAAGTTTCATGGCTGTAGGTCAAACAGGGCATGAGTTGTACCTGGTCAAAGTTGGCATTTTCAATTGAGTGCTATAGCACCACCTTTGGACGAAAGATTGTGAGAATTATTTTTTGATCGTTTTTCATGACCATCTACCATATGGCCGAGTTTCGTAAAAAGCGACAGCGCGGTTCAGCCAGAACTGCGAAAAGTGGCAGAAGAAGAAGAAGAAGAAGAAGAAGTGACAGAATACTGCCAATAACAAAACAGGTCCAGAGCTGAGCTCTGGCCCCGTAATTCCACAAGGGAGCTGCCTTGGGCCTTTGTTATTCACCATATTTACAAATGACATCCCATTGGTCTTAGACTGGGCCAATATAGCCATGTATTCTGGCGACACGTACCACTTTGCAAATGTCTTCTACTAATGTGGAAGACCTGTCTGTAGGTCTTAGGAACTACAACACATATCATGAGTGGGTGGTGAACAATAAGATGGTCCTGAACATCTCAAAGACAAAATCCATTGTCTTTGGTTCACAGTATGTTAAAGTCAAACCCCAAACTCAATTTGTCTTTAAGTGATTTAGGAATTGAGCAGGTAGATGAAACAAAACTACTTGGTGTTACATTAGACATTCATCGAACATGGTCTACTCACATTGAAAACATAACTAAGAAAATGGGAGAGGGTTTGTCCATGATCATGAGATGTGCTGAGTTTTTAACACCAACATCTGCTGTCCAGGTTATCCAGGCACTATTATCCAGTTATCCCATCTTGGCTAATGTCCGGCTGTGTTGCCCGGTGCAACTAAAAGGGACCTGCGTAAATTACAAATAGCCCATAATAAGGCAGCTTGTCTTGCTCTTAAGCGCAATACTAGATCCAATACACTATTAATTCATCAGAATCTGTCATGGCTTTTGGTGGAGCATTCAGTAGATGCCAGTCTGGCTGTATTTATTAGGAATATGTGTTTAAAGAAAAAAACGAAATGCTTATATAAGGATATTCAGTATACCAGTAATAGACACAGAATTAACACCAGACTGTAGTGATGGGTCGATTTATAGTGCCTAAGCCAAGAACAAATGAAGAATACAGAATACAGTCTTGTAGGCCTACAGGGCAATGACTTTTTGGAACTCTCTACCAGTATGTATACATTGGTGGTAAAAGGCATTTAAATCTGGAGGAATAAGTGTAATTCTGTTTAATTCACTATCTTGTATATTGTGTGTATAAACTAACCGTGTTTTTATGCTGTAGTGTAAAGTATTATATATTTGTTAACTTGCTTTTGCTTTTTGTATGTTTGTATATTGTTCTGTGTGGACCTTTTTCTCCCTGGGAAGTAGACTAATACTTACATAATAATAACATACTAACAGTTCAGTTTAATGTGAAATCTGATATTTGGAAATCGATGAGATTTTTTCTAAATTATACAAGCAAGAGAAAAATGAAAAATAAAGCTTACATTTTAATTGGTTGTGGGGGGCGGTAAGGAACCTGGATATTGCACTGGTCTAGTATGTATGGTTCTTTTAGTTATGGGGTCACAAATGTCATGTTTAGGGCCATCAAATTCCTACTAGTCCTGGTCTGTACTGTCTCCTTTGCTTTCCAGTATTGTGAACAGATTAGCTCTTAAAAGTACTAGACAATGGATATTATGTCAATGGGTAAGCGAGTGTCACTGGGTTTGCACTTTGTGGCATGACTTTACAAAACTCATGTTACACTTTAATGAACCACACCACACAATATCATTTTCATACATTTCACACATTAACTCTAAAGATTATTCAACAAGTAATAGCGTTACATTTTCCTATGTGGAGTAGAAACTCTAAAACCTGCAGTGCAGCGAAATCTGCATTCTGTTTCTTCACTGTACTGGAGGTCAGTGGGTTTGGGTGAATAGAGACAGATAAACAGCCCCTATACTGCTCAATGAACAAGTTCAATGATTCAAGAAGATGTTGAAAGTTTGTATAAAAATGCAACTATATGGGCTGAGTACATGATGCCACTTTAAGTTGAAAATCCTCAGTGTTAAATTAACCATTTCCATTTAGTCTCAGAGTTACAGACCCATAAAGGTGCATTTGGTTCCTAACAATCAATTATTTAACTGGGGACCCCTTGGAACCTCCTCAAAGACTCCTGATTGGCAACCAGTGATCTAGCTTGTGTTATAATGAATAATATATATGAAGATATAATTCCTCAATAATGCTCATAATAAGATGGCACCATTTCAGTCTACTCAATCTGTGTCTCATTGGCAGACTATGGACAGTTGGGAAGCCTACCAATGACACCTTCAATGGGAATTCTAAGCTAATAGAAACTACAGCCTTTCGCCTCCGGGAAAGGTCATGCTGAAATAGAAGCCATTGTTTTTGCGTTCATAAAAAAATTATAAAACATTTTGAAATGACCAAACCTGCCTACCGAGACACAGACTGAATAGACATAAATAGTGCCATGCCATCTATAATGAGCGTTAGTGAGGACCGATTATATGAAGATAGGTTGAAAATGGGTGAAGTTGTCCTCTAAGCCGTAGTTTACATTGAAACCTTCCTAGATTGTTGAGGCGTTAACCTTGGACATGAAGTTTAAGTTGTTATCTCTGCACGGTTCACCTCAGTCCAGGCAGATGCTGTGGGCTGTCAGTCTTTCAATATAAATTCTGTGAGGAATGATCATAATTTCGCTGTGAAGGATCGATTCATCTATTCATTCTAACACACACACACCCTAGTGACCCTACAGAGAAACTTTTAACATGACAGACTGCAGGCACTCTTGGCAAATGTACAATTACAGCAAGCATTTGTGTGATTGGATCCCTCACTGTGCTTGCTTGACAAGCCATGCTTGACAATAGAGCTAGCTTTATTCTAACAGGGGGACTAAACAAAGGAAAACGCCCAATCAGATTGATCTGTTTCAGCAGAAAAAAAGAAAAGAGAAAGCCTCCATGCAGACTTTTTGAAATTCATAAACTAATACTTGTCCTGGATGCTTATACAGTATACTATTATGTTGTTACTTTCAGAATGGCTGTAGCTATATAAACTACATATATTTAGAAGCCTTTTCCTTATTCCATGCAGTGAAAAACTAATGGTCTCTGTTTGACAGAATCCATTCACAAGATTGCTCTGGCTACAGGGGTAGAATCTTGAGGAAGAATGTAGGACTGATACTGTAGCTACTGTATTGTTTTGGTAAAGCCTGTCTTGTTATGGTTCAGTTTGTCCTTGTAGCAGCTAGAGTATAACTATGGTCTGATCCAAACTGAATATGTGCTTTTTTAAATGGATTCATTTCGTTAACCGTCCATGAACTATAGTATTAGTAGTCACGTGGAGTATTCATGGCTGTCAATGATTGATTTTCATTTGATCAGACATTATTTTAAAAAGAAAAACCCATGGTGTACTTGCTTCCTTAAATTAAACAATCCTTAAATTGTTGTGCCCTCCATATTTTTTTGGGGAAAAACAACAAATATCTGGCATTGTTTCTACACTTGTACTTGGATGACCTCAATTGAAGGACCACAGCATCGGCCTTATTACATAGATTATTGTCCCAGTAACTTAGATGAATAACTGAGTCAGTGTTGGCTAAACAGCGATTGTAAATCAGTCTGTTCTCCAGAGACTATTTTCAGCTAGACTTTTATTTTTTGGAGGGAATATTTTATTTTGTTTCAGCTATACTTTTCAATTAAATCTTCAAATGTAAGCACCACTGTGAACAGTTAGGAAATCTGCCTGACAATAATATACACTTTTAGATTTCATGCCCTTTTAAAACTATTTACTGTATGTGTATATGACAAACGTTATCTTTTATTTTATATTTCAGTCTTCCAGTAGCCTACAACATCATAATTATAAAGGATGAGGAAGGGGCCTAATGCCAGGGATACAGGGAACCTGTTAGCAGGCCCTGCACTCCACAGGTGTTTGGGATGGGCAAACATTGCCTACACACCAATCCCAACCCTAAACAGTCACCTGCTTCAAAGTGGATAACACGTTTAAGGGACTGACCTGTTCTGTTAGCCGCTTTGTCCTCAAGTAGAAGCCCAGAAGACACCCTATGACCACAGCCAGCACCGACAAGATAAGGAGTCCATTCTGTTTACAAACATTCTTCACCCTTGCCCACACTGCGTCCAAAGCCTCAACCATCGCGAGTTTATCCCTGCTGTATCAGCAACCCATGCATATATACATTGGTTGAGGCGTGAGGATGAATAGAAAGGGAAGAAAGAAAAAACCTCAAGCAGGATATGGAAAAAGAAACCAAGGAAAAAAATCAGGAATGACGGGGAGGTGTCGTCCAGTTGACTTCCACGTTTTAATGCACATTTGGACTGAGCATCCCTCTTGTCCTTTCACCGTGGCAATCTGCGCCCAGCTAAGAAGATCAGCATAGTTTCCCGCCTGTCCCCTCCCACCGAACTCCACCCACTGGGGCCTAACTTCCCATGTTCGCCATGCACACACGACCACAAGGCGGCTGCGACAGCTGTTGGCTACGTCCCCTGGGTGAACATCACCAATCCTGTTAGAGTGGGCCTGTATAAAGAGGCCTGCTTCAGGATTAAAGACCCACAAGTGATTGGACAAAGGTCACACAGTGGGGGTGGTTAACACCAGGCCTCTCTGTGGTGTGGATTGGTGGCGTTTGCTGCCATTGTTGGCTAAATGTAAGCATAAGTCATGATGCTGCGACAAACCAAATCTGAATCTTAATTAACGTGTGGCAGTGAATAAATGATTAATAACATTCTGTCACAAAAACACAGCATTTTGTTTTCTGCTCTTCACAAGAAACAAGTCTAGAATGGCTGTAAAGTGATACGTAATTCTCCATCCTCTCCATTTTGGTCTATCGTTATTTCAACTTTCAACGTAGACTAGGTACTGCACTTTGGTAATACAAGTACTCTACTGGTATACAACTTTCTTTACTTAATTTATAGAAGAACAAATTGAAGGATGTTCTGACCGGATGTTCTGACCGGGTCACATAATGTCACATCCATTATCACACATTCCCTGATAACTTTTGTTTGGTTTATTTTTTTCTATTCCCTGTTTGCTTGGTTGCTCTATGCATTTGACATCCTGTAAAATCTGATATGTCAACTATGTTGGCTAATTATTATCAATAATCTTGTCATGGATAATCAGGTATTCTAATTATGTTGATTGATGATTTTCATTTTTATAAATTCTATATATCCATATTTTGTTGTTTACAAATCAGGTTCTATTAATATTTGTATTGTGTTATACATAGGTAGAGGCCTCGTATAAGCCCTTTGGGCTTCTTGCTTCCTAATGGCACTTTTCCTATTTATATTTTGTGTACAGTTTTTTGTATTGTTTTTACATTGTGCTAAATAAATCAAATCAAACCAAACCAAGAGACAGAGAGAGAGAGAGAGAGAGAGAGAGAGAGAGAGAGAGAGAGAGAGAGGGGGGGGGGGGGGGGCAAGGCGGTCTTCATGTGAAGGTCACCCTGGGATTTTAAGCCATATTAGAAATAGCAATATTACAAAATGTCACAATTGATTAGCAGAGTATGCAAAGATAAATGTCAAAATGCAAGGAGAAAATAGTTATCACTGTGATATTTAATGTGAATGTGTCCATTGAAGGTGCATTCTGCTGTAATTCAGTCTTTCTGCTGTAATGACAGTAGTGGCGTGCATTGTGGCTTTCCATTCCATAATAATGCCTTTAAAAGCCTTTTGAGAACATACTGGGCATTAGCAGAAATGCAGCTGATGGACATTTCTGAGATGGCTATTATAATTGGAGAGAAACAGCTTGTCATGTGAGATGTGCCACATTTCTATTGTAGACGGTATAACTGGGGATGGGAATTAATACGATTTTATTGATACCAATGCCTTCTGCTTATTGGTCTGAATCTTTATCAATTCCATTATTAATTCCTGATAAAATACATTTGTGGAAAACAATGAGATTTTCAACTGTATAACTTCTGAGTCTGAACACAGTAGAAAAAAGGCATGCATGTCTGCCTAATAATGTTTGAACATGTTAAAATGAATTACAATGATATTTATCTTTTCAGCAGCGTAGACGGTATAACAGTGGCAGATTAATTAGGGTCTTTCTGCATGACATTTGCACACTTCAACAACACCTTTAATGTGACTGCACCTCGTTGAGACTTCGATAAGATGGGGTTATGATGTATCACATTAGCTCTGCCAAGAATTACTGGTCTACCTTAAAGGAAAATACCACTCATTTTCAACATTGAACTATGTCTTTAATACACCTTAGAGCTGTTGTGTGGAAATAAGAAAGAAGTCCCCCCCCCCTTCTATGTTGCCTAGAACTGGATAATTAATTGAGGTCATGTGATCAGTGACATACACAGGGTGTGCTTTTGGCTGAGGGGGCGGAGCCACCTCCAAAATGATTCCCCTTGTTTAAAATTGGTTTAAATTGGTATAATCGTTTTGTTTCTTTTGGTATAATAATCGTTTGGTAGGTTTATCCTTTATTATAACTCATAGCGCGACTAGCGAGACTAAACTAATTGATTTGCATTATGTGGGGAACAACAACAATGTGACGCCAACCGGAACCCACCCCCAGATTTTCTTTTTTTTTAACGGATCACATGGCTCAGTTTAGAACGAATACCAGGCTTACCTGCGCGGTGGAAAGCCTGGTGACGCGAGGTTAGTCAAGGCTAAGTGCTACGTAAAATGTTCATTCGAACATTGCACGTGTAAATCTGCGTGCGAGTGCTATGGAAAATTATATCCAAAGTGCCCACCCGCTCATAATAACGCTGTGTGTGGGGCTCCTAAATGAAAGTCCTTTATACGTTTGTAGCTGTGAGCCAGGTCTGCCTGTGTGCGAATAAACAGCTTACATTTTGGGATAAGTGTATATGCAGACCGTGAGCTTCCTCACGGTCTGCATATATGCTAATGGTCAATGCCCATGTGCAAGTTCAGGTCAATTGCTCAAGCCATTGAGGAGAACCGTGCGGGACAGAGAGTGTGACTCTATAAACATGTTGAATGTGAGTGATGTGTTGCACATGACATGTTGAAAGTGATGTCCTGTAAATTTTGATGGATTTCGATTGTTGTTAGATAGTGTTTCTATCGTTCACCAGAATTAGCCATGAACGTGATCCCAACTATATTGTTCACCACTGTTATTGAGTATTGAGTTGTAGTGTGGATTCTGCCATTCTCTTAATAGAACTTAATGTATGTATGTCATGTTTAAAATGACATATTTATAGGTATTAGTTATTTATAGTTACCCTTCTTTGTGTGTACTGCCCTTACCCCTTAGTCCTCACAGGAACCTTACAGCAAAGTGTAAACAACCAAAATGTCTCACTTGCCATCTGGTGCTGCAGTTCACATCATGTCAAGATACACAGATGCAGAGTATTTCTACAAGTCAAGCTTTGTAGTGTTGTGTCTGCTGTCTGCTTTAATTTCTTTTTTTCCCTTTTAATCTTTAGCTGACCTTGATTCCAGACGCATTGTCCTTCAAAGTCTGTCCTCGCATGACAATGATGTTGGCCTGACTTCTGATTAGACTTCTGATTATTATTAGTGGAAAAAAAATTAGTAAAGTTGGTCCATGGAGTTCTAATGAACTCCATGGACCAATTTTGTTTTTCACTAATAATATAATTATTATTATCATTGTATTTTGTTTGGTTTAATTATTTTTTGCTTTTTAAAGAAGAGGCAGGAGGAATTTGACAAATTACAGAGATTGATTATACCAACTTGCAACTGTACAGCAGACAGTTGCTCTACATCCTATCACTCACAATGTACTGTACATCATCGTCCAAATCTTTTGTATTTCCTACAGTGAAATCATGAATGAATTAAATCTCTTTTTCTGTGTGTGCCAGGGCAGAGTTGCATGTGTTTAAGTGCGTATCTGCTGCTCGGGCTGAGCTCACATGTTGCGCCAGACTCCGTAGTCACTAATCCTTCTCTTTTGACAATATTTCCTCTCTATCTGGTTTCATCAAGCAGGGATTACAGTGGATTAGACAACTTCCCAGCTGACATTCATTCATTCATTAAAAACAACTAACTGCAGTGCTTCACACCTCTTTCAGAGAATTCCTTAAGCTTTAATGAATGATTGGAGTTCTGACAAGAGTCTTCTATCTTGTTTGATCAGGTTTGATGTAATATGGGGCCATGAATCCCATTCTGTTGACCGCTGGACCAATCGGCACCAAATGTCTTGTGCACACAAGAAATGTGTTTTTCAGGCTTCCTTTATTGATAGTCCACATAGTGTAGAGGAAACGGAAAAGGGGAGAGACGGAGAGTGACATGCAGCAATGATCCGCCAGGCCCGGTAATTGAATCCTATGCATCAGAGCCTATGTGGTACACACCTTAACCCCTCAGCTATCTGCACCACCCACACACATTTCTGACACTGCCAGAACTCTGTTTTAGCCTAATATGGTGAGACATTTGCTGCTGACCAGAGTAGTAGTTTGCGAGATTAGGTCTGGACTCTGGACACACTAACACACAGATACACGCATAAACACACACACATTTCTCCCCCCCATCTTCAACTGTGTTAAAGGGATAGTTCACCCATACTTGTTTTCTATACACACCCCATGAAGCCTCGAATTCATGGAGTTTTTTTTTGTTTTTGTCGCATTCCTAAACCAAAAATGTTATGACAGGCGGAAATATGCTAATGTCTCTGGTAGGAGACTCAAAGTTGACATTTTGAGTCTCCTACCGGAGCCACTGCCGGTCATCAAATGATTGGGTTAGGAATGCGACAAAAACAAAAAAATCACCATGAATTCAAGGCTCCATGGGGTGTGTAATCAATAGAAAAAATGTCATTTTGGGGGTGAACTATTTCCTTAAGTAGGCTATGTAGCATACATGTGCAGAGACTGATAAAATAAAACAAATTTTCAGTGGCACATCAACATAAAATAGAACTATACAGGGGATTTTTTTAGTTTTAAGTGGATTTTTTCCATCACATGAAATAATTAATTTTCCATCTCCATCTACATCCATACAGCTTTTACCTTCAGTCACTCAAGAGTGTCCCGGGCTGACAATCATTCTGAGAGCTATTGTGAAACCTATTGAAGGCTGGCTGTATCCACTTATCTAGCCACACTGACTGAGATGGATCTGCAGATCTTTTGAATGTCTGTACTACAGATTCTACGTATACTACATTTGAATTGACCAATGGGAGTAGGATGATAGCTCTCAGCATGAGGTTTGTGGGTTTTCTTTATAGCTCTTCATGCTGATAAGTGGATACAGCCAGCCTTCAATAGGTTTCACAATAGCTGTCTGAATGATTGTCTGGCTCCTAGGCAGAAGAACACTGTAGGTGAACAGTGCATTAACTGTTTGTTCCAGTATTTTCACCTTGGATGCCAGTTTGAAAAAGTTATTAAGAAACATTGGCACATTCGGAGCTCTGATCCCTCTCTTGGTAATTGTTTTATAGTTGCCCCACGTATTGTCCACAGTAGACCCCCCCATGCCCCAACTTGAGAAATCTACTGGTCAGATCGCACATGCAACAGCCAACAACCCTCACACTTTGAAAAAATATATATATTTTTTGCCTTTATTTGTAAGGAAATTAGTCTGACAGGAAATGGGGAGAGAGATGGGGGGGTGACACGCGGCAAAGGTCGTGGGGAACGGGAGTCGAACCCGCGACACGCTGTCAGGCTGGCATTGCAGCCGAGGGTGCCTGGACCGTCACGCCACGGCCAAGGCCTCCCTCACACTTTTTGACAAAAATCAGAGACGTTAACTATAAATGTGGCAAATGTACGTGCCCAAAGTAGTTTCACATACAAATGCAAATCTTTTGATCACCCATGTTACTGGTAAACGTTTTAAAATAAAGGGTGTTTATTTTATTTTATGTACAACTTTATATTAGTTGTACTTCTACAAATATATCTGATCAAGTGCATGTGTGGGTTGGCCTATGTCGGAAAAACCTTGAGAGCTTTAAAAACAAGAATTTCAGAGCACATGTGTGATATCAGAACCAAAGATCTTAGGAACCCAGTAGTGGCTCTTCATTTTGCAGAAGCCAAACATTGAATTTCTTCATTAAAGTATATTGGCATTGAACGGGTCAAATTGCCCCCCAATGGAGGTGACATTAACACACTACTTCTCAGTAGAGAGGCATTTTGGATCTCTACATTAGACACTGTTAATAAGGGCCTAGATGAAGCCCTCGATATCAGACCGTTCCTGTAACCTGCCATTCTATCTATGCTTTCTTTCTATTAATGGGTCCCCTTTTGCCTGTGTTTCGGATTGATAGTCTCCACCTGCCTTTTGACTGTATCACATCCCATCATGTGGGTCTTAGTTTTAGCCTTCCTGAATTTAAGTGTAGGCCATCACTGCATTGTGATTTGGTCCCTGTTCTCATTTTTCACTTGTAGTATTGACCACCATCTATGAATTTGAATTACTCACTGTCTTACAATCGTCATATATATATTTTTCCTTTTGTATATCAAAATGCTTTTTGCATACAAATGTTGTTTTTTGTATTTAGCTATTTCGTATTTTGTATTGCTTGTTGTATATCTATAATAGTTCAGAGAATGGCAAGGGTGGAGCTATGATCAGTTACCATGGCAGATAAGGGAGGAGTTGACTCGGTTACCATGGCGATCGATCAAGCTTGTTACCTGGGGAGTGAACTAGGAATGGAAATAGAGCATGGGAGTAGAGTGAGGAGCAAGTAAAAGAATCACTTGCTCCTTGATACTTGTTAATTACTGTATTGTTTGAAGGCGTAGTCTGCCTCCTGAACATACGTTGTACCAACTCCATAAATAGCAGGTGGGCTGGGCTCACAGATCAACACATTGTCAAGAGACAACACAATTCATACTGTCACCGGTATGGCTAATACGGTGCAAATACATATTATTATGAACACTGTGGAGCACACCTGCAGTGCAATTACTTCTCTTTGTCAGGAGAGGGAGACAATGTCCACTCTTTCCACCAAGTTTTGTGGAATCAGTTCACAGCTGGTCGAAATATCCTGCTAAAAGACAGACAGACACACGAGGGGAAACACATGAAAATTACATGATCATTAGCGTTGCTAATATTGTGTTTAAGTGTAGGCCTATTTATTTCCTAATCAAACAGTGAAGGTGGATGGACAGTCACATTAACACTGCCCCCAATGCTTCACATAGTTATCTTAGCAAACAGTGATAATTCCAATTAAGTAGCATAAAAAGTATATGCTACTAAAAAGTATATTTAGCCCCCATAGGCGTCTCTGTCCGCCTCTGTCAGGGGGAGGGGCAATATTTTGTCATGGGGGACACACAAAAAACACCATCTGTGAGGAAGTGCACAGTATGGTATGGTTAACTTGGTACACTATGGAAATAATACCAGTATCCTTTATACCAGAGAGTTGCATAGTCAGCAAGGAACTGAGTCATAGCCTACAGGTGGTTATATCTGTGGGGGGGCTGGGCTTTCAGATCAACAAGAGACAACACAATTAATCTACTGTCACCAGTATGGCTAATACAGTGCAAATACATCATCCTATAAAGTGCCCCCCCTATAAAATTGCCACTGTTTAGCAAAAGGCTATAGCATGACGCTTCTTCAGTACCGTGGAGAGCTCCTTGAGAGAGGGAGGAAGAGAGAGAGAGAGAGAGGGAGGGAGGGAGAGAGAGAGGGAGGGAGAGAGAGAGAGAGAGAGAGAGAGAGAGAGAGAGAGAGAGAGAGAGAGAGAGAGAGAGAGAGAGAATGGGAGGGAGAGAGAATGGTAAGGAGAGAGAAATGCAGTTCCGCTCGTTTTTGGCTCGAGAGATTTCAATTAATCTAAGACAGATCAGGTACAGTTTTATCTCACAGTTTGCGTATTACTGAAGGAGGAGGAAAAAAAGATGAGCTCAGTTTGCCAGAGTTATTACACCGCAGAGAAAGTGTTTGTGGAAGGCTTCAGATGTCCTAAGCCTGGCAGTGACAGCACGACACTCTACTGTTGTGGCTTTAATGACATCAAGTATTGCTGTGATGATCCCAACAGTTTCTTCCCCTATGAATATGGATACATGTGGTGGCTGAGGTAAGGTCTTGCCTGTTGGTAGGGCTGTCACAATTACAATGTATTTGTTTTAAAATTGTCACAATTGTGATTAACGATTACTTTTTTTCTCGTTGAACACAGGAACATATGAATACAAAATAAATGTATGTTTAGCAAATAACCTATTATACAAATGACTAATGTATTTACTTTATACTTTATAAAAACATGAATAGTGGAAATAGAAGCTCACAACGCATTGCACGCAATGCCTTGTGAGCTTTTAGATCTGATATTTCCACTACTTTTGAGAATGCAATTTAATCGATGTAATAGGCAATACAATCAAGCAATTGGCAAGACATCTCGGAACATGCACTGAGAAGAATATTCCGCCCCATCTACTTAAAAAAAATCCATGCAACTAATTGCATCATTTGATTATGTAAATCAAGCAAGACTAGTCCTTGTATAAAATACTTAATTCGCTTAAGTAGTCAACTTAACTTGGTTAAGTAGCCTAAAGCAAACTTATTTTTTTGCAAGTAAAATCTACAAGAATTGTCAAGTAAAATCTAAGCTAGAGCTGAGGATTTTGCAGCCACATTTTTCTGATATGTTTGTTACATCAATTACAGAGCATGTCATCTACCTTGAAAGAAAGCTTGGACATCATAAGTGAAATGCATTTAAGAGATGATAGATTAGGGCCTCAAAGTTTAATGCCAATAGTCTACCTATTTGAATTGAAATGTACCTTTACATAATCTACACTAACACCATTTTCAAAAAAGAAATCTTGAATTTAAAATGGAGAGTATTTTAGGAAAAAAAGAGCTGCAAACAAATGTTCATTTGACAGTTTAGCTTTATGGTTTAGTGTCACCTGTTCAATTTAGCCTTCAAAGTATATATCAATTAATATTGGCAGGGGAAATTAATGAACACTGACATGCACTGAATGCTTGTTTTAATAATAATAATAATAATAATAATAATACACTTTATTTGTATGCATCTTTCATACAGGGTTGCAGTTCAAAGTGCTTCACAGGCAGGACAGAATTCAAATACTTCACAATTAAGAGAGATAAGTCAGATATAGAAATGAACATAGAAAACACCAGGTAAAAGCACAGAATATGCATAGAATGAATCATGATGGGCATAGGATTAGAATGGTAAAAACACCAGTGAAAAATAATAGAATAAAGTTAAAATAATAAGAAATCCTGGGGAAAAAACTTAAAACCATATAGACAGGAAACATATTATTAATAAAGTGCTGATGAACCAAGGTGCTAAGAGGAGCTTTGGTGGAGCTGCATAGAAATAAAAAGCTGCCTCTTTTTTGGGCGCTGATTTGTGTCAAGTAGACCTGCTGTGGAGGATGTCAGTGCTCTGTATGGTAATAGCAAGTCTGTAATATCTGCAGGGCCTTGGCCGTTGAATGCCTTGTTTACTATGAGTAGGACCTTGAAATGTATTCAATGGGGGCCCGGGAGCCAATGAAGGGTGTACAGGACTGGTGTGATGTGTTCTCTTTAGCAGCAGAGTTTTGTGTGAGTTGTAGTCTGACTATGGCTTGTTTTGGTAGTCCTGAGTAGAGCATTACAGTAATCTAGGTGGCTGATGATGAAGGCATGGATAATTTTTTCAGCATCTGCTTGTGACAGGAAGGGTCGTCGTACCTTTGCCATATTTCTGATATGAATAAAATGCAATTTTGGTTTCTTTATTGATGTGAGATGTAAAATTTAGATCTGAGTCAAGTATGACTCTGAGGCTGTTTACTTGTGGTTTTCTATAGTTCTATCACTATGAATGACAGATCTGCTAGTAGGGGTGTGCCGATACACTAATTTCACGAAACGATACGATATTTGGCTCACAACTTCGATACGATTTCGATACGATACGATACGCACTTTTTTTATTATGAAAATATATGGAGGAGAAAAAAAGAAAATGCAAACAAATAATTCTGTTTTTGCATTATTCAGACATGCAAACTTGTAGCTTTTCAGCTACAATAGCCGTTTTGAATCCAAATAGTATGACACCTGACCCGAAAAAAAAACATGTTGTCACTCTTTTCACTTCAGGGCCGTTTGCATGCCTGATTATTATGATTGTAAAAAACTAGAAGTTCGGGCCGCTACGCGGCCCGAACGTCTAGCGTGACGCGTCGTTCACTTTGCAGTGCCACCTTACAGGCACCTCACAGTGTGAGAGGCGCAACAGATCCCTGTTCTTAATTGAGGTTTAACCCATGCAGATGTCCTAGGGAGTTCAGCAGTTTATCACTTTTAGGTTTTGGACCTACCAGTAGCACCTCTGTTTTATTTTTGTTTAGTTTTAGTAGGTTTTCGTTCATCCAGTCAATTAGAGGGTACTGCTGCATCTGTGATATCCAGTGGTAGAAGAAATACTAATTTTTCAAATATACTAAAAGTACCAATATATACTCATTATGCAGAATGTCCGAAGTTGTTCTCTAAATTTCAAAAGTAAATGTAGTTAATGGTTACTTTCTACCACTGTTGATATCCTTGTAGAGGACGAGCACATTATAAAGAAAAACATCACATGGATGCAACTGGGACGTATCATCAGTGTTGTAGCCTGGGGTCGACGGGTGTTTCGGGTCTCGCAACATACACCCTCACCCAGGTGACCCAGCCGGGGTTGATCAAGCCGTCCCAGTAGCTACCCACGGTCAGTCCTCTACTCCTCTTAGGGAAAGACAGGGCCACTCAATCCGCTTCTCCGGAACTACTCTGCCGGGGCTGGCTGGGGGAGAGGAGAGGCTCTGGCACGGGGAGGGACTAGGCTCTGTGGATGGCCTCCTGGCCGGGCTCCTCCTTCGTCTCACCAGGTCCAGGACCTGAGCGTTGCACCAGACTCCCCCCGTTCCAAGCATTTCATTCTGGCTTGAATGGCCCTCCTTAAAGGCCTCACCGTGGATTTGTTGGGCTTCTTCCTCACGGAAGACACAGACATTTAATAAGCTCAGGCACACTTTGTTTGTGTTATTCAAGTTTGACCAGCTAACGCTTTTTTTCTCTCGTTTATGCCAGTGGTTCTCAAAGTCGTTCTCAAAGTGGTTCGCCTTCATGGACCCCCAGAGGTCCATGAAGGGGTTCCAGGGGGTCCCCAGCAAAATGAGTAAATATAGCATAACAATCTGTTTAGCCACTACGTTAGATCTGCTATTTAATTTTAACATTTTAACAACACAAATATTGTATCCGGGTCCGTGGCACCAAGTCTTTTCAGATGGGGGTCCACAGCCAAATATCAATTTGGGGGTCCTTGACATGTTTGAGAACCACTGATTTATGCTAATGATAATTCTTCTGTTTGGACCTTCTCTGACTTTTTTTTTAGTGTGGGAGCACTTGTGGGCCTCTCCATAGCAGCTGTGGTTCTCCTTGCATTCATCATCACACTTTGTGTCCTGTGCTACTTGTTCATCGCCACCAAACCCAAAGGACTGGACAATGGGTTGCCTCTCAGGGAAGCAGGTAAGTTCATGTCTCATACAGTGAATGCATTGGTGATATTTTAAACATTGGTGGACAGTTATGACTACATTTATTTGAGTACGGTACTTAAAGTCTCACTCACTATATAGCTTTTTATGAATAAAATATATTTTTTGTCAAATCTGTATGATATAAAGAAAACATCATATAGATGCACGTATCATCAGTGTTGTAGTCTGGGGTCATAGGGTGTTTCGGGTCTCGCAACAACATACAGTACACCCTCGCTCAGGTGACCCAGTCGGGGTTGATCAAGCCCTGACTTACGCCCCAGTAGCTACCCACGGTCAGTCCTATAGGGAAAGACAGGGCCACTCAGTCCACTTCTCCGGAACTACTCTGCCGGGACTCGGGGGGGCTCTGGCACATGGAGGGACTAGGCTCTGTGGGTGGCATCCTGGCCGGGCTCCTCCTTCGTCTCACCAGATCCAGGACCGGAGCACTGTACCAGATCCATTGCACCACCCAGATCCAAACATTTCCTTCTGGCGTGATGGTTCCTTGGATAGAGTATGTTATACAATATAACTTATACAACTGGTTGTATTTTGTCTCCCTGACAATACAAACATGGCCAAATGAGGAGATACAGGTAAAAGGGATGTCCATAGAATTGTCTTAATGTAAAGATATGGAGAAACTCATCCCATTCCTTACAACGATTCCAAAACAAAATATATAAAACAAATGGCTTAGAGAAATACACTTACAGTTTGGGACAGAGTCAGAAATGACCTAAATATTCATAATGAAATGCTGCTATTAAGAGAAATAAACCCTACTGCAGTGTGCGAGTGTCAAGCACCAAATCTCAGCATTATATAATGTCTTGGATAGGCAGAACAAACCAGAAGAATTGAGAGAAAAAATAAGATGGCAAGAAGAACTAGATTTAACCTTTTATTTAACCGAAATTGAATGGGAAAATATAAGCCTGTCCTTACACAAGACAACAGCATCTCAGTTCTGGGGAGAATATGCATGGAAATGCCAAATGAGAGTCCAATTAGCTAAATATAAAAAATCAGCAAAACCAAAATGTTGGAGAGACTGTGGAGAAAACCATGCCAACTACAGCCTCATCTTCTGGTTTTGTCCTGTCTTGAAAAAGTACTGGGACAATACTGGTACGGAAATTACGCAGGTTCTGAAAATTAATGTAAACATCAGCCACAAATATATCCTGTTGGGTAAAATACCAAAGGGGGTAGACAGAACCGAAGGCAAGTACCTACGGTAATTCAAATATTAAGATTAACGGCCCTCAAACTTATAATAAAACATTGGCTTCAGAAACTAAGCCCTAGTGTAGAGAAATAGAGGGAGCTAATAGAACAAATAAAAGTAATGGATCAGTTAATATATAAAATCAGAGGAAATCTTAGTAAGAGTAGTAATCTGTGGTGTAATGGAAAGTGTGGGTGTGGATGGAGGGGACCATAATGTAAGCTATGACGACTTTGCACCTCAGCCTAACTAATAGTACAGAAATACAGAAAGTACGGAAATAAATAAGGAAGAGTCAACAACCAAATGGGGGGAGCTCTTTTAATTTGAACTCGGTACTGTTTTATTATCAGGCACTTGACGAAGGACTGACCTTATTAATGATCTGTTGCTCTGATGTTCTAGTTGGAGAAAAAGAGCAGTAAAGAATATGAACTTGAACATGGGTTAGTTTTTGTGCCTCTGTATCTTGCTTTTCCTGTTTGTTTGTTTTTGTTTGTTTGTTTTTCTTCTTTTTACTTATGTATATTTTGTGTCAATGTTTTGTTTCCCGTTTCCTCGTCTTATTTGTCTTATTTTGTTTTTGTCTCTGTTTTTGTCCCGAATTGCGTTTAGTATTTTGTGTTGTCTCTGCAGTCGACATGACTACACCACTGTGGTGTCCGCGTGAAAAAATTAAGTATAAAAATAATAAAATAATTGTCTCCCTGCTCTTCTATTAAGACATTTAGATTATGTCAAAGGTCATGTCTCACCTAGACACAGGATTTGACACGAATTTTGACCTGATGGTCAAGATTCAATTTATCCCCTGAGCAAGCAGGCAGGCTCTATTAGCTCAACGGTAAAAGATTTAGCACTTGCGCAGGAAACCGGGTTCAAATTTCGGTGTATTAGAGGAAAGTTAAATAGTGCTGCTTTAAGTATGTTTTTTGAGTATCTGTACTTTACTTGAGTGTTTGTATTTGTGGATACTTTCACTTTCATAAGACTTGGCGGCCCCTGTAGTAACTCTGAGGACCCCTAGGGTCCATAGTACAGTATATGGTTCCTCTGTGTGTGTGCGTGCGTGCGTGCGTGCGTGCGTGCGTGCGTGCGTGCGTGTGCGCACGCATGCGTGTGCACGTTTCTATAAGTGTCGATCTAAAATCAGATTAATCTGCAAAAAACATTCAGGTGGAGTATGAATGAAACACCTGCAGTTTGCGGTTGAATGTGAAAGCTACCTCAAATGACACCCCTGTAATTTTGTTTTAACCACTTAAACTCTATTGTCGCTGTTGGGTGGAAACCTTGTATGTCCAAAACCGTTTTGGAATATGACCATAGAGTCATATACAGTATATCTGATCATCAGACTCTGGTATTTTGATAATTCTATTGTACAATGAAGTCACTGCATATGTTTGTAGTCAACCTTGTAGTGTTGACTTCCATTGTTATATTGTATAGGGGCCTATATACACTTATGCAAGATATTATGGAAATGTTTGTTTTTTTACTGTAAATTAATTATGACCTGCAAGTAGGCAATGATTATTAGTGCACAATCTGCACATACTAAAAGCCATAGAAGTGGCTTCCCATCATGTCGCCTCGTCAGCCTCCCGTTCAGATCAAGTTTATCCCAAACGGGTAAATTGATTCGTCCATTGCTAGTGCAATGGACTGACTCCAGAAGGTATGTCAATACTGTCTGCGCCAGTGGGTGATCCAGGAGCATCATTTTAATCTATATAATCTAAATTATATATTTATTTATTAATTTATTTATTTTTTATTTTTTGGGTGGGCAGAAAAACCAAATGGGTGGGCCCAGGCCTACCTATGCTCACCTGTGGCTACGCCCCTGGCCAGCGGTATGTTCCTGCAAACAATACATTTGTTTCCATACACCCATCTAGGGGACAGTTCACTCATAAGGGTGTTCTGAGTGGTGGACACAGTCAGCGACATGATCTGCAGTTTGAAGTGACCCATGTGTGGCTATTGTTATGTTTTGGGTACAGATCAGCACAGTTAGGGTGAAGTGAACCTTTTGTTAAGAGCCTGTATCTGCCTGGTAGTGGGATGTTTGAATGGGAAGTTGGAAAAGGATACAAAATGTAACCCCAGAGGATATGTCAAGACTCAACAGTATTTTGGCTATTCGTGCATTAAGTAATAATAACCTGTTATCCCAGTTAATGACAATTACTTATGTCAGTCTTGTTTCTTAATTACAGCTTGGCAACAAGCTGTCAATAAACATGCTGCAACTAGTCGTCACTTTCTCACTTTCTCACTTTCTCACTTTCTCACTTCTGGCTAAAGGCCAGGCAATGAGGGGTTGCCAATGGCTTCCCAATGTTCCCATACTCTGAACCAAGCCCCCAGAACCACGGTAGAACAGAGAAGCTGCCGCCGCCTGGTGGGAACATCTGGGATTGCAACACTTCCGCATTTAAAACGCCACTGCGCGTACTTCTATCGTCTGAAACCCTAGTGCGCCTGCTCAGTGCTCAAGTTTTCCACATTTGGGCTAAACTCATTGATCTCAAATGTGCTGTTGGTTGTTTTCTTTACATTGGTAGCCAAGCTGTAAATGACATTTCATATCAGTCTTGTTTTTTCTTTAATCCCGTCCCCCAGAATGGAATGACAAATAGCTACCAGCGGTGTCACCAAAAACACAAAAGAAAAGTTACACAGTATGACTTTAAAAATCTGTGTATGTCTTCTAGGAACTGAATCCAACCCACAGGAAGGGCCAAGTCAACCCAGCAAGCATGCCGGTCCCCAAGGGTTTCGGAAACACTTCTTGAGCGGCAAATTGGACTGTGACAACCATCCACCAGAACCTGACCGCCTGTTCCAGCGTTGTTTCATGGCAACAGTCACAACCATCAATGTAGAGGGTCCTGCATAGAGCACACTAAGACACAATTTATACTTTGTTGATCGTGTCACTCCCCAGAAATCTTCTTTTTTTTTCTAAGAAAAAAAGTGCCTCATTGCGTTACTTTTTATTTATTATTATTATATATTTTTTTACTGTTACAAAGCAAGGGCAATTAAACCCCTCCACCAGCTGGTGACTCCTTGTGTATTGGAGGAGACATGTTGTTGTCTACTCCAAGGCCAACAAGTGGGGGTTAGCAGAAAGTATTTAGCCCAAATGGGGTGGGTTGGTTTTGCGTCTAATTGTCATATTTAGAAAGATAATATTATTTTAACCACTTAAACCGTATACGTTGTTGACCAAGGTCCCCAAGGGGTCTGTTGGCCCTCGTTTTCCCTCTACGTGAACTTAGGTCCACTATTTTTGCCAGATGTTTGTTTAGTTTTGCTGAATGCTTCATGTGGTTAAACCTGAACCATGTTCAGATTTCCTTCAGGTTATAACAGAGATGACTGCTTAGGGAATTCATTGTTGGAGGGGCATTTTGGAGCATTTTGGAACAGCTAATTAGAGGAGAAAAAAGCTAAAATATATCAATACTCGTTAAATCCATTCTCCGTCCTTATGGTTGCAGTACAAGGTCACTCTCTCCACACTCATACCCCTAGCTAATAGATCTAGACTTTTCATGTCTGCCATATACACAGTCATTTCTGTTATAATTATAATGTCATGCACACCAACGAGTCAAATTGCCACTTTAGTGGAAAGATATACTTATCAGGGTAATTTAAGATTTTAAATTAAACACAGACCTTCAACAGGTTTAATACTGGAAAAACAACAACAACTTTGCCATTCTTCCAACTACAAAACTGGTTGTGCTTGTGCAGTAAATACAAAAAAATAGAAAACAAGCTGTAACAGAAGGACATTGATTTTCTTATATTTATTTTAGTTTGTTCTTATACTATACTGTACACGATTCTGAGGTTTCTGTAGGTTATGTTCTTCAAAAGGAAAATTACATTCATCCTGCTTGTCAACATGGAACTCATGGAACATGGAATGGGGGCGCCAGGCTGGAAGTGGATAATGGGGGAATTATCCTCTCTGCATTCACTGTGCTATAGGTATTCTATATGTGTATTATGCCGATGTCTGTCAGAGACAAATATGCATGTCAACAAAGGGCAACTTCAGAGTCTACAAATATGGACTTCTATTTTTAAAAGTTGTAAAAATGCTAAAGAGTTTTGCAGGATAATTAATGATTTAATGTTGGCATTGAGAATTATGTGATTTAAATACCTTGGAGTGGAGGAGCCTGATTATAATAAATTCATTGGATCTTTCTTACTTTGATCTTATTTTGCCCAAAGAAACAAACCAAAAGATTGGCACCATCTGTTTTGTGTTACATATGTATGTGAGAAAAAAACACCTACTGTAACATACAGAGTATATATCTCAATTCAAATGACTATGCATCTGTAATTATTATTAATCATCATCAGCCCTAAAATGAAACCCTTGTATGATTTGTCTTCCTCAGTTGAATCATTACGTAACTGAAAGCAAAGTACCAAAACGTTTTGTGTGCTTACATTAAGTTCTTCTTGCACAAACCTTAACCAGGAATTGATTTAATAATAATAATAATAATAATAATAAAACACTTTATTTGTATAGCACCTTTCATGACATGAAATGCAGCTCAAAGTGCTTTACAGAGCAAGAATACAATTACAACCAATTTAACAATAAAGCAAAAAAAAGAATAGCAAAAGCATAAAACAACATTAAAATACAAGCAAAATGCAGTGAATCAGGCAATACAGTGAGGACATGGGTAACAACACAGAGATTTAAAAATCAACCAAAGAATCAGCAAAAAGCAAGAGTGAAGAAGTAAGTCTTGTGCTGTGCTTTAAAGCTATCGACAGAGGCTGCCTGTCTTAGGTGTAATGGGAGTTTATTCCACGCTGTCGGCCCTTAGAAGCAGAATGCTGCTTCACCGTATTTTTTATATGTCATTGTAGGCACCTCGAGCAGATCAACACTTGAAGACCTGAGGGGCCGGTTTGGAACATATCTCTCTAGGCAGTCATAGAGGTAGGAAGGTGCCATACCATTTAGAACTTTATAAACTAGTCAACAAATTTTAAAATCAATCCTAAAAACAACCGGGAGCCAGTGTAGTGAAGCTAGAACTGGAGTAATATGTTCTCTCATCCTAGTTTTAGTTAAAACTCTGGCTGCCGATTCAAGCTTGTTCTGCCAGACACTTATTGAACCTGCAGCATTACACAACAGGCACAGCTCAGTATATAGTACAGTATATCATCACAAAATAAAATCACAAAAGCAATTTAGTATTAGGACAAGATATATGCACACAATTTTACTGTGAAAAACAAGGAAACCCAAGACTAATCACAACTAATCAAGGCTTAAATAGTTTTGAACGTGTCTGACTGTGAGATAAATTGCATGGACACTGCTCACTTTCATGGATTTGGGCAGGACACTGGCAGTAATTGATCACTCCCTGCTTGTGGTGTTGTCTGTCTGTGCTTAGCAGGTGGCAGCTCCTTCCTTCTGACTATACTAAAAAGGAACTTACATTTCACCAATAAATCCTGATGGTTTCCTAGTGGGTTTTGTTCCATGTCTGATTAAACAAACAGCTTGAAACAGAATTCTCATCAACAACCCATTTTTTCTTGGCACACTTAGGACTGGGCAGTAGTGTTTAGAATGTTTAGAATAATAATTGTCTAACACGGTTAATTGAATCATTTAAATCCCTATATATTGTTGTTGAGCGGTTGTCTATAGTAGGTGTCTTCTTCTTGTTTCCCTCTACACCAAATGTCTTCACTGAAAATAGCCCATTGTCGCAGAATGTTCCCCATTATGACATGCCCAGAATAGGGATGCTAGAGTTAATGAGGTACAAAGAATCTAATTGTTGAACTTGGGATCCACATGGGAACATGGCTCTAATATGTATCTCAGACTTCACATGGCCAGTCCAAATTAAGGCAAGGTTTCAGGCTGATCAGAGCCCCATTGACTTCCATCATAAAATTAAAGTTAAATATTTTTAAAGATACAGTATATGTGAAAGAGATGAATGGAGGTACTTCTGTGGCCTACTTGCAGTCATTGTGCACAAGAAACGTGTTGATTAGTCTAGCGGTTTGCGAGATACACATTGACCCAACCCTCTTATACTGTAGAAGATGGCTAGTCTTCAGCAGAGCCAAGTTGTACTTGTAGCTAACAATATTCTATCATAATAGCATTGAAATAATTTTACCATATCTTTGCTGTCGAGCAGAATCCCTGTATCTCCATATTTCAACTTCTCATGATTTCCGTAAATGCCCTGCGTACTTCATCATACTAGTGTCACACAAAAGTAGCAAAAATAACAGATCTACAAGTTCACGTGTCACGATGCGACGTGTTGTGAGCTTGAAGATCTGCTATTTGGACCATTTCTGCATTTTTTATCAAATTTAAAGTGGTTAAGTGTGTATTTGTTTTACAAATATTGAACCAATAAAAAGTGTCAAGAGACTATAACTGATTTATGTTGCAAAGCAACAGTGACCTGTAACCTCAGTTTATTGATACTGGATGTGCAGAACAGAATATGGTCCACAGTCACAAGGAAAGGAGGAAACTCTCGGTTGAACTTTTAACAAGGCTACACAGTCAAATTAAGTGTACAAGTACACTCTCAGGAGTGAGGAGTAAATTAACACTATGAGCTTGAGCGGTACACAAATCCCCTTGGCCAAAGAGTTCAAAACTTTTAATCCCTATCCGAGTGGATCAGATTTGGATTTGGGGTAGTTCAAAACCAAAAAACAAGATTCAGATCAATCTGATATCGGGTCTGTGATCATAACATTATCTCAGCAAACATTATCAATAACAAATACTATGTTTGAGTAATCAAACAAACATATTTAACACCCAAAATCCAAATTGGATTACACATTTAGAACTCTTGACCAGGCCCTTGAGATAATTGTGCACAATAAGAATTACAGTGATCAAATTCCCATACCCCACAACAAAATTCCATTGAAATAATTCTTGGGAGTTTAAAACACCAAACAGCTCTGTTTATAGCTGACCAAAAATCCAATATGATCCAAGAGTAAACTGTGTGAGCTACAAATTGTTTGAAAATTGTCCCTAACTTCATCTCTTTTTCGTTTTATAGAGCCACATTTGTTTTAGAGAGATTTATATCACGACAACACACCATTAAAGACAACTCTCTTAGCATCAATTAAAAAGGGTAATGCTCTCATCACAGTTAGGGTTTATTTATCAAAGAAACATGCATACACACACACACACACACACACACACACACATACATATTTTTTAACTGTATTCCACATGACTAACAGCACGCACAGGAGATAATGCCACTTGAGGCTAATAACAACATTTGATAACAATGATGTAAGCCTGCAATAAAACCGAGCATCACGGTAGTTCTGTGGTTTAGTGAGTTTTCATGTGACTTTTATTCAACCATATAAGAGTGACAGAAAGTGTCACTGTAACCACTTGAGCCCTGTTTCAAAACATTTGAAAACATAGCTTTGTCACTATTTGTAGGTCTGCTATTTGCTATTTTCGAAATGCTTTAAAATGTTCAAACATTTGTTGAACATGTTCACCTATAATGACATGCCCACAATAGGGATGCCAGGTTGAAAGTGGTAACTGATAAGGCACATTCTTCTAACCACAACACCGAGTAGCACAGTGCACTATTTAGTCAAAATATAATTAAAGCTCTTCTTTCTTCTTTAAGATGATCTCCCGGACCAATTCAGCAACCTTGGGCCTGATTTCTTTGACTGAAGTTTTCGGCCCCCAAGCATCAACTACTTTTCCATTTACATCGATCAGATACTTCCAGAAGTTCCAGTCAGGCTCCTTTCCAGAGGACTCTGTAAGAGGGGAAAAAATACAACAAGACACACCAGTTTGAGCTATAGATGAAACGCGGTACTATCAACCAATATTTAATCAACTTAAACCTTATATACTTGACCCCCCCACCCCGTGGTCTACACATGGCTCCCTCCCATTTTCCCTTTGTACCAAATATTTTTGCCAAAAACTGTTTATCGCAGACTGTTCGCTCCAGAAGGGTTCATGTGGTTAAGACCCTCAAAGTTTTGAAACATTCATCTCAACAATACAGCTATTCCCTCTACGATCTACGTATAAGCTATTAATCAGACATCTATGTCAATAGTTTTAAATAATTCACACCATACAGTTCTTATGTATCTAATGCATTATTCAAGATTCAATCATTTATTATTTATGCACTATACTATTCAATACAAAACACAATTCCAAACAATTGTAATTTAATTCATCATTAAGCATGGGTTGCATTATACAGTGTGTCTTTACTGGAGGGAACGTAATGATCTGAAAGTCAAACCCAGCCCCATGTAGCATGCTTCTAATGGAGATGGCTACATGTCACTCACACTGAACGTCAATCACACTGAAATCAAACAAAACACTAATTTAAATGCATGGACACGCAGTCGCACACTACCATGAGCCTGGCTGGTAGACTTAAGAAAGTGTTTTGTTTCATTCAATTTCATCAGAATTTTCTAAGACTGAAAAGGGCGATACTTTATGAATAATAGATAATATAACATTTTACATGGCAATAAGATTGCATATTTTACTGCTCGTCGCCTCCAGTGATCCCATTTCTCCATACATCTGGCCAGCTCGTCTCTACTTTGCGCTCCTGCATCTTTGAGTACGTTCACGTATGTTAATACGTGACTAGTGCCCGTGTATTGGTTCCCACAGCACCAATTTGCTGGGTGGCAGTTCTTGATGTCTTTGGCAGTGTCCTGCTAGTCTCATTCTACTGGCTGCTACTTTCTCGCTCACCCTTGGTGTTCCCTCATACAGATTCTTGTCGGTAACATGTGCACTCTGGCTGGTGTGAAGTACTGCACGCAACATTCTGGTGTAACACCCGTCAAGAGACTTCTGCAGGATTGGTTTCAGGGTCCAGCATTTGCTGCCATATGAAGAACAGACTTGTTGCATACAAGAAGCTGAGCTTGATTTGTCTGGAGAGGTTGGAGTTCCGTTCACTGGCCATGCAAAACCTTCATCCTACTATAATTCTAGTAACCTCTGTGCGTTTGTAGTGGTGGTGGTGGTGAAGACACCCGGTTCTCCTCACTGGCTGGACCAATTGCTCTGATTTTGCTCACAGCCATTGACCATTACCATCTGAACTTAACTGTGAAGCCCGTTTTTCAATTTCATCAAATCTCAGCTTCTTATTAGCGTTTTTGTGTCAAACACTGTCGCCATGGCTACGGGTCTGCCCAGCTATGGGACGAACTGCCTCCCGGGTTGCCAGATCATGTGCGCATATCCCCCCACGGATGCGCTGCGCCGACCGGGTATGGTCTAGTTAATTAAATAAACACATTAATTAATTAATGTGGCTATGGTGGCAAAGCTTGCAGTAGTAGAGTGAAGCAGTGATCAAATTAATGAGGAAGCCATATTTAAAGGGGCCGCTTTGTTGAGAGCATGAACTGTGATTGGTGTGTAGAAAAGTATGGCTGATTGGAAACATTTATCCAATCAGCTGATTACATCTGGGACGGCCTGCGTCCTGCAAGAACTAACGTGATGCTTCATTTGGTGTGTCCTGGACCAGAAGTACGTCCACAGACGGGTCACAGAATGAAGCTGTTTGGGAACCCCTGGTCTAAAACACTGCAACTCACTCACCTGCAAGGTACTTGTAGGCATTGTTGGCTCCCAATCCAACCACAGCGATTTTACTGAAGAGAGGAAAGGAGACACTGTATACTCTGCGCACAAAGCTGTCGATCTCTTTGTCACTTCCAGGCTCTTGCTGGCCAAACTGGTTGCAGGGGAAGGCCAGCACGTTGAAGTGGTAGGGTCCATAGTCTCGATGGAGCTGCTGCAGGTCAGTGTAGTGCTCCTCAGTGAATCCACATTCACTGGCCACATTCACCACCAGTGACACCTGCAAACATAGGGAGACTTGTATGATACCAGAACAAAGAGGGCAGTGCATAAAAGAAACAAAACACTGTCATCTTACCAGACAACAACTTTGTATGAATGTTGAGGATGAAAGAAAAGCAGGTCAAATTCAGCATGCCCTTAAGGATGCACACATTTTGTGAGTACTGCTGACGTGCTGCAGTAGATCAGGTGAGAGATACAAGGCTGACTGGTTCATTAGACCCGATTAAGGGGCTCCATGAGCCAATCAATATCTGTCTTTCTTGACTAGTTGATAGGCAATCAGGAGCGAGAGGAGCTTTGAATCACCCATTTCGGATGCTGTCAATGCACTGAATGCACAGAATCGTAAATCATGTTTTGGGGTGAGCATTTGCCCTAACTTTCATCAACCCACAGAATAACAAAACACCTACTGAGCCCCATCGGTAGGTCAGTATCTCACCTACTTGGACCAATCAATAGTCTGATTAAATGTGATAATGTCCCATTCAGTGCATTGACAGCATCCGAAGCCGGTGTTTGAATCCAACCATGAAAGTGGACACTTTTTGCTGGCATAAAGATTCTCTCAACCATGAATCTGACAACTATCTGGTTTTCTTTCATAATAATGAATCTGTTTATGTAGGGTGACAAAAACAGCAAGTTGTTATGATGAATTACAGGATTATCCAAAAAAGTGTTTTTTTGGATAATTTTTGTGTGAAAAACTAAACAAAACATACAAGTTCAATAGTCTAAAAGTAATTTATTATGGTTAAGATTTTAAACTATCCATTTCATAATAAACTAATTGGAAGAATTTAAAATTACTTTTACCAACCAATAACAGAGAGAAATAAATACTTTGAAATGCTAACACAAAATATAAAATGTACAATAGAACCTCCGACACACATCATGGAGTTACCAGTTGCTTCTTTTCACTAGACAGCGAGGAGATTCACTGAACAGGCGCCCTGACGAACCAATAATGCTAGAATTCTATCCCCCAAAAACTTTAGTTCATGCCCTTATCACATAACCTTTGGATTACTGCATCTCACAGTGTACTTGTTTGTCCCAACAAAGTCTATCCAAACTCTTCAAAATGCTGCAGCTAGTCTTCTCACTAACACCCGTAGAAGAGATCTTAAAACATCTTAACCACTTGAACCCTAGCATCTCTATTCTGGACATGCCATAATAAGCAACATTTAGAAAAAATAGCAAATAGGCTATTGGTGTGTAGACCAGTGGTTCACTAAGTGGGTTCCAGGGATGTCTATATACTTTGAAAGTACACTTACCAGGGGGGGCTGGTCAATGAAGTACGATAGGGTTTTTTCACTGGCTGCAGTTACTGTAAGTTTAGGATTGATTTTACTCTTCACTTCAAAGCCAGAAACGCTCTTGACCCCCAGTATATTATTGATATTTTCATCAGGGAGAAATCTATTGATCATTCCAAAATCATTAAAAAAAAAATTGTGGTCACCTTTAAAGACTCTCTTCTTCATCGCTGCTTTTGGGCACAATGTTTTAAAGACTTTTATGTTATTGTGAATGTATTTGATTCATTTATTAAATGTCAAGATCCTTTGATTATATTCTTTGATACTGTACAGCATCGATATTGTTTTTATTACTTTTTAAAAGGAATATTGTTGTAAAAGTACTGTAACTTTGTTATGAGAAATTATGTATAAAGTTGATATCATTATTGTGATGGAAGATTGCAATATTTCTAACATTTTGTGACTTAAAACATATTGACACTTTCTTTAAACAGGCATTCTTAAATGTCAGGGCTGGACCTGTACATGCAGAAAAGGCTAAGAATGAGGTGAGTACGAATCAACTGCTTTAGTATAGTAAAACATCCAACTTTGTGCATGCTCATAAGAAGAATGAAAAATAATACATTTTGGGGATCCCATTATTTAGTGCCATGATGAAATAATCACAAGTGTAACCTACATTTACATATAGTACAAGTTAGGTGTAGTATAATATTCTAATGTGTTTGTGCAAAGCCTAAATGTGGCCCTGGTCTGTTTCATTTAGACATTTAGAAATAAGACAACTTATTGCCAAAAACAAACAAATAATGATAGGTGTATGATGTTTTTTTTTTTTTTTGCTTTTTGTTTCTTCACGTTGCAAAGGGTAGTTGTCACTATATTAATAATGGTAACCATAACCAATCACATTTGATGGATTACTAGTACTACTATCTACTAAGTCCAACTTTGTCTCAGTGAGCCACTCACTGGATCTGCAGGCCAGTTGCCACGTAGACTAGCATAGGCTGCAGGAAGGATGGAGTCGCTTCTGAATACCAAAACGCTCGCCCAAAACACAGTCGCCCCGGGGCAAATCCGGCGACCTCGGAACGGTCACCACCTGGTATTCCTAAACGTAACCTCGGTAAACTATACCTAAATCTAACCTTATTCCTAAACTTAACCTCAGTAAAACTATGCCTAACCCTAAACGTATTTCTAACCTTATTCTCAGTAAAACAAATACAAGAACCGCTGGGGGGCAAGCGGTCCGCGAACGAAATTAGGGACGAGCGTGTTTTGGGGCGAGGCTTCTGATAATCACAGGGCACTTTTTTTTTTTGCAAAACTTTCTTTTCCAGATAAAAAAAATCCTCTCATCCTCATCCAATAGACCAAAGTGCATCAGGTTGGCATGCAGACTAAGGTAGACTACTACACTGCATGCAACAACAAAAAACCTGTTGGCAACTCGCTGCTCTGGACAAGTCTGACGCTTTAAACCCAATAAAACTTACCGAGCTCCGTTCCGTCAGCAGAAATTGGACTTCCGGTTTTCGACCTAGCAGAAATAAGGGTTCCGGTTGCCTTCAAAATAAGATCGTGAATTTTTTATGTTTTTTAAAAGACACAAATCTAATTTAAACATACATTTATGATGTATGCCTTTTAAATGGCTCATACTAAAACACTTCTAAGTGGCAAGTTTAAAAAAAAGACACAATTGTATTTAAAAAATACATTTATGATGTACAGTATGTCTTTTTAAATGGTTGTTCCAGTTTGAAATTGGCTATTGACCCCCATTAAATGTGCACTTGCACTGTTTTGCACTTTAACTGGATATTGATATATATGTATTGTTTTTGTATTGTTTGTCCATTGTTGTAATAATGCTGACTCTAGGCCAGGTCACTCTTGGAAAATGATGATGATATAATATTGTTTATTGCAGAAGCAAATAAACAATGATAAAAGAGACCACAAAAACTGGTGAACATTTGAGAGATAATTTGTAAAAAAAAGGAAAGTGGCAGGCCGCCCAGTGCGGCCTGAGTTAAGAAAAGTGCCATTTTCAGACAATACTGGACACTGGACAGGAGACGGCTGTTGGCGCTAGCACTTTTGACATACGCACACGTTCAGGGAGACCCCCTCTACAACGCCACACTCGGCGCTAAGCGGAAGAGGTGTAAAGAAAAGTATGGCGGACCGTCCAGTGAGGTCAGAGGTCAGAAAAGTGCCGTTTTCAGACAATAGTGGACACTGGACCGGAGACGGACACGTGTGCCAACACTTGTGACATACTCACGCGTTCGGGGAGACCCCCTCTACAACGCCACACTCTCCGCTAAGCGGCACAGGTGTAAAAAAAAGTGTGGCGGACCGTCCAGTGAGGTCAGAGGTCAGAAAAGTGCCGTTTACAGTGCATAGCCTATACAAATTGAACACTGGACCGGAGACGGACACGTGTGCCAACACTTGTGACATACTCACGCGTTCAGGGAGACCCCCTCTACAACGCCACACTCTCCGCTAAGCGGCACAGGTGTAGAAAAAAGTGTGGCGGACCGTCCAGTGAGGTCAGAGGTCAGAAAAGTGCCGTTTTCAGACAATAGTGGACACTGGACTGGAGACGGACACGTGTGCCAACACTTGTGACATACTCACGCGTTCGGGGAGACCCCCTCTACAACGCCACACTCTCGGCTAAGCGGCACAGGTGTAAAAAAAAGTGTGGCGGACCGTCCAGTGAGGTCAGAGGTCAGAAAAGTGCCGTTTACAGTGCATAGCCTATACAAATTGAACACTGGACCGGAGACGGACACGTGTGCCAACACTTGTGACATACTCACGCGTTCAGGGAGACCCCCTCTACAACGCCACACTCTCCGCTAAGCGGCGTAGGTGTAGAAAAAAGTGTGGCGGACCGTCCAGTGAGGTCAGAGGTCAGAAAAGTGCCGTTTTCAGACAATAGTGGACACTGGACTGGAGACGGACACGTGTGCCAACATTTGTGACATACTCACGCGTTCAGGGAGACCCCCTCTACAACGCCACACTCTCCGCTAAGCGGCACAGGTGTAAAAAAAAGTGTGGCGGACCGTCCAGTGAGGTCAGAGGTCAGAAAAGTGCCGTTTACAGTGCATAGCCTATACAAATTGAACACTGGACCGGAGACGGACACGTGTGCCAACACTTGTGACATACTCACACGTTCAGGGAGACCCCCTCTACAACGCCACACTCTCCGCTAAGCGGCGTAGGTGTAGAAAAAAGTGTGGCGGACCGTCCAGTGAGGTCAGAGGTCAGAAAAGTGCCGTTTTCAGACAATAGTGGACACTGGACTGGAGACGGACACGTGTGCCAACATTTGTGACATACTCACGCGTTCAGGGAGACCCCCTCTACAACGCCACACTCTCCGCTAAGCGGCACAGGTGTAAAAAAAAGTGTGGCGGACCGTCCAGTGAGGTCAGAGGTCAGAAAAGTGCCGTTTACAGTGCATAGCCTATACAAATTGAACACTGGACCGGAGACGGACACGTGTGCCTACACTTGTGACATACTCACGCGTTCAGGGAGACCCCCTCTACAACGCCACACTCTCCGCTAAGCGGCACAGGTGTAGAAAAAAGTGTGGCGGACCGTCCAGTGAGGTCAGAGGTCAGAAAAGTGCCGTTTTCAGACAATAGTGGACACTGGACTGGAGACGGACACGTGTGCCAACACTTGTGACATACTCACGCGTTCGGGGAGACCCCCTCTACAACGCCACACTCTCGGCTAAGCGGCACAGGTGTAAAAAAAAGTGTGGCGGACCGTCCAGTGAGGTCAGAGGTCAGAAAAGTGCCGTTTACAGTGCATAGCCTATACAAATTGAACACTGGACCGGAGACGGACACGTGTGCCAACACTTGTGACATACTCACGCGTTCAGGGAGACCCCCTCTACAACGCCACACTCTCCGCTAAGCGGCGTAGGTGTAGAAAAAAGTGTGGCGGACCGTCCAGTGAGGTCAGAGGTCAGAAAAGTGCCGTTTTCAGACAATAGTGGACACTGGACTGGAGACGGACACGTGTGCCAACATTTGTGACATACTCACGCGTTCAGGGAGACCCCCTCTACAACGCCACACTCTCCGCTAAGCGGCACAGGTGTAAAAAAAAGTGTGGCGGACCGTCCAGTGAGGTCAGAGGTCAGAAAAGTGCCGTTTACAGTGCATAGCCTATACAAATTGAACACTGGACCGGAGACGGACACGTGTGCCAACACTTGTGACATACTCACGCGTTCAGGGAGACCCCCTCTACAACGCCACACTCTCCGCTAAGCGGCGTAGGTGTAGAAAAAAGTGTGGCGGACCGTCCAGTGAGGTCAGAGGTCAGAAAAGTGCCGTTTTCAGACAATAGTGGACACTGGACTGGAGACGGACACGTGTGCCAACATTTGTGACATACTCACGCGTTCAGGGAGACCCCCTCTACAACGCCACACTCTCCGCTAAGCGGCACAGGTGTAAAAAAAAGTGTGGCGGACCGTCCAGTGAGGTCAGAGGTCAGAAAAGTGCCGTTTACAGTGCATAGCCTATACAAATTGAACACTGGACCGGAGACGGACACGTGTGCCAACACTTGTGACATACTCACACGTTCAGGGAGACCCCCTCTACAACGCCACACTCTCCGCTAAGCGGCGTAGGTGTAGAAAAAAGTGTGGCGGACCGTCCAGTGAGGTCAGAGGTCAGAAAAGTGCCGTTTTCAGACAATAGTGGACACTGGACTGGAGACGGACACGTGTGCCAACATTTGTGACATACTCACGCGTTCAGGGAGACCCCCTCTACAACGCCACACTCTCCGCTAAGCGGCACAGGTGTAAAAAAAAGTGTGGCGGACCGTCCAGTGAGGTCAGAGGTCAGAAAAGTGCCGTTTACAGTGCATAGCCTATACAAATTGAACACTGGACCGGAGACGGACACGTGTGCCTACACTTGTGACATACTCACGCGTTCAGGGAGACCCCCTCTACAACGCCACACTCTCCGCTAAGCGGCACAGGTGTAGAAAAAAGTGTGGCGGACCGTCCAGTGAGGTCAGAGGTCAGAAAAGTGCCGTTTTCAGACAATAGTGGACACTGGACTGGAGACGGACACGTGTGCCAACACTTGTGACATACTCACGCGTTCGGGGAGACCCCCTCTACAACGCCACACTCTCGGCTAAGCGGCACAGGTGTAAAAAAAAGTGTGGCGGACCGTCCAGTGAGGTCAGAGGTCAGAAAAGTGCCGTTTACAGTGCATAGCCTATACAAATTGAACACTGGACCGGAGACGGACACGTGTGCCAACACTTGTGACATACTCACGCGTTCAGGGAGACCCCCTCTACAACGCCACACTCTCCGCTAAGCGGCGTAGGTGTAGAAAAAAGTGTGGCGGACCGTCCAGTGAGGTCAGAGGTCAGAAAAGTGCCGTTTTCAGACAATAGTGGACACTGGACTGGAGACGGACACGTGTGCCAACATTTGTGACATACTCACGCGTTCAGGGAGACCCCCTCTACAACGCCACACTCTCCGCTAAGCGGCACAGGTGTAAAAAAAAGTGTGGCGGACCGTCCAGTGAGGTCAGAGGTCAGAAAAGTGCCGTTTACAGTGCATAGCCTATACAAATTGAACACTGGACCGGAGACGGACACGTGTGCCTACACTTGTGACATACTCACGCGTTCAGGGAGACCCCCTCTACAACGCCACACTCTCCGCTAAGCGGCACAGGTGTAGAAAAAAGTGTGGCGGACCGTCCATTGAGGTCAGAGGTCAGAAAAGTGCCGTTTTCAGACAATAGTGGACACTGGACTGGAGACGGACACGTGTGCCAACACTTGTGACATACTCACGCGTTCGGGGAGACCCCCTCTACAACGCCACACTCTCGGCTAAGCGGCACAGGTGTAAAAAAAAGTGTGGCGGACCGTCCAGTGAGGTCAGAGGTCAGAAAAGTGTCGTTTACAGTGCATAGCCTATACAAATTGAACACTGGACCGGAGACGGACACGTGTGCCAACACTTGTGACATACTCACGCGTTCAGGGAGACCCCCTCTACAACGCCACACTCTCCGCTAAGCGGCGTAGGTGTAGAAAAAAGTGTGGCGGACCGTCCAGTGAGGTCAGAGGTCAGAAAAGTGCCGTTTTCAGACAATAGTGGACACTGGACTGGAGACGGACACGTGTGCCAACATTTGTGACATACTCACGCGTTCAGGGAGACCCCCTCTACAACGCCACACTCTCCGCTAAGCGGCACAGGTGTAAAAAAAAGTGTGGCGGACCGTCCAGTGAGGTCAGAGGTCAGAAAAGTGCCGTTTACAGTGCATAGCCTATACAAATTGAACACTGGACCGGAGACGGACACGTGTGCCAACACTTGTGACATACTCACACGTTCAGGGAGACCCCCTCTACAACGCCACACTCTCCGCTAAGCGGCGTAGGTGTAGAAAAAAGTGTGGCGGACCGTCCAGTGAGGTCAGAGGTCAGAAAAGTGCCGTTTTCAGACAATAGTGGACACTGGACTGGAGACGGACACGTGTGCCAACATTTGTGACATACTCACGCGTTCAGGGAGACCCCCTCTACAACGCCACACTCTCCGCTAAGCGGCACAGGTGTAAAAAAAAGTGTGGCGGACCGTCCAGTGAGGTCAGAGGTCAGAAAAGTGCCGTTTACAGTGCATAGCCTATACAAATTGAACACTGGACCGGAGACGGACACGTGTGCCTACACTTGTGACATACTCACGCGTTCAGGGAGACCCCCTCTACAACGCCACACTCTCCGCTAAGCGGCACAGGTGTAGAAAAAAGTGTGGCGGACCGTCCAGTGAGGTCAGAGGTCAGAAAAGTGCCGTTTTCAGACAATAGTGGACACTGGACTGGAGACGGACACGTGTGCCAACACTTGTGACATACTCACGCGTTCAGGGAGACCCCCTCTACAACACCACACTCTCCGCTAAGCGGGAGAGGTGTATTTTGAAAAGTGGCGGGCCGTCCAGTGAGGTCAGGGGTCAGAAAACAGTCATTTTCAGACCCCCTCTAAAACATTTTTGAAATAGTGAAAATAGACGATTTGCATACAGATATACGTCAGAATCACTTGTCAGTGCACATTGTGCAAATAAGTGTCAATTGGTCACCTGGTAGTACCAGGTGACACTTTGCCGACTGGGACTGTACGTGTGGGACTGGGACTATTTTAAAATAGTTAAAATAGGCGATACAAGCTCACAATGCGATTTACAATTTAGGCATTTAGGCATTTAGCAGACGCTCTTAATCCAGAGCGATTTACAGTAAGCAAGGTAATACATCAAATGCATAGAAATAGTAATCTAGGATCATATGTAAACCAAGAATCATCAGTCGAACAGCTTCCTATCCCCCCAAAAAATCTATAATCTCTACATTGAAACTATTCAAACTATAGGATGGCAGGTCAACAATGGCCTGGCATCTGTCTACATAACATGGTATCTAATTACATTTTAGCCTTTGCATAAGCCTGCAAGCCTGCAATGCGTTGCTGTCTTCTATTTTTGCACATTTGGCACTGCTGCTACAGATTATCATACATGTTTTAAGAGGTTTATCATACATACCATTCCATCTGTACTTTAATTTTATTTCTGTTATCTATAATAGACATAGATAATAGATAATAGACTAAAAAGACATTGGTTGTGTTAGCACAATCTCTGTAGAAACAGGTCCCAACATTTCACTGCTTGTACCTGTATTGAGTAAGTGACAAATAAATCCCTCTTGAGTTCTCTTTGAAAATGTCACACATTTTGAAATGGCTCCACATCCATTACCTGATTGATATTAAGCTGGTACACATGTAATAGACATGCCACTAAAAGTATGCACTTAAAAAGTTTATTTTCATTCATTATTTATATTCTTTATAATTGTGAATGTTAAAAATTGTGGGGTTCTGCTATAGTCACTTACCTAACGTCACTACATAGTCACTTACAAAAATGACAGTGTTGTTTACTGGAGTCAAATTGGGGTTGTGTTAAATATACTGCAGTTCTCGCATTAGTTTATATAGTAATACCTATCACCGTCATTTGACTTTGACTCTGAGTGAGCAAGACTGTTACTTGAGTCAGCGTTTAATAGCCTATACAGCCAGCAATTGTTTCTAATTATGACAAGCACAATAACACAAAATAATAGTGTAGAAGAGAGTTGCAGATTTTCATGGAACTTGGTAGAAATGATCTCTAGGCTGCCCTATAAAAATGGCTCAAGTTCACAATCATGGTCACAGTCAATGTTACATCAGTCATATCTCAGGAACGGAGAGAGACACAGAACAAGATGTTGGTGTGTGCCTTTATTAATGGTATTGAAATTTTATACTGATGTCAAACTGGGAAACTGAAGTAGAAGCAAGGCTTGTCCATAGCCATGTCTGTTTTGTGGGAGTATCCACACATATCTATCAATAACTCCAGTGTCCAATTTGTATAGGCTATGCACTGTAAACGGCACTTTTCTGACCTCTGACCTCACTGGACGGTCCGCCACACTTTTTTCTACACCTGTGCCGCTTAGCGGAGAGTGTGGCGTTGTAGAGGGGGTCTCCCCGAACGCGTGAGTATGTCACAAGTGTTGGCACACGTGTCCGTCTCCGGTCCAGTGTCCAATTGGTATAGGCTACGCACTGTAAACGGCACTTTTCTGACCTCTGACCTCACTGGACGGTCCGCCACACTTTTTTTTACACCTGTGCCGCTTAGCGGAGAGTGTGGCGTTGTAGAGGGGGTCTCCCCGAACGCGTGAGTATGTCACAAGTGTTGGCACACGTGTCCGTCTCCGGTCCAGTGTCCAATTGGTATAGGCTACGCACTGTAAACGGCACTTTTCTGACCTCTGACCTCACTGGACGGTCCGCCACACTTTTTTTTACACCTGTGCCGCTTAGCGGAGAGTGTGGCGTTGTAGAGGGGGTCTCCCCGAACGCGTGAGTATGTCACAAGTGTTGGCACACGTGTCCGTCTCCGGTCCAGTGTCCAATTGGTATAGGCTACGCACTGTAAACGGCACTTTTCTGACCTCTGACCTCACTGGACGGTCCGCCACACTTTTTTTTACACCTGTGCCGCTTAGCGGAGAGTGTGGCGTTGTAGAGGGGGTCTCCCCGAACGCGTGAGTATGTCACAAGTGTTGGCACACGTGTCCGTCTCCGGTCCAGTGTCCAATTGGTATAGGCTACGCACTGTAAACGGCACTTTTCTGACCTCTGACCTCACTGGACGGTCCGCCACACTTTTTTTTACACCTGTGCCGCTTAGCGGAGAGTGTGGCGTTGTAGAGGGGGTCTCCCCGAACGCGTGAGTATGTCACAAGTGTTGGCACACGTGTCCGTCTCCGGTCCAGTGTCCAATTGGTATAGGCTACGCACTGTAAACGGCACTTTTCTGACCTCTGACCTCACTGGACGGTCCGCCACACTTTTTTTTACACCTGTGCCGCTTAGCGGAGAGTGTGGCGTTGTAGAGGGGGTCTCCCCGAACGCGTGAGTATGTCACAAGTGTTGGCACACGTGTCCGTCTCCGGTCCAGTGTCCAATTGGTGTAAACGGCACTTTTCTGACCTCTGACCTCACTGGACGGTCCGCCACACTTTTTTTTACACCTGTGCCGCTTAGCGGAGAGTGTGGCGTTGTAGAGGGGGTCTCCCCGAACGCGTGAGTATGTCACAAGTGTTGGCACACGTGTCCGTCTCCGGTCCAGTGTCCAATTGGTATAGGCTACGCACTGTAAACGGCACTTTTCTGACCTCTGACCTCACTGGACGGTCCGCCACACTTTTTTTTACACCTGTGCCGCTTAGCGGAGAGTGTGGCGTTGTAGAGGGGGTCTCCCCGAACGCGTGAGTATGTCACAAGTGTTGGCACACGTGTCCGTCTCCGGTCCAGTGTCCAATTGGTATAGGCTACGCACTGTAAACGGCACTTTTCTGACCTCTGACCTCACTGGACGGTCCGCCACACTTTTTTTTACACCTGTGCCGCTTAGCGGAGAGTGTGGCGTTGTAGAGGGGGTCTCCCCGAACGCGTGAGTATGTCACAAGTGTTGGCACACGTGTCCGTCTCCGGTCCAGTGTCCAATTGGTATAGGCTACGCACCGTAAACGGCACTTTTCTGACCTCTGACCTCACTGGACGGTCCGCCACACTTTTTTTTACACCTGTGCCGCTTAGCGGAGAGTGTGGCGTTGTAGAGGGGGTCTCCCCGAACGCGTGAGTATGTCACAAGTGTTGGCACACGTGTCCGTCTCCGGTCCAGTGTCCAATTTCTATAGGCTATGCACTCCATTGAACAACATTTATCCATTTAGATACATTTTTTATCATTTAAAAAACGTTTTTGTTACACAGAAACATAATATGTGTTGTATAGCTTCGTTTAAATGCTTAATTTATAGTTTTAATGTGCAAATGAACCGTTTTTCAATGGTTTTCAATGGTTTCTTTTTACTCTAGAGGGTACTCTTATTCTGAAGGGATCGTCAACCGGAAGTCTTATTTCTGCTCCGTTATTTCTGCTGACGGAACACAGCTAACTTACCGAACCCCGGTATTTCTCCAGGGACACCAATTTCCCTCTGCTGTTAACAACTCTGAAAGTATAAAAATCTTTCTGCTTTGTCTCGATGAGGTTGAATAACGTTATTAGCACGGCGATGAATGTCCCGAGAAGCATCGTTCAAGCCAAGCCAAGCAGCCAAGTTGTCAAGTCAAAGTTCTGTGCAGTGGACTGGTTTCTTCACTACGTTGGATTGTGATCATGAACCACTGCAGCAGGCAGCAGTGTTGCCAGATTATGCGAGATAAATAAGCACCCAGGTCTATGAAAACAAGCCCAACAACCTATATGCAACGTGAGCTTGTAGATCTGCTATTTTCAAAAACTCTTGCAATACATTTTTTTGGGAAACATTCTACATTCAACACAAATGCTCCCCTGGGTACAAAACATTTTCATGAAAATATTTGAGAACCACTGGTTTGAATGATAATAAAACAAACATGTGTAAGCAAGCCTAAATAAGCAAGTACACAAAACAAGGCCAACAAAAACGCAACCAACAACTAGCCAATAAGCACAAAGTTGCTTATAATAAGCCGACATGGCAACACTGGGGAGGAGCTTGTCCCCCTATGATGATCTAAAAACCTGATTATACATTGTCGTACGACGGGGTCGTGTGTGAGTGCGTCGTATTTTTAACTGTATGGTGTGCGTGCGTGAGGAGAGAGAGAGAGAGAGAGAGAGAGAGAGAGAGAGAGAGAGAGAGAGAGAGAGAGAGAGAGAGAGAGAGAGAGAGAGAGAGAGAGAGAGAGTAATCAAACCAGTTACCAGAAGAGTGGGCTCAATGTTAAATTGGCAATTTCTTACAAAATGTAAACAAAATTTAAAATAATTTGGAAAATGGTCTAAATAGCCTACAAAACCTGTGGCTAGCCAGTCATTATGGGCATTTACAAGAAGTTGCTGAAGGGTAGATTTGAGCTGAGTGGTTAGTGAGCCTGCCTAGGGAGCCAGAGGCCCTGGTTGCCCCAGGTACGATTTCAGGCCAGGCCAGCAAATGTGTCGATGAGATTTGTCCCTGAGCAAGACTCTTAACCCCTAATTGCTCACAGGATATTGGAAAGAAGACCGCAGGGACTTTCATGAACGGACCTGTTAAAGGAATTATCCTTATTTAACCATGCATGTTCAAATCATATAAGTTACATTTCAGACCATTTTCCAAATTCAGTTTTTTTCTACATTCAGGAGGACATTGCCAATTTAACCTTGAGGTGCTCACAACATTTAGGTGCCCACTCTTATGTAAAAAAAAAATAAAAAAAATAACACCAGTCTCTAATTCAAGCTCACATGCTTGGTAGTGTCCCACTTGATAAAAATGTATTTCATTTAACTTCATATGTGGATTCAGGTTTGTCAGAGTTGTCTGAAATGAACTGAAAGCAGCCTAAGCTACTCTTAAAGTCAATTCATCCCTTCCTGACTCATTTCTCTCTCTTTCTCTCTCTCTCTCTAATCTGTTAACTGGTTGGAGTTCCAGTCCTTTGTGTGGTTGAGACAACGTTTCACAACAGTCGAATTCCCAGTGTTGTGAAAACATTTTGACCGTCTAAGAGTAGTTCTGGAGAAGCGGACTGATTGGCCCTGTCTTTCCCTATTGGACTGACCGTGGGTGCTACTGGGACGTAAGTCGGGGCTTGATCAACCCTGGCTGGGTCACCTGGGCGAGGGTGTATGTTGTATGTTGCGAGACCCGAAACACCCTATGACCCCAGGCTACAACACTGATGATGCGTCCCAGTTGCATCCATGTGATGTATTTCTTTATTAGTTATTCTATTTATAGTGGCTCATAGGAATTTATAGACTACGTGACAACCAGGAATAGTTTGGTGACCACAGGAGAGACTGTTGACAGCCGGAATGTAGACGGTATCCCGGGAGCAGTATGGGTTAGCGCCCCATGCTGCGTCTTCCGTGAGGAAGAAGCCCAACAAACCCGCGGTGAGGCCTTTAGGAGGGCCATTCCATTCCAGCGTACCGCAAGCGGAGCTAATACCATTAGACGGCCCAATCTAGTGGTATCGGCCCAAGGAACCATCACGCCAGAAGGAAATGTTTGGATCGGGATGGTACGGAGGATTTGGTACAGCGCTCAGGTCCTGGACCTGGTGAGACGAAGGAGGAGCCCGGCCAGGAGACAACCCACAGAGCCTAGTCCCTCCACGTGCCAGAGCCTCCCCCGAGTTCAGGCAGAGTAGTTCTGGAGAAGCGGACTGATTGGCCCTGTCTTTCCCTATTGGACTGACCGTGGGTGCTACTGGGACGTAAGTCGGGGCTTGATCAACCCTGGCTGGGTCACCTGGGCGAGGGTGTATGTTGTATGTTGCGAGACCCGAAACACCCTATGAGCCCAGGCTACAACACTGATGATGCGTCCCAGTTGCATCCATGTGATGTATTTCTTTATTAGTTATTCTATTTATAGTGGCTCATAGGAATTTATAGACTACGTGACAACCAGGAATAGTTTGGTGACCACAGGAGAGACTGTTGACAGCCGGAATGTAGACGGTATCCCGGGAGCAGTATGGGTTAGCGCCCCATGCTGCGTCTTCCGTGAGGAAGAAGCCCAACAAACCCGCGGTGAGGCCTTTAGGAGGGCCATTCCATTCCAGCGTACCGCAAGCGGAGCTAATACCATTAGACGGCCCAATCTAGTGGTATCGGCCCAAGGAACCATCACGCCAGAAGGAAATGTTTGGATCGGGATGGTACGGAGGATTTGGTACAGCGCTCAGGTCCTGGACCTGGTGAGACGAAGGAGGAGCCCGGCCAGGAGACAACCCACAGAGCCTAGTCCCTCCACGTGCCAGAGCCTCCCCCGAGTTCAGGCAGAGTAGTTCTGGAGAAGCGGACTGATTGGCCCTGTCTTTCCCTATTGGACTGACCGTGGGTGCTACTGGGACGTAAGTCGGGGCTTGATCAACCCTGGCTGGGTCACCTGGGCGAGGGTGTATGTTGTATGTTGCGAGACCCGAAACACCCTATGACCCCAGGCTACAACACTGATGATGCGTCCCAGTTGCATCCATGTGATGTATTTCTTTATTAGTTATTCTATTTATAGTGGCTCATAGGAATTTATAGACTACGTGACAACCAGGAATAGTTTGGTGACCACAGGAGAGACTGTTGACAGCCGGAATGTAGACGGTATCCCGGGAGCAGTATGGGTTAGCGCCCCATGCTGCGTCTTCCGTGAGGAAGAAGCCCAACAAACCCGCGGTGAGGCCTTTAGGAGGGCCATTCCATTCCAGCGTACCGCAAGCGGAGCTAATACCATTAGACGGCCCAATCTAGTGGTATCGGCCCAAGGAACCATCACGCCAGAAGGAAATGTTTGGATCGGGATGGTACGGAGGATTTGGTACAGCGCTCAGGTCCTGGACCTGGTGAGACGAAGGAGGAGCCCGGCCAGGAGACAACCCACAGAGCCTAGTCCCTCCACGTGCCAGAGCCTCCCCCGAGTTCAGGCAGAGTAGTTCTGGAGAAGCGGACTGATTGGCCCTGTCTTTCCCTATTGGACTGACCGTGGGTGCTACTGGGACGTAAGTCGGGGCTTGATCAACCCTGGCTGGGTCACCTGGGCGAGGGTGTATGTTGTATGTTGCGAGACCCGAAACACCCTATGACCCCAGGCTACAACACTGATGATGCGTCCCAGTTGCATCCATGTGATGTATTTCTTTATTAGTTATTCTATTTATAGTGGCTCATAGGAATGTATAGACTACGTGACAACCAGGAATAGTTTGGTGACCACAGGAGAGACTGTTGACAGCCGGAATGTAGACGGTATCCCGGGAGCAGTATGGGTTAGCGCCCCATGCTGCGTCTTCCGTGAGGAAGAAGCCCAACAAACCCGCGGTGAGGCCTTTAGGAGGGCCATTCCATTCCAGCGTACCGCAAGCGGAGCTAATACCATTAGACGGCCCAATCTAGTGGTATCGGCCCAAGGAACCATCACGCCAGAAGGAAATGTTTGGATCGGGATGGTACGGAGGATTTGGTACAGCGCTCAGGTCCTGGACCTGGTGAGACGAAGGAGGAGCCCGGCCAGGAGACAACCCACAGAGCCTAGTCCCTCCACGTGCCAGAGCCTCCCCCGAGTTCAGGCAGAGTAGTTCTGGAGAAGCGGACTGATTGGCCCTGTCTTTCCCTATTGGACTGACCGTGGGTGCTACTGGGACGTAAGTCGGGGCTTGATCAACCCTGGCTGGGTCACCTGGGCGAGGGTGTATGTTGTATGTTGCGAGACCCGAAACACCCTATGACCCCAGGCTACAACACTGATGATGCGTCCTAGGGCATTCACGAATAGTGATTTTTAGTATTCGAATTATTCGACCTATAAGTATTCGAATATTCGATTAATCGATTTGATTATAAAAAATAAAATAATAAAAAAATAAAAAAAATAAAACGTTTTTTTTTTTTTTTTTTTTTCCAATGACATTGATGACTGGACTCAAGGAATGCGAGTTGACGTCACACCAGAGCTCACAGCTTCGTGTCTGCTGCAGAAAAGCCACTAAAAAAAAAAAAATCTAAAAAAAAAAAAAAAAAAAACTTTTTTTTAATTTTTTTTTTTTTAATCGAATAATCGAATAGTGGTTTGATAGTCGAATAGTCGGTTTGATAGTCGAATATTCGAATATTCGATTATTCTGTTAATGCCCTAATGCGTCCCAGTTGCATCCATGTGATGTATTTCTTTATTAGATATTGAGGATTTTAAAAGCAATCTGCAGCACCTTACATTGTGAAAGCGACCTCACTGATAAGGTGAATGAGTGATAAGCCCTTTTCGTGCTCAATTCAATTCAATTAAATTACATTTTATTAAAGTGTCAAATCACAACAAGTTGTCTCACCCCTTTGACTCCTCAATAAATTGCTTGACCTGTTTGCCACACCGCCTATGATCTTGACAAAAAGTATCAGAATTGCATCCAGTCCAGTTCAGATTTCTCTGAACCATGATGCACATAAAATGTGGTGTAATTGGAAACAGAGTAACTAACCACCTACCCACTAAACCAAGACATCAGAGACACATATAGGCTACTTCCCACTCAAACACTCAAGAGTGTTTGAAAACATGACCAAATAGAAAAAGTGCTCCTCAGAGCACAGGTCTCCGCCAGGTCAGGTAGGTTATTGTGGGCCAGCAATGTTCGTAATTCGCCAATCAGTATGGAATATGAAAAATCGGACAGATCCGCCTTGATCACTTGACTAGAGAAAATGTATACCAAATACCAATGTATACCAATATAACATTTTTAGGAGTATTAAATATACTTTTTTTTAAAGCAAAAATCTGCCTCCAGGTGATGCTATAATAGGGCAATGTTAAAATGGTGGCATTTGTTCCTCAACGTAGTGAGAATGTGCGTGCAAAGTTTCACCGTAATCGGACACTGCGTTCATGTTTTGCGGCAAATTGTTCAAAGCTTTAGATGTCAATCTTAGCTGGAGATGTCAATCTTCATATAGAATATGAAAAATAAAACAGATCCGCCTTGATCACATGACTATAGTGTGTACCGATTTGCATGAGATTTGGATAAAATGTGGAGTAGGCCTGACATATATATTTTTATATTTATTTTGTTATGCATGTGTGTGCGTGTGTCCGAACATTCTCTGGTGTAGATCGGCCTACAGTATGCGGGACAGCCGGCGGTGATATGAATTGGATTGCTGTACGCGCCACGCATACGCTCGAGGAATATGGAATATGGGAGAAACATGAACTCTTTTCATAGTTCTTGTCGGTAGCCCTACATGTACAGCAGCATTCTGGACAAGTGGTAGAGTCAGAATCAGAATCAGTTTTATTGTCACATCACAGGTTTACAAGTGGGTGAAATTCGTTTTTTTTTTACATCATTCCCATCGCAACGTTAATTTCCATAGAAAGAAGAGGGGGGAGGGAGAAGAAGAAGAGGGGTGGGGGGTAAGTGGGAAGGAGATCAGACAAGAGAACAGCAGAAAGGCCAAACGAGTTATCTACATATTTACAAGAGTACCTGAGATAAGAAACAAACTAAGGTGCCTGAGCATAGCAGCAATGTATGTATACTGTGCATGATATACTTATGGACGTTACGGTGCTTAGAGAAAAAAGGAGCACTATAAAAAAAGACAAAAGTCAGTGCGTTATACATGGGATTAAGGTGCAAAAGGTCAGTGCGTGTCCCTGAAGGTGGACTGACCCTGGTATAATCAGCAAGTAGCTCCATGAGGGAGAGCAGCAAAAAAAAAAAAAAAAGAAAAGTCATTGTACCTGGTGTAGTCCACAGGTGTGTCCGAGGGGGTCTTTAGAGTCAGACATTAAAATAATCCAGCCTGGCAGTAACACATGCGTGAATGATTTTTCTGCAGTATTTTGAGTCAGGATGTGCCTGATACTGTATTTGTAAAAATGCAGTGCTTGAAATACATTTTATGTGGGAGGACCATGGGGAGGACACTGTATCCTGATCACATAGGCTATACCTCCCTGGAGGCCAAGGTAATGCCATCCAGAGTAGCAATATCATTACATACATACAGTAATGTGTTTAGGGTTTGTCTGAGTTTCACAGCAGATAATCTGCAGGTCTACCAGGTCTTACTTTACTTTTACTTTATTTATTTAGACCGGACAATGCACATTCATGAACATTCAATACATAACATGAACGACAATTCAATCAACTGAAGATGATCTCATGCAAACATGTCGGATTTAGCTAGAAGCTCATTTCCATCCACAGTACCCACATACTGTATAAAAACATCACAATAACAAGTGTCTCTAGTTAGTATTTCAGGTGGATGTTTTAATATTGTCTGGCAGCGGGCTAGTTCTCCGTATGTCCATGGTGCACTTTGGTTGTGCCTGCCAGCTGTGGCAGAGTTTTTTTTTAATTAGTTTGGTTATTGGTCTGCAGCCAGCACAGCCACGTTTTCGTCTCACAATTCTTGTCATTAGAATGCATCAACTGTTGTTTTCATTCTTGATTTATTCATGTTTTGTCATATACTTTGTACATGAGCTGACTTGTAATTTAAAAAAGTTGACTTTTTTAAATCACACACACACACACACACACACACACACACACACACACACACACACACACACACACACACACACACACACACACACACACACACACACACACACACACACACACACTCTATTTTATCCTATTTATACTTTAAGTGTTCTTTTGCAGTCTGGTCAAATAAGTCATTTTGAGTATGATTGATAAATAAGGATTCTACGTTGCTCTACTGCTGCTGAGTCCATCTGTCTGTGAAAAACATGAGGTATTTATTCTCTATCTACCCAGCCTCTCAAGTAGGACACAAATGAGTGAATGTTTTTGTAAGTCACATATTTCATTCATCTGTCTGTTCTAAAATAAGAAATAATCAAGTGTGGAGGCTTTAGCAGGACACAGACATTATTCAACCCACTTTTTCAAAATCTAATTTCCTAAATCTCCTTGACTACGCCATTATTTCAAGGACCCCCAGTTTGATATACATTAGGCAACGGATCCCCATTTGATGCATTTTGTTTTGTATCTCTAATTTGCTTTGTAAAATCCTCAGTGTTATTTAAACTCTGAAAGTGTACAAATGAAACCAAATGGACCCTTGTACACTATATGAGAGTAACAGAGAATACAAACAGACCCGTAAGGTTTCCTTTGGTTTGGACCTGAAATGAAAAAAGTGAAAACTAGAAACAATGCTCTTCGGAGCACAGGTCTCTGCCAGGCCAGGTAGGTTATTGTGGCAATGTTCAGAATTCAGTCATGATAGAGGTGAGAATTGCTGCGTTCATGATTTGAGGCATTTTGTTCAAAGTGAACCATTCCTGCAAACTTTAGATGGCAATCTTAGCCAAACAGGATGGAATATGACAAATCTGACAAATCCGTGTTGATCTATAGAGATAATGTGTACCAATTTACAGGATGTTTGGACAAAATCTGTAGAAGTAAAAAATGTTTTGCAGAAATTGGCCTCCTGGTGGCTCTATAAAAGGCGAATCGGCCTGTTATAGCGCCACTATAGGCTGATTTGAAAAATGTAGGGTAGCATTTCTTCCTAGTGCACCTAGAAAAAAAACCTAGTGCAAAGTTTCACGCCGATCGCACACTGCGTTTATGATTTGAGAAATTTAGTTTAGTTCAAAACAAACCACTCCTGCAAACTTTGGAAGGCAATCTTAGCCAATCAGGATGGAATATGAAAAGTCCGACAGATCTGTTTGATTTAATGACTATAGAGATACTGAGTACCGATTTGCGTGATGTTTGGACAAAATCTGTAGGAGCAATATCAAAAAATGTGTTTTGCAAAGATCTGCCTCCTGGTGGTGCTATAACAGGCTAATGTGTAAAATGCAGGGCAGAGGTTCTGCTCTGGCATCCAGGGAGTGTGTGTGCACAGTTTCACATCGATCAGGCCAATGGTGGCAGAGATTAGCTGTTCACAGACGGACGGACACACGGTAACACCACTGCAAGTGTGAATAATTTGACCAGGCTGATATTCTCTAGACTAGAGACCTGCACCTCATTTGAGTTGGACAGTACCATAGACTGTATAAAGGAGATGGACAAAGTCACACCCCCAGACTCTACACACCGTAAATGAATCCTATTTTTCAACGATTTCAAATCCGCGATCTTTAATGTATACAAAAAAGCAACCGGAAATCAATCACTAAATGAATGCTATTGGTTGGGTAGCTTGTCAATCAAGAGCGGGGGCGGGGAATGAATGCTATTGGTTGTGTAGCTTGTCAATCAAATCATCCCTCCCCTCCTAGAGCATGACCTACTTTATCGTCAATTTTAAAATAAATGGGTCCATAATTTACCAAAACGCATATCATGATGATTGAAAGAAGACTTTAAACTAGCGACTGGAAGCATATAGTATTATGAAAATGTTTATTAGGTAAGAAAATTAAGTCTAATGTTCGTCAAAAACCAACCCACTTGCATTGAGAGAAATTCTTTCTGACACCAGCAGGGGTAAAACAACGAAACTACAGGCCATTCATATGAACTGTCACTTGAACTCACTTACTATATGGACTCAATTTCAGAACAGAAGCTGCACCCTTGGACAGTACCAGAGATAATTGAGCAGTAGCATACATCACAGGAAGAAATAAAGGCCCAACCTCTCAGGCAATTAAGAGGTGTGATCCTCTGATCTACTGTATTTGAATGTTCACAAGCTCCTCAACTAGCTGGAACTAGCCTGGAACTGTGACAGGCTGTGACAGGCAGATAACACTCCTGAGGTGTCTCCACAGTGGGGATGGGTTGCAAGTTGAATTGATTGCATTTCTATGCTTTTTTAAGGCTTTCATAGGTTTTGTGTAGCAGTACTGTAGTTTCTAAGCAAGTGAGCATTCATTAGGTTGTTACATGAGGCATGCAGTGGACAGGCAGGCAAAATGTCAATTTCCCCAATTTTCCAGTGAAGAAGATAAATCTAATTACTATGACGATAAATTATGACTATATCTGTACTAATACATATAATGTCAGACATAATACTACCATCATACAACTAATCAGCAGAATAAATTGAATGAGAGAGCAACAGTGTGTGTGTGTGTGTGTGTGTGTGTGTGTGTGTGTGTGTGTGTGTGTGTGTGTGTGTGTGTGTGTGTGTGTGTGTGTGTGTGTGTGTGTGTGTGTGCGTGTGTGTGTGTGTGTGTGTGTGTGTGTGTGTGTGTGTGTGTGTGTGTGTGTGTGTGTGTGTGTGTGTGTGTGCGTGTGTGTGTGTGTGATCCTCCACTGCTAGTGAAGGACATGCAGCGAAGGCAATGAGACACTCTGCAGCAGCAGATGGGACATGATACACCCGGTCTGATACACTGCTGTATTAGCAGCCTTACATATCAGAGTAGCCTACCGCTTATATCGAATAATTATAATAATAATACACTTTATTTATATAGCACCTTTCATGACACGAATGCAGCTCAAAGTGCTTTACAGAGCAAAAAAAACAATAATAAATAAATAAAGCAGAAGTGCTTATTTAACAGTGCTTTACTCTGACATCTCGGGGTACAGGTTACATAGTTTTGTGTTACAGTGCATTATCCCTCTCACTCATTCGCGCTCCCCATGATCCACACCTCCCATCCTCGCCACCCCCTTTAGCTCACCTCCTCATCCTCACCCCTTACATCCTCACCTCCTCATACTCAACACGCCATCGTCATCGCCCCTTCATCCTCACACCCTCAGATCACTCCACCCCTTCACCTCCCCTTCCTCACTTAATCATCTGTGCCCCTCGTCATCACTCCCTCATCCTCACCTGCCCGTCCTCACACCATCGCCCCCTCCTCCTTTGATTTGATTGTCCATCATCCATCCTTTTTGTTGGACCTTAAAAGATATAAAGGATGGACTCTCTCTTATGTTAGTGTGTAGATTGTTCCAAAAAAACATGTAAAGTTGTATACATGGCACATGCCTGTTTAAAGAGCTTTCACATATCAAAAAAACTATATATTTTTAGGATGCTGCAGTGATGGTAGGCTACCTATCTGTTTTTTTTTTTTTAATCAAATACCTTTATGGCTCTCTTATAAAACTGTTCTATGGGCTTGAGTGTATAGTCACACTCACACCTCTGCAAGACCAATTTGTGAAACAGTTCTCCCTGTGCTGTTGGCCACTGTTTTTCTTTTGTCGCCAAGAGGTACAGTACCTGGACGTGTCCTCCAGCACACAGTGCACACCGTTTGGGAACAGGCTACAAACACTTAACTACCACTGTTTCTGTGTATGTATTGTGTTCATAATTAATAGCACAATGGAACATAATTGCAGCTCAAGCATTATGCAGATTATGCTGGAGCAATTACGCTGGAGCAATTATGCCCCAGCAGTGCATGGTCTAGCAAGATACACTGGCTAGGTGAGACCCAATCACCACCAGGAAGAAGTTATTTGTTCTTTTGTGTTCCTGTAACTGCAATTTTGAGAGCTTGCACAAAAAGGAATTCCCCTACTCTTTTACACTTGCGATCCTGTGACATGATAAGTGTTCAGATTCTGACATTTAACAGATACTTCTATAGTTCTTTCATACCTTGTTAAGATCTAGCAAAGCACACTATATAGTTAACATCTAGTCTATTAAGATGCTACAATCTATATTGGTTTATTTGTTATGATGTACTGATTATGTACATCATTGCAATCATTTTTACAGTGTCAGGATAATGTGAGCAGCAACAGGTGAGGTGAATTAGGTGGCTGATAAAAGGCACTATTAATTAGATCCCTCCTTTTAAAAACAATTCAAACAGATACTTTGATCTTGGCTGAGGGTCAGGTGTCATAGATCAGATCTTGTAGATTCTGAGCAAAAGAGACATCATTGGTGAAATCCTATATATGCAGTACGCTAAGGGAGGAGGAGATTAAATAGCAAACATATATAGGGCCCATTAAAAAAATATAATAATAGATACTTTTGAATTGTTAGAATGTAATATGAATCCATGTTAATTGCTAAAAGACAAACAACACATCTCATTAAAATAAGCATATGAAAGGGATATTTCACTTTCAAAAATATGTTGGGTCATTTTACGTCTGCTCAGGCTTCTGGGAGGACCCAGATAGTATTTTAAGTTGCTCGATTCAGTATTTAGATATCTGATATTCATTTTATCAGACACGCCCCCTTCCTATACAAACCCATTATAACTCCATTTTAACCATGTTAGATTCATCGAAAACACCTGTCCTTGGTTCTGATGACTCATACATGCCCCCCTAATACGTGAGGGGTCATGTTTTTTCAAGTACTCCTGAGTAGACGATAAAATGACCCAAAAATGTTTGGAAAGTGAAAATGAAGTCCAACTTAAATGACAATAAACAATGGTATTTTGCTATTATTTGCTGTCTGAGACAAAAATAGTAATTCTTAAAACAATCATTGCTAAGCAGTCACATGCTCCACAGTGGTGTTTTCCAGTGGTTTATTAGGGTAGGGCCCAGCACCAAGGGTCTTTCATGGGGTTCCAGGAGGTAGGAGGTAGTTCAGGTCAGGCGTTATTCATGCCAAATTTGGTGCTTGTATCACAAAGTGAACGTTTTTTCTGAAATATTGACTTAATCTACAGGACTATTTTAACAAAACAGTTTTAAGGCCAGTCCACACCAATGCAACTCCTTGCAACTGCCATTGGGGATAATGGTTGCAAGTAGTTGCATTGGTGTGGATCGCTGGCCTTAAACTTATAACATTTTTTGACAATTTAATTTAAACCTTTCCTTATCAGGGGTCCCTATAGGACAGAAGATATAAAGACATTCAGACAAGCTTTTTTTTTTTTTTATAAATCATCTAAAGCTAAAGCTACAGTTTAATTAGGGACGAGTTTCTTCAAGATAGGGCGTCATGCGGCGCCATCTAGTGGTCAGGCTATTATCGGTCTGCCTCGCTCCTCCTCTTCACTTTATCACTGTCGCTCCCACAATGCATCGGGGGATAAATATTAACATGGCCAGTATTGCCATGTCCGCTTATTATAAGCAACTTTGGGCTCCTTTTTCTGTAAAGTTGCTTGTAAAAATTGGTAGTTGCGCGAGTTGCGGTTTTTTGGGCATGTTTCTAAAGTGTACTTGCTTATTTTGGCGTGCTTCCAATTTTGTCATCATTATTTAAACCAGTGGTTCTCAAATATTTTCATGAAAATGTTTGTGCCCAGGGGAGCATTTGTGTCGTTAGAATGTTTCAAAAATATTCCAAGTATCCCACATGTTATTGCAAGAGTTTTGAAAATAGGCAATCTACAAGCTCACAACTAGATCAGCTATTTTCAAATAGCCGACACATAAGTTTAAAGCGCTCATGTGGCTAATAGTTGCTTCTTTTGGGCTTGTTTTCCTAGACCTGGTTGCTTTTTTCTCTCACAAAATATGGCAACATTGATTAACATGGCATCTATGGCTGCTGTTTTGACCAGGGAGGGCCGTAGGATGTGAAAAACAATATGCTTAACGGGAATATGGAGAACGCTGGACAATAACTTGGGAATTAATTTTCCATTCTGAATCATAAAAGTAAGTTAATGCACGCTCTGACCCGCGGTGTCGCTCAAAACCAATTCAGCTCAATGTTTCGTGGCTTGTTGTTTATGTTGCTAGCTAAGCTAAAGGGGACGGCTAACAGAGAAGTAACCCAAACAAACAGACCCCAGGAAGCCAAACGCTGCAAGTTTTGGTAGAACAGCATGGATTTGTGTTAATTAAACTGCCCTGGGCGTCACTTAAGTCAAGGGTCTTCAGCGTTTTTCAGGCCCAGGGCCCCCTAGCTGAGAGAGAGAGATGAGGCAGGGACCCCCTCTATATTGTATAAGATTGTGGTTCAGATTAAAGTTTTTTTTTTTTACTTGGTCTGCTCTTTTTTCCCTCTACACTCTTTGGCAAAAAATAGCCGATCTACTATTTTTGGCTAAAGTTCTCCCCAGAAAAGGGATGCTAGGGTTCAAGTGGTTAATATATATTAAAAAAACATATCACACAAAGATCTGGCGGCCCCCCTGTAGTAACTCTTGAGGACCCCCTGTTGAAGACCCCTGCACTAATTTGACATTAATAGTTTTTTGGCGAGTGCCATTGAGTTCCGTGATGGCCTTTTTGCTTTTTCACTTGTGTTTTGTAAGTTCAGGTAGCTATAGCACCAGTGTGTATCTGTGTTGTTGTGATGTCATGACTGATGAGGAGTGTGTGTGGGAGGTCAGTTAAGCCGGCATTGTAGCTCTGCCTTGTGGGCTCATCTGAGACGTGACCCCGACTAGCCGCCAGCAACTCTTAGATCCTATTTTTAATATATGTAATCTAGAGTTGCAATACCAACCCTTGACATTGCAGCTGTTTGGAAAGCTTGAATTATCCTCTTTCTATCTGCAAAGTTTGTTTCATAAAAATCGACCGTAGACATGGTATGAGCTACTTTCTGTCAATACATTCCGTGCAGGTGATTGTTTTTCTAAGTGTTGGAGTTTGGAAGCGTTCGTTTTCAACAACGCAACGTCCTGCAGACTCCTGCTGCCTCCTGCATTATGTGCAATTTCGATTGCACATAATGTGCTCAAAAAAGCAGATAGAGGATAATGCAAGCATTTACAGCTGCATGCTGGTGAGTTTAACGTTGTTTAATTCAATCAGATGGGTGTTTTCTGTTTGGATGTATGGGCTGTCAAGGGTTGGTTGCAACTCTAGATTCCAGATTGTTTAGGTATTTTTGCTTTACTTGACTTGAAGTTGGTATGAAGAATTGCATAATGTTTTTATTATGCAATATGGTTAGATCATTGTTGGCTAAGAAGACATTTGTCTATTTTCCCACAATTTCCAGATTCCATTTGGCTTTCTTCCCCTGTCACCCTGAACGTAGTGTCGTTCGTCATCAGGGACAAAAGAGGAGGACGGGACGGGAGGCATGGAGGAGACCTCAAAAAGCCCAGTAAAAACAGTCAAGCCATCTCGTAACGAGGCAAGAGGAGTCAAATCTCTGCCTAGTACCAAGCCCACTAAAGATGCTCCAGCACAGAGAGATGGCAACAAGAGTGCTCTCCGCAGCAAGGAAAGCCATACTACCACAAAGGATGACCATAACATAGGCAGCCAGGGAAGCCGGGTGCCTGGCAAGACCCCTGCAGATAGCCCCCAGGATAAGGGGAGAGGAAGAGCCTGCAGGCTGACTGGGAGAACGAGCTCTGGGGAGAGAGTCAAAGGGAAAGTGATCAGCCAGCAGCAGCTGGCAGGACAAGCTCCTGATTCCAGCCCCTCTGTGGCTGCAGACAGAAGCTCATCTGGAAACAGAGAGACCCGTACTGCTCTGCTGCCTGGTACACCAGAGAAAGGCTTTACCGAGCAGACGACCAGGGCTGCTACAGTGAAGGACAAGTTCCTTGGTGTGTCTATTGTCAAGTTTTGTTTTTCAATTTCTTTCTTTTTTAATTATGGAACTTACTTGTATTTCACTTAAAAGTTTTTGCTGTTGTTTACAATACACTTCAGTGAATATACAATATAACCCCCCCAAAATCGGACTCTAATAATAATCTTACATTTTGCAGTTTATTTTTAAACGTGTGAGGGCTCTAATGGCATGGCCGGTTTAAACCACTTAGCTCCAGTCGAGTGTTGCTAGCCTGGTTTTAAATGCTTATTAGCTGTCGTCGTATTGTGACGATATCATTTTACCTTTTTAATGTTTCAAAAATGTTCAAAAATGGTTCAAAAAAAGATCACAACCGGTTAAATCGTGACACATTTTTGTGAACATTTCTGAAAGTATAAAATAGGGATTAAGTGATTAAAACCAGGAGAAGACGACACTTATGCCAGATCACATTATTACAATATCCAAAATCCCAGACAATATCTAGTCGTATATCGTATGATGATATCGATAAAATATCAATATATATTGCCCTAATACAGTATCATACTGAGTTGCTGATTTATCTGGCTGACTGTGTGCAGGGGTGAAGAAGACAGTACTGTCGCAGGGTCGATCTGCTGGAGAGAGCACTGAGGTGGGGGCCGTCATGGAGGAAGGTATTCTCACTGAGCAACAGCTGGGCCTCCGGCAGGCAGAGGAGCGTCTGTACAGAGATTATATCCACAGACTAGTGAAGGTAAATTAACCATAAACAGGATACACTTTGTTAATCCCTGGTGGGGTACATAATCCTGATATATAATGCTTAATAAGAAATTAAGTAAATGTTTAAAGAAGAAACATTTAATAAAAGATAAAAAATGCATTATATGCACAATTTATGTGCAACACACACACACACACACACACACACACACACACACACACACACACACACACACACACACACACACACACGAGAAGAACATAAAAGTGACCAAATCATGTAAAATGTGCATAGAAGTACAATGTAGAATTGTGAACCAATATACCAAAATATGACCAATTTCCATTATCCACATTGATGGCTGGAGCTGTGGAAGGAAGCATGTTTTGTAGGTTGATTCTGTTGGCAGTGAGGCAGTACATAAGATTTGATAGGAAAATTTCAGATGCTTTTGTGCAAAGTGTCAGGGGGGATGAGTCCATGGCTGAAGGTGATCTGCCCCATCTCCTCTAATAAAAATACATTGTGTGTGTGTAATGTTCCGCTCAGCAACAAGGCAAACTTTTCCTGCAGTTTGAAGAGCCTGTCAGCACCCCCGTACCTTGATGTCGACCATCCTGTACACAATAGTGAAGAACAGTATGCTGTGTAACACAGAATGATGTAATAACACATCAAAATAATTGGTCTAATCATTTTAGAATTTAACTTGAAAATAAAAAAATCACACTTTGTACACAGTTATCACTACAATTATTCACTACAAAACATTTTTGGAGTGGATCATTGAATAATTGTTTATTTTTTTCAGCCATACCCATCTTTAATAATTGTTTTTGAAAAGTATTATATTTTGCTTATTTAAGTTTAACTATGCAAATCAATTTAGGAACAATAGATAGACCCTTTTCACATCTTGATAGGTAAACACAGCTGATGGTAATGACATCAATTGTGGCGGGTGTGTCTCATGTAGGTGTGCAAGGTCAATTCCTGTACAGTTATGCAGGTACACGCCCACAATTAACCTTTATTACCTCCAGATGTGTTCACCAGTCAAAATGGCTGCTGTGAAAACGATCAATTGTCCACCATCTGGTGCACAAACAGAATCGCCTATTTCATGAATCCATTTACCGTTTTGGTTGGCTATTTTAACAAGAACAAAAGTAAGAAGAATTTAAGAAGTTTTCTGAATGAGGTACAATGTCTCTAGCTTTGCAGGAGTAAGATCTGTGAAGCATATATAAAGGCATCTTCCACATCTATGTGCCTCTTTTCCATGACACGGGTCTGTGCTCTGTCGCTTCACTCCATAATGGAGTTGTGTGACCGGTTGTGTTTTGACTAGACATATTGTGGTTGGTCGAAAAAGACGTATTTTACTTGCTGTCTCAAATTGTGCATAATGTCCGTTTATATGACAGATGGACGGAGCGCAATAATGGGGTCAAATGTACAAAGCTTTGCAAATTGACCGCTTAGAAATACCTGATACCCAATACAAATTCAAATATGCCTTGATCAGATCCCTAACATTAATCACTTAAACTCTACTTAGTTGACCGCCACCCCCCAGAGGTCTATACGGCCCTCCTTTTTTCCATCTGTACACTAAGTATCTTTGCCAAAAATAATCTACATCTACAAGCTCTGCATCTGAAAATCTTCACAGAATGTTCACCCCAGAACAGGGATGCTAGGATTCTTGTGGTTAGGTGCATGCATTAGAATGGAGGAGCTTTGCTGAGTGCTAATCCATTTATGTTGGTTTCTGGTGATTTCTGGTGAACCAAAGCTAAGCTATTTACCTGAGAGAATATTCCTCATTCAATGTGATGAAATGCAAGGTAACAATCTATAGGTGACAATGACCGTGGCTATATAGTAGTCTACTATGAATAGTTGAGGATTTGGATATCTATTGTCTGTCCAACTGTCCAACAGTAGTAAATACTCAGATGTGAATTTGGAGCAGTCCTTTACGAGGGGTCGGACATGTAGCTGTCCATTATGCTTGATAATCTTTATGTGGGATGTCTAAACCGCTACCTTACACCGTAAAATGCTCAGTGTTAAAGGGACTACACCATGCATTTGAACTTTTTTCGTTTTTGGTCTCCCCTACCTCTCTTCTATCCCCAAAAATACCCCAGTTTGAACACTCAGGCTTTCACAGCAAATCTGGGGTTTTCTGTAAATTGGTCTCAAAACAGGCCAAACTGATTTGCACCCTGACGTGACGTGACGTCACGTCAGTACAATCCCTCCTGTTTTTCAATTCCAACCAAAAAAATTGATTTAGGCTCAAACCTTTTGAAAAACGTTTGAGGGACATAAACAATATGATATTAAATATATATATATATTTTTTTAATTCATGGCGTAGATCCTTTAATTTATCCTTGTAACTACTCTTGAGAGTATAGATGTTTGTATCCTGGTTGATAGGATGGACAGACTGAAGAGGACCAGGGGCTAGCCTGTGTCTTTTGTTTCTCTTTCAGCACAGATTTCCTCAGTAGAATAAAAAGTTTGGATTCGTGCTGGATAGCATCCAGAGGTAGTGAGTGGGCTGACAGGAGTTGCATCTGTTTTTAGATAGATAGTAGTTAAATATGTGTTGAAATGACTCTCCCTCTAGCTCGGTCACTGTTGTCGGCTCACATTCAGCTGAAAGTTTATAAAGAAATGTAGCCTAGATGAGGGAGGTTTGCTGCTGGGTGTGTGTTTCCCCCTAGGTTGATGTGTTTTTGATGTATTCAGTAAATGCATAGTTGAACTACAATTGATTTTGTTTTTTGTTTCGCTTTTCACAGCAGTCCCCCGAATACCCAAATTTCCAGTACTTCTGCAAGCTGTGTACAGTGCACATCGAGAACATCCAGGGTGCTCATAAACACATAAAGGAGAAGCGACACAAGAAGAACATGATGGTATGTGAAACAAAATTTGCTGGCTGTCGTAAAGAGTCTACTTCTCACTTTACAGCTCTTAGCAAAGGGATGGATGGACAGTTTCAAGTTGATGCTTTGTGCGATTTCAGGAGAAGCAGGAGGAGAATGAATTACGTGCCCTGCAGCCCCCTTCCCCTGCCCAACTTAGGGCAGTGGATGCAGCTGTGGTGAACACAGCTAAAGAACACGGCATCTCAGAAGAGGACTTCCAGGTCCGACAGGCCGTGGTCAAGAGGATGGAGGAGACCATCCAGCAGCATCTTTCAGGTACAATCCCTATTTTGTCATTATAGGCGAAGTTTCCAAAAAAATAAAAAAGTTAATGAATAGTGAAAATAGCTGATGTACAAGCTCACAATAGCTTGTATTTTTGTGAGCTTGTATAATTTTGTTTTTATATTATTTAAACTATTTTTGCACGACACCATTATGCAACAAAGCCAAGAATGAGAGTAGGGAAAGTACAGGAGTAAAGGCCAAGGGATTCAATCCCACAGCCAGCAGTGGTAGGTGGTTCAATAAATGCTGCTCTTTTTACTACATTATATCTGAGTGTTTACTTTCTGTTTATTTAAACGATGTGGGCCCGGTGGGGGTTAGCTTGGACCAAATTCTGAAATAGACATAAAACCAACCTATCTGGCACTTTTTTCCAGCTTGCTCACTCCGTCTGTATGGTTCCTGTCTTACCCGATTTGCCTTCAAGACAAGTGACATCAACATTGATGTCACCTACCCCTCAACTGTGAGTTTGCTCAATTACCTGGCAACATGCGCACAAGACTGGTACCTGAGGAATGATTCATCCCATTGTTATTGATTTGTTTTCAATCAGAGCTAATCATGATGGTCCTGAATGGTTGTTTTCAGTCAGAGCTAATCATGATTATCCTGAATGGTATTTTACTGAGTGGCACATGAAGATGATTGGGAAGACATGTGACATGTGAATGCCCTGTGTTTCCTGCACAGATGACGCAGCCTGATGTACTTATTCAAGTGCTTGAAATCCTGAAGAACAGCCGTAAGTTTTGCCTTACACACAGGGCATTCTATTAGCTATTTTTATTCTATTATTAGTTCTGCAGACATGGAAAGTGTGTGTGTGTGTGTAGCTTCTGGACTTGCCTTGGAGTCACATTAATGTTGGACAAAGTATACCTAATCAAATAAAGGCCATTCAAACATTTCCTAATGCATCAATTTACGCTTTCCCTATTTGGCACATTGGTCTGAAATGTCATTAAATATAACCAGACCTGCTACACTCAGACCAGCCACAAGGCACCAAACATATTCTAATAATGGATTACTGTCTACTCTATTATGCCCTGTGGTAAGTAACCATTTGAAGGTCCTATTCTGTTACAAATAACAAAAAGGCAAAAGTGCCGACGGAATTTGGGGATTAAAGTGCCACTGCAGCCAGCCAGCCAACATACAAACCAGGTAGTTTCCTGTCCTGGATTTGATTCTCCCTAAGGACCTCACTTCTCATTGTTTGGCTAGATAATATTACCCTTTTATAGAGGTAGAATAGAAGTGAAACCAGCTGCTAAACTAAGATCCTGTGACTTGTTTGAGGTAATTTACTCGATACTTCAATTTCCCCCCCAGCTCAATATTCTGAGGTCGAGTCTGACTTTCATGCCAAAGTTCCTGTAGTGTTCTGTCGGGATATTAGCAGGTCAGTGCTGTATCACATGTACACATTTCATTGTATCATCACAGTTACATGCATTAACTGACTTAGATGACCTTTCTGGACTGATTAGCCATCTTTACAACACATATATGGAATTCGCAGCCTACCAATGATTAGTGGTGATGTAGCATCATTGGCTCCACAGCAAATATTTAACCCATTAAGACCGGAAACGTTTTTTATAAAAAAAAATAGCAGATCTACAAGCTCATAGCGCCCGCACTACGAGCATGTAGATCTGCAAGTTGTGAAAATATGTGAAAAATCTTGCAAATCTTTGAATATATACAGTATATAAATGTTTTACTCAAATCTTTGCTTCTGGGGGTCCCTGGAACAAAATATTTTGAGATGGGGGTGGTATCCGTGGACAAATACATATCATTTTGGGGTCCTTGACATGAAAACATTTTGAGAACCATTGATATAGCAACATATGTTTTTTTTCCAAAAAACTGTTAGGATTTAGAAGACATTTGTAGAATCCCCAGTTAAAAGTGGGGTTAAAAGTTAAAAATGTTCACTTTAAAAAATATATATTCAAAGATTTCCACACATTTTCAAGATGTTTCAAAATAGCAGATCTACAAGTGCCACACTATGAGCGTGTTATTTTTGAATAGCCAAAGAAATCTTAAAATGACACGGATGCGTTCCCGGTTTTAATGGGTTAAGGTAATCTCTAGCAGAAATTACATTTTGACAGGTAAACACAGCTGAAGGTAATATAATGTGTTTCATTTAGGTGTTTCTATGTGCCAGCATGAAGGTAACTGTACAGGAGCTTTCAATGCTGGCACATTTGTACACCCAAATGAAACGCACCCACAATGAATGTTATTAGCTTTAGCTGTGTTTAAGGGTTGTAACGCCAGATAATCTAATAACAATATCAAAATCATTGTTTTTGATTTATTTTAGATGTCATACTTGGAAACAAATATGTCACACTTTGAAACACATATCGCAGGGGTCGTCAAATAAGTTTGGCCTCGGGCCAATTCTATTCTAAGCCATTAGATGGTGGGCCAGAACACAATCAATGCCTAATTTAGGAACTGGACTGACAAACCACCTTATGTACAATAGTAACTATACTGCTATACATTTAATCAATAAAAATGTGTGTGGTGTAACTACAGATAGAAATGTGGTGCGGACAAAAAATCATATTTATCCATTTTGTATCCATTTTGTCCTTGAATGTGGCACTTAAAGCTTATTTAGTTCAAAACGTAAAAAAGAAAGTGACAGTCAGATTCCTTTTCAAACAAGAGCTCTTTCATACCTCAAGGTCTCTTCTGAGAACGGAGAGAAACAATATTTTGTTTAAGGCATGTGAAACACAGTTTTGGTTTGTTTTTTAAACATGAGAGAAGGTTTTCATCCAAAAGTCTAAAGTTGACAGTGAAACAGAACACTCAAAGAAAAAGGGAAAGATTTATGCCCTCCTACCCGGTTTCGTCAGTGCAAAGCCATTGCTTTCCGTATCCTACCATTGTGGGACTGTCAATCAGACATTGTAAATTATCTACAAAATAATTTGCTGGGCCAGACATTATCGCTCCATTCCAATGTAACTAATCTAGTTTCCTTGTTTTATAGGAATGACATTCTATTTAAATGGTTGCGTTCAAAGGGTTTTTGAAAGTTTTAATACATTGTCCCAATCACTGACTGCAGAGGACATGAACTTGTTATCAGAACATCTGTTCTCGCTGAAGTGATTTAAAGTAAACTTAGTGCTAAGCACAAATTATATTCCTAGAATGTGTCACGCTGCTGGACCACCGGAGGCCTAATGTACTCTTTTTATCTTTGACCTTACAGCGTCTGTAACTGCCAAATATAAAATGATTGCATCGAACTGAAAAGTAAATAGAATGTAGTGGAATGCCAAGGAAAACTGTTCTGCCCATTTTCATACAAAAAAAAAGATGATGGAGTACAGTGAAAATACCAAAGTGATCTCGACAGAATGCAGATAACTTTAACTGTTGTCAGAAAACAAGTTCAGCATAACATACGGAACATGTTCAACATACTGTAACATACGGTAGTTCTAGCTCTAAGAATATTTTTTCAACAGTCTAGAAGATGTTAGTAGTTTAAAACTGTAATCTACTATAAGTTATTACATTATCTGGTGTTACAAGGGCAACTGTTTTGCCATGTGAATATGGTCCATTCAGGCTAGAACTGAGAACACCTACGATCATGCTTGTCTTGGTTACATAATCAAAATTACTTTCTCTGTGTTGTTTGAACTCTGGCCTACATAGTGTCATGTGGTATCACTTTATTTTAGAGAGCAGTAGAAATATGTGTTATTTTCCCATGGTTCAGTGACGAGTTCAAAATCCTATCCAACAGAATACGTCCAACCAATCCAACTCCATTGTTTGTGTGCTCCCTCCTAGCGGGCTGCTGTGTAAAGTGAGTGCAGGCAATGATGTGGCCTGTCTCACCACCAATCACCTGGCAGCCTTGGCTAACCTGGAGCCCAGATTGGTTCCCCTGGTCCTCGCATTTCGATACTGGGCAAGGGTAAGACTGCCTGCCAGTGAAACTGATACCTTAGCCTTGAGTCAATGTTTCAATATTTTATTCATCCTTTGTTTAACAAAGGTCAGCCACTGCAAAAGCATGTTTTGTTCAAGAGAGACCTGTAGCACCTTCAGTGTCCTTTTTATGTGCTGATGACATGTGGGGAAACATTACAAATTTAAAAAGCGTTTTGATAGCTCTTATTGATTCTAATGTGGAAGTGGGTATAGTTATTTAAACTAATTTAACTAACCACTTAAACCCTACTTCATTTTTCATACATTCATACATTTTCCCTCTATACCAAATGTCTTCAATCCACAAGCTCACAACTTATCAATCGTAGGTCTGCTATGTTTTGCCAAATATTGGCCTGACATGGCCAGAATAGGGATCCTAAGGTTCAAGTGGTTAATGAAACCGAGGGCCTAAAAGCAGATGTTTTTTTCTTCTTTTCTCCACAGTTGTGCCACATCGACTGCCAGGCAGAAGGTGGCATCCCCTCCTACTCGTTTGCCCTCATGGTCATCTTCTTCTTGCAGCAGAGGAAAGAGCCCATTCTCCCCGTCTACCTGGGACACTGGGTAGGTCAAGCTGGCATCACAAATGGACCTTATCAAATCTCAAAATGTTTTATGTGTGTGTTTATTTTACATTTGCTAGTTTATGTTAACCATAGAGCCATATGAAATCCGTGTTAACGGAATCGCGGACGGAATCGCGGAAATGACCAATAAAAATGGAATTGGAATAAAACACGGAATATTGCAGAATTTGGAAAATAAAAAAAAATCGCGGTAAAATATTTTTTTTTATCGCGAATTTTTACAAATCCACGGGACACCACCATTTTGCATGGCCACATCCTACTTTATAAACAGTTAATCCACGTAGAAATAGTCTTAGAAAGACGATAGAAACAATAACACATGGGCGACGCCATTTTGCGCATGCTCAGACCGAATTAGACCGAATTATTTTGGGAACATTTTTTTCATACAAGGGCCATGTATGGACTGTTATATCTTGAACATTTATTCATTTCCACTTACCAGACACTTTTTTTATGGTAAAAATGAGCATAAAAAGCAAAATACAGAATTCAGAAATATTAAAATGGAAAAAACAGAATTTGGGAAAAAATAAAACGGAATTGGGAAAAAAATAAAACGGATTTCATATGGCTCTAGTTAACCACTTAAGCTCTATTTTAAACGTTGGCTATTCGAAAATAGCTGATCTACAAACTCACAATGTGTTGCGACGTGTTGTGAGTTTGTAGATCGGCTATTTTCGAAAGACATTGAAAAACTATGAAAAATGTTGAGTTTCTTCCCAAAATAGGGACGCCCGGGTTAACATGGCCAAATTTGTTTTATCTGATCATATCATATTAAAATGAATTAACCCATTTAGGGCGGGAACCCCTATTTGTAACTATACCTTTCAAGAGAGGAACCCCTTTTGGGGTTGTTGTTGCTGTGTACAGTATACAGTGGGTACGGAAAGTATTCAGACCCCCTTACATTTTTCACTATTTGTCATATTGCAGCCATTTGCTAAAATCATTTAAGTTCATTTTTTTCCCTCATTCATGTACACACAGCACCCCATATTGACAAAAAAACACAGAATTGTAGAAATGTTTGAAGATTTATTAAAAAAGAAAAACTGAAATATCACATGGCCATAAGTATTCAGACCCTTTGCTGTGACACTTGTATATTAACTGAGATGCTGTCCATTTCTTCTGATCATCCTTGAGATGGTTCTATACCTTCATTGGAATCCAGCTATGTTTAATTATATTGATTGGACTTGTTTGGGAAAGGCACACACCTGTCTATATAAGACCGTACAGCTCACAGTGCATGTCAGAGCAAATGAGAATCATGAGATCGAAGGAACTACCCGAAGAGCTCAGAGACAGAATTGTGGCAAGGCACAGATCTGGCCAAGGTTACAAAATAATTTCCACTGCACTCAAGGTTCCTAAGAGCACAGTGGCCTCCATAATCCTTAAATGGAAGACGTTTGGGACAACCAGGACTCTTCCTAGAACTGGCCGTCCGGCCAAACTGAGCAATCGGGGGAGAAGAGCCTTGGTGAGAGCAGTAAAGAAGAACCCAAAGATCACTGTGGCTGAGCTCCAGAGATTCAGTGGGGAGATGGGAGAAAGTTCTAGAAAGTCAACCACTGCAGCCCTCCACCAGTCGGGGCTTTATGGCAGAGTGGCCCGACGGAAGCCTCTCCTCAATGCAAGACACATGAAAGCCCGCATAGAGTTTGCCAAAAAACACATGAAGGACTCCCAGAGTATGAGAAATAAGATTCTCTGGTCTGATGAGACCAAGATAGAACTTTTTGGCCTTAATTCTAACCTTGGCCAGATCTGTGCCTTGCCACAATTCTGTCTCTGAGCTCTTCGGGCAGTTCCTTCGATCTCATGATTCTCATTTGCTCTGACATGCACTGTGAGCTGTACGGTCTTATATAGACAGGTGTGTGCCTTTCCCAAATAAGTCCAATCAATATAATTAAACATAGCTGGATCCCAATGAAGGTATAGAACCATCTCAAGGATGATCAGAAGAAATGGACAGCATCTCAGTTAAATACGAGTGTCACAGCAAAGGGTCTGAATACTTATGGCCATGTGATATTTCAGTTTTTCTTTTTTAATAAATCTGCAAACATTTCTACAATTCTGTGTTTTTTTGTCAATATGGGGTGCTGTGTGTACATGAATGAGGAAAAAAAATGAACTTAAATGATTTTAGCAAATGGCTGCAATATATAATAACAAATAGTGAAAAATGTAAGGGGGGGGGTCTGAATACTTTCCGTACCCACTGTATAGCAACATAATTGTTTTTATAATTTTTTAATAAATATTTGAAGTTTTTCAGAAAACTTAGGTCAGGATTTAGAAGGCGTTTTTAGAATCGGCCTTAGGTCTAAATGGGTTAACATGCAAGTGGCCCATTTTCTACAATATAAACATATTTTTTCCCCCTGCCTCTTTCAGATTGAAGGCTTTGATGTGAAACATGTGGATGAGTATCATATGACTGGAATCTGGATGGACATATTTGTAAGGTGGGAACACAGGCCTGCCAGCACTACAGAGGGAAGAGGTGATGGCAGAGGGGAGTCCAGAGGCGAAAGCAAAGCCAGGACAGAGCACAATAAACCTGAAAAGAGCCAGTATGGAGAGGGACTGGTGAGTAGTGCTGCACCATGGTGTCTGTGGTACCAATAAATTAAAGTATGCTGATTGAAGCCAGAACACAATGATTGATAATTACAATAAATAAATAATAGATTGAAGATCTGCTATTTTCATTTTTTTTTCTTTAAATGGGAAATATGTTTGACTAGCAATACAAATCTTGGATGGGGGGATCCCTGACACAAAATGTTTTCACATGGGTGTCCCTGGCAAAATACGAATTAATTTGGGGGCCGTTGACATCCAAAAGTTTGAGAACCACTGATGTATAGGCTATATCCTATAATAATAATCTCCTCTGTTCTGTCAAGACCCGCTTAACCCTTGACCTGGGCAAAGGGGTGTCACTTGGGCAGCTGTGGTTGGAGTTGTTACGTTTTTACACACTGGAATTTGCCCTGGAGGAACACATCATCAGCATCCGTCTCAAACAGCTGCTTTCCAGGGAGGCCAAGAACTGGCCTCGTCGAAGGCTAGCCATCGAAGGTGAAGAACCCACTCCACCAAACACTCAAATCTGAACATGCTGCCACCCACTGTAAGAAGTAACACTAGTCCATACGACTGGGGATAAGTCATATCATGATATCCATTGGCCAAACATTGATTTTCTTGCTGCCTCTTGAATTTTTCTACAGGCAGACAAGTCTACTTGCTAGTTTTTGCAGGTGTTTTTACTTTGTATACCTTTTTAGGGCAGGGTTTTTGGTTTGGCTGGCATTTACCAGCCATTGGCCGATTTAGAATTTCAACTGGCACCGTTTTTAAAAGTATTTATTAATATTATCTTTATTATTAGGCTTTTAAATTACACGTCATTACAATACAAACATTTATGACAATTGCATAATTAAATTATATTCAATGTCTTCAGTTCGTTGTACAAATCAGTAAAAGCCCCCGAATTAAAAACTGACGCGCGTCTATACAATCATAGTGGCTCCATCAATGACATGGAGAGAGCTAACCTTGCTGGAAGAACTTGATGACACATTGCAGGCAAGTGACTTCCATGGCATCGTAATTGATGTAGCAGTAAACATAATGTTAACAAAAAAGCTGATTATGTACGTAAAAGTTGAAAGAGATGGAATATCTCTTCAGTCACCTTGGCCAGCGAAAAGAAGGACTAGTGGAAGCTTGAGAGATGCCATGGTCATGAAAATGCTTGTAGAAGTTATAGAATTTGAGATAACTTTTGGAAAATCATTATCTAGAAATGATCATGATCACTGTTTATTATCCATTTTGAAATGTATTCACTGTCAGTCTGTGTGGATAGTGCTATTTTGTAAAGTGTTTTCATTCAATTTTCCCTATTGACAATCTACTGTATATACTTTGTTGACCGGTGTCCCCCGGAGCTCTATGCATGGCCCACTCCTTTTTCCCCCCTCCACCAAATGGTCGATCTACAAGGTCACAACACGCGTTGTGAGCTGCTATCTGTAACTTGCTATCTGTGATCTGCTGTTTTTGCCGAATTATGACATGCCCATAATGGGGATGCTTGGGTTCATGTATTACAGCAGTGACTCAATGAATGCAGAAATACATGGACATTTTGAAAAAGGTTCTGGAAGTGTCATGGAAACATTTTTGGAATTTCACTGTTAAAAAGGAGGTGAAACTCTTGCACCTTGCTCTTTTTTTCTTAATCTGCCATTTGTAATTTTCTTTTTCCTCTGTCTGGGTTAGGGTTAGTCAATTCCTCGTATGTGAGCATACTTTTAACCAATTAAACAGATTCTGATTGTGATTTTCTCCACTGTAGATCCCTTTGCCCTGAAGAGGAACGTTGCACGAAGCCTAAACAGCCAGATGGTCTTTGAGTACATTCAGGAACGCTTCCGTACAGCTTACAAGTATTTCGCCTGCCCCCAGACCAGGGGCAGCGGGGGGCGTCAGAGAGCCAAGAAGGCCAGAAAGCACGACCCCAAGTCAGAAGCGTCTGAGAGGAAGGAAGTCGCCTCCTCGAAGGCGGGAGAGGGCGACGGGAAAGGTCCGGCGCCCGGAGGAGGGCAGCACGAGTCAAAGGAGGAGGAAGAGGAGGGGAGCGACGAAGAGGAAAGCTCGGATCCGTTTCCGAAGAAGGAGAAGACGCTGGAGGCCAGCCTCGTGGACCTGGTCCTCAGCGAGGGGGACAGTCCCTCTGAGAGGCCTGTGAGCCCTCCCCTCTCCCCCAACGGCCTGCTGGACAGTGACAACGAGGGAGTGGGGGAGGAAGAGAACGTGCTTTCAGAGGGGGGTCTCGTCAGCCCACAGGACCTGCACTATATCTTTGATAGAATGCTTTTCACTGGTGGGAAGGTGAATAACCAACACACATTACAACACACAACCACAATTTATCATCAAACTTATTTTGGCTTTTTAGCGATAATTCTTTCGAAGACATTTTGATTGATCGAATAATCGAGAAGCTTGGATAAAAACATTAACAACCAACATTTTCTAATTGAATTATTTTATAATTGAATGGATTGATTAGGCTGATTAACCTTGACTAAGCCCTATTTGCCTTTGTCGTACAATAGTGTTGTGCAAAAATACTGAAAATAGCTGATCTATAAGCTGACAACACGCAATGCATTGTCAGCTTGTAGATATGCTATTTTTTGTATTGTTGAAAATCGATTATTTTATTAAATTGATTAACTGTTGCAACTCTTAATTAAAATGTTAGTTGAATAAATTTAAAGATTCATGATTAAAATGGGATGTACATGACTGTATACACAATCTTGTGATTACTGTTTGTCTGTAGCCACCAACCGTCGTTTGCAGCATCTGCAAAAGAGACGGTCACCTTAAAGACGAGTGTCCCGAGGACTTTAAGAAGATTGAGCTCAAGCCTCTCCCCCCCATGCCAGACCACTTCAGAGACATCCTCGATGGGCTTTGTAGACTCTGCTATCGTACGTTTTCCTCTTCATACTACATAGCACGCTTCAAAATGTTTTGGAGTCAAAAGTCATAAATACAAATCTTTATTCAAAAAAAGAAAATGTAGTTTGTATACAATGTGTCTGTTCACATTCACTTGGATGACTAATGCAGGAGCATATTCTGTATTTTAACTGCACATCCCAGGAAGCACTATTAAGAGCATTTTTTAATACTAATGCATTAAAACTGGGAGCATACTTGCTTGTTAATACAACAATATTTTGTAGATTTATTTGGATTACTGTCATCGGTGGAAAGATTCCAGTTGGAAGTGTATCTGTAATATATCTGTCTGTTTTGCAGATGAACTGTCCCCATCGGGGCTTGAGCAGCAGAAGAGAGAACAGATCCTTGTCGGTCTAGAGAGGTTCATACGAAAGGAGTACAACGGTGAGTAGAATGCCTACTGTATGACAACTGGCAACGAACCACTCTGTTTAGACACACTGTAACATTCTTTCTCTGTCCTACCCTGCAGACAAGGCTCAGCTGTGCTTGTTTGGCTCCTCCAAGAATGGGTTTGGCTTCCGAGACAGTGACCTTGACATCTGCATGACCCTGGAAGGCCATGAGACCGCAGAGGTAGGTGGACGGGACACGCTGCTTACTGGGTGCGAATCCTGACACATTGTCTATGAGTGAATAGATTTGGTGATCTGACCTTTTAATTTTTTTTTATCTGTCTAAGCAGACATTGAACTGCAAGGAGATCATCGAAGGCCTTGCCAAAGTGTTAAAGAAGCATACAGGTAAAGATTTCATCTTTTAATGAGTGAGGAAAGGTTCAGTCTCTGCTCGAACTGTTAACCCTGTGACCCGATTCCGGATAAGTGGTTGAAGATGGATGAATGGATGGAAGGTTGAGAAATTCCTGGAAATATTTTGAAAACATTTAAAAAAAAAATCCAGTACTGGAAAAGGTTTGAAATTGATCAAACATCATCAAAGGTCCTGGAATTTATCAAGGGTCCTGGAAAAATATTTGGCTATGCATTGTTTTTGGCTATTGATTTTGTTAAAACAAAACATTTTCATAAACATGAATAATATTACACGAAATATGTAACATAAGTAGTTTTTCGCCGAACGGGCTGTGTGACGGCAGCCTAATGTATGTCTCAAACTTTATTTTTGCTACACTGCATATCTTTGGGCATTCTACATAGGAGTAAGAGACACATTATTTCGCCGAATGATTGTTATATAGGCCTGGAAATTGGGCTAAATATTCTGGAAAAGTTTTGGAAATTCATTGCTAAAAATGTGTGGGGACCCTGAAAGTTGCTTGATTCAATGTTTAGATATTTGATATTCATTTTATCAGACATATCAACCCATTATAACTTCAAACTCCATTTTAACCATAGAGAGAGAGAGATGGCAGGAGCGCTACTGGTATCCCTCAAACCACCGGTGCTCATGAAAGGGAATACAGAATGAGCAAAAAAGGAAAGAATGTGCCAAAAAGGCACAAAAATCCAGGTCCAGGCACTCAGGTGGATTTGAAAATAAAAAGCCTTTATTGGGCAACGGGCTTACAAGAACATTAAAAAACACCAACGCGTTTCGGCAAACGCCTTCTTCAGGGTGTTGCTGTCCATTTTGGTGTCCATTTTAACCATGTTAGGTTAATTGAAAACACCGTCCTTGGTTCAGTTGACTGATATTGTCCTTCTAATGCACGAGGGGGGCGTATTTTTTCATTGTTTATATATTGTTTTGGGAAAATGAAAAGAATAAAATAAATGAAAAGAGTAATTGGAAAAACACAACCCCCTCGCGTATTAGATGGACAATATCAGCCACTAGAACCAAGGACAGGTGTTTTCAATGAATCTATCATGTTTAAAATGGAGTGTGAAGTACTGTATGAAGGGCGCGTATCTGATCAAATGAATATCAAATGTCTAAATATTGAATCAAGCAACTTAACACATTTACTGCCAGAATTATTTCAGATTTTTTGCTGTTTATTGCCAGATATATTTTACTCAGGAGCCAAGATACAGAATTTTTAAGTTTTAAGTTAACAAGGAAGTGGATGGGAGTCTAAATCTTCGAAAACTCATATCTCCTTGGTCTTTGGGTCAAAACATTTTTTTTCTTCTAAAAACGAGTTAACTCAATCTAGGCAAGCAAGTGATGGATTCTAGAAACGAGTTAACTCGATCTAGGCAATCAATGTGTTAATAACTGTCAGGGGTGCTCCCTAAACTTATTTCAAAGTGAAATATGCCTTTTAATGTGGTTAACATCATTTTTTTTATTAAATTGTTAAACTTTGATATTATCAAACATGAGGCAGTTTACATTTCCCAAAAGGAAATGCATGTTAACTCAGCAGGGATAAAACATGTGCCCATCAGAGATGAAAACAAACAAGAGGAAGGGATCTCAAAAGAAGAGGCATGGATCCCCAGCAAATCAAATCCTGGCTATCAAGCCCTGGTCCTGATTGCCCTTGTTTTTCTTATTGCAGGTCTGAGGAATATCTTGCCTATCACAACAGCTAAAGTGCCTATTGTGAAGTTTGAGCATAGACAAAGTGGCTTGGAGGGAGACATTAGTCTCTACAACACTCTGGTAAGGGAGATGTGCATTCTTACCTAAAATAAACTACACTTGAAAACTTTTTTTTTTGTATTATAATTTATTCGTAGTCATAAATGTGTATTGTTAAAAGTGCATTGAGTGAGACTTTCCTTGCAGGCTCAACATAACACCAGAATGCTGGCTACGTATGCTGCCATTGATCCACGTGTGCAATACCTGGGATACACCATGAAAGTCTTTGCAAAGGTATGCCACTATTGCAAGCAGTTGCTAGATTTATCAATTTCATTTCAAGGTCTCATTTTTCACTGCATGCCTAAATTTGTCTGTGATTCCAGCGCTGTGACATTGGGGATGCCTCCAGGGGGAGTCTCTCGTCCTACGCTTACATCCTAATGGTGCTTTACTTTCTGCAGCAGAGGCAGTCCCCAGTCATCCCTGTCCTTCAAGAGGTACGTGCCCTAGCCACTTCAACGTATCAGTGAATGTCTACTGTCTACACTCCATTCATGACCACTGAGAGCTAATGAGTCACATTGAAGCGACTACTTACATTTATAGATGACAGTTATTTTGACCCCTTTTTTCTCCCCAGTTTAGTCTCTACTATGCCAACCCTTTTTTCTCCCCAATTTAGTCGTTATGCCAATTATTTCTGTGTTTCCATTGCTGTTGTACCCTACTGGCTCACCTGCCAGTGAGCAGCCCCCACCGGAGGACTTGATGCCTCCGTCCTACTCTTCCCATTCAATATTCCCCTCGACAGGCACCGTCCCAACCCATAGGAGTATGTGCCATGACAAAGATCACCCTCCCCCGATCACAGCCAATTGTGTTCATATAGACATTCTGCCAAAACCAGAAGCACCGCAGTGGATTCAAACCCCTAGGCTCTGCAGTGGTGGACCAATAATTTAGCCCTGTGCTGCTCGAATACACTTAAAGACCCTTTCTTAAAGTAAGACTTATGTATGACCTCTTTTCAGATCTTTGATGGGAAGAGCGTTCCACAAAGAATGGTGGATGGATGGAATGCGTTCTTTTTCGACGATCTTGTGGAGCTGGTGAGTTAATCGGCAAAAGGTGTATTCATGATGGCAGAATAATGCCAATATTGCCATCACGTTTTTACTATTGAATGTCCAGCCTTTCTGGCCACATCTTTCAAAAACGATTTTTAATTTCAATAAGACTAACCTGGTGTAGATCACCTTACTTGCTTAGTCAATCTACAAGCTCACGACACGTCACAACACTGTCATTGTGTGGCGTCACCTATGTCAGGTTAAATGTGCCGGAAATTACATTAGACAATTGTGCTTCAAACCATCCCCTGTATTCCAGTGCCAGAAATATACAGGGACTGAGGGCAAGGCTTTGAATCAGGATTTGAAGGAAGGAAGATCCTGTTATTAAATAATTTTGTATTCACTACTCGGGGAGAACCCTTTGAATTAGAATTGTACACATTGAATAACAAAATACAAAATTAGATACTTCATTAAATGAATCGTGGAAATTGATCTACCAGCTCACAGAACATCGTGCCATGTTGTGAGCTTGTACATTGGCAATTTTTGGTGAAGAGAATTGGTGAAGTATCAAGTATAGACCCCTGGGGGAAACCAGTTAACAAATGATATCAGGTTTAAGTGGTTAATAAGTGACCCCAAATATTAATAGATTCTACCAGTGGGTCCAATTTGCCCAGAAATATTTCATGGTACAATGTATGGATTGTATGTTGTCACAGCGTCGCCGCCTCCCGGAGCTACAACAGTGCAAGGAGTCGGTAGGAGAGCTGTGGCTGGGCCTGCTGCGCTTTTACACAGAGGAGTTTGACTTCAAAGAGCATGTCATCAGCATCCGCCAAAGGAAACGCCTCACCACCTTTGAGAAACAGTGGACCAGCAAGTGCATCGCTATTGAAGGTATTCACACAAGACTCTTAAGCAGCTCCTAGTTTATCTTTCTCTTATCATTGTGCCCAGTGTCCTGTTATCATATCACCTGCTTTGCTCCGCAGATCCTTTTGACTTGAACCATAATCTTGGTGCTGGAGTGTCCCGTAAGAGTAAGTCCAAGAGACACTGTGATTCTTTATACTCCATTATGAGCAGATATGTCAAACAGATATGTTTTCTCTTTTTTTGGTATACAACTACAAGATGCTTGTTTCATGAAAATGGTGTTCCCAAATGGCAATTTGTCATATTAATCAGGCTTTGGTGTTATATTAGTGGTGTGACTCTGATGGTATTGCACCATTGTGGGGTTGAAAATGGTTTGTAGGTACAGATGGACAAGCATGCAGATGCAAAGGGCTTTCCTCTGTGTGTTGGTTTGAAAACCTAGCAAATTGCATAATTAGCCACATGAACCCTAGCGACCCTATTCTGGGGCGAACATTCAGCTAAAAATGGGTAACAATTGTGAGCTTATATATCAGAGATTTAGTGTAGAAGGGAAAAAAGGGGAAAAACCCAGACCCTGGGGGACTCAGTCAACTAAGTAAATATGGTTAAGAAATGACTATTGCTCTATTTCGTCCTATGGATTTAGAATTCATGCTTACTTCATTTTCAGAATTTCCTCTCCATCTGAATGACTTTAACATGTTGGAGCAAAAGAGCCCTTTGTGCCACTCGCTCACTTTCTGTGTTTCCTCTCTCAGTGACAAATTTCATCATGAAGGCTTTCATTAACGGGAGGAAGTTGTTCGGTACTCCATTCTACCCCCAACCTGGCATGGAGGCGGTGGGTTTGACAGCCATGCAGCCTGGCTCAATTTTGAAACCATGGTTTACTGATGTCTTCTTTTTCCTGAAATGTGTGGTGTTTTTTTTTCCCTGTGACAGGACTACTTTTTTGACTCCAAGGTGTTGACGGATGGGGAGCTGGCGCCTAACGACAGGTGCTGCCGGATCTGTGGCAAGATCGGCCATTACATGAAGGACTGTCCTAAGAGACGCAGGTACATGGGCAACATGCAGCCGCTTAGTTCTTAGGCAGCAACTTATAATAGATTATTTTCTTTTTGTTTGATCGAATAATCTTGAAGTGTGTTTTTACTGAGTAAAATGTATCATAGTTATCGTGCTTGGTGTGAATGGCCGTTTAGCAAAGGTTGCTATCATCAGTACATTTGGAGAAAGGAAAGTCAGAAAAGGCATGTTGGTGTGTAGAAGTTTATTGAAGCAAGTCCGCTAGTCTGGTGATGGGGGGAAAGAGGGTGAGACAGTGGTGACAGTGGGAGAAAAAAACTCATGATATCCCTGCGGGAAGGAAGAATCTGTTCTCCGAACTCTGGGGTTTGATGTAACTGAATGTGTTCACCTGCCTTCTCTTTTGTGCCCCCCCCCCCCCACCAGAATGAAGAAGAAGGAAAATGACAAAGAAGACGATATAAAAGAGGATGAGCGTGAACCCAGGGAGAGGCGTTGCTTCCAGTGTGGGGACATGGGCCACGTACGAAGGGACTGCCCAGAATACCGCCACCTCAGACAGCGGGCAACCGGCGTACCAGGTACACCAGCACCCACCACATAGTCCACCGACACATCCGTACCGGGATCTACATTTTACACAAAATATCTTTGCCATAAATAGCCAATCTACAAGCTCACAACGTGTTGTGAGCTTGTAGATTGACTAAGCAAGTAAGGTGATCTACACCAGGTTAGTCTTATTGAAATTAAAAATCGTTTTTGAAAGATGTGGCCAGAAAGGCGGACTGTTTATTATTAAAAGCGTCTAAACAATGGTAATTAATTGGTTAGAACAATTGGCCTTCATAAACCCCATATTAAAACTCTTGCGTTCTTTGGGTTCAGACAGAGTTCTTCTGTCTCATTGTAGCCTAATATCCTCCTTCAGAAACTTGTTGGATAGAAGTATCAAATCAAGTTTTTACAATCAATATTGTAGCCAATATTGAATTGTGAACTGTTACTGGCAAAAAGTGACACATTTTAAAAGCATTTAGCCTAATCAAAAACATTTAATTGTACACAGGAGCTTTGGCAGTTATATTGAAAGTTATATTAATATTTTATATATGAAATTCATTACATGAAAAATGGCATGTGGCCAATGCAGAGAAGCTGCCTATGTTTAAGTGGCTTTTATACATTTTCTATTAGCCAGTTATTAGGGCTTTATTAGATTTGACAGGTGCTTACAACAATCTGAGCAATTATTGATCTGTAAAGACACACTGACTGAAATGACAGCCAGACTGACATTGATTATGGGATTAGTTAAAGGACAACTTTTTTTACAACCAAGGTTTATATTTTAGCTTGTAATTAAAGTAAATAAAAGATGAGTGTTATTTTTTTTTTTCATTTACTGCTTTCTATAGTTTTAGCAATTTTCGCAATCTTTTTTACAGTGGGCGGGGGCATTCTGTCCGGTGGCTAAATATGTATTTTATACACAATAAAAAAGGTACGGTGGTCTTTGATGGCCAGATGTGAGTTATTTGGGGATAGAAAAGCTACTGTAAATAATAATAAAGAAATCGCCGGGTTATTGTGTAAAAAAAGACACATTTAGCCATGGGACAAGATGCCCCCACCCACTGTAAAAAAGATGGCGAAAATTGCTAAAACTATAGAAAGCAGTACATTTAAATATTTTAACACTCATCTTTTATTTACTTTAATTACAATATAAAACATAAACCTTGGTTGTAAAAAAACAAAGTTGTCCTTTAAGTCCAAAACGTACATGAAGTATTTGACCTTCTTTTATTAATCGAAAATGTATCTGTATCCGTGATCCTTTCAATGCAGCAATGTACTTTCTTTGTGCCACCTTGAATTCCAAACCCAAGTTGTGTACGTTTAGAACTATTTATTTTAAAGGATTTGTGTGTAAGGTTATAGTATTTGATTAGTTAGAAGGTAAGCTACAGACGACTCCTTTCACCACTAGAGGGCTGTAGAGGTTCACAATTCAGACTTCTCAGTGGTAATTTCTTCCCCCCTAGCGCCACACATGGTGCGAAGCATGGTGAGTTCCCAGTCCATCCCCATACCCCAGACGACTCCAGACCGCCCCGGAAGGACCAGACAACCCTCTGAATGTGTGAGTAGAAGAGCGATAACTCTTGAGAGTGTACATATAAGGGGGCAAACTTTAATGTTGTATTTGCAAACCGCAGCTCCTACTGGTTATATATTTAATGTCATATGTTACCTGTTACCTATACATATAAGGCCTTATTTAATGTCATATAGTTTGAATTTAACTATGCCCTAATGTAGCTTTATGCCCTTATAGATTCTAATGCTTTCTTCTTGTTTCCCCTTTTTCACTCTGTTGATAGTCGGACAGTCGGCAAACTCCTCCCTATTCTCCCCAGCCCACCCCCTTCTCCCAGAGCTCTTCCCAGGTCTCCAGCTCTCCCCAGTCCTCCCAGAGTAAGACCAGCTCCACCGGCCCCCACAAACAGTCCCCCCATGCCCAAGTCCCTCTGTCTCTCTTTAGCTTCCCCACCTCCCACCCGGGCCAGTTCCACCCGGGGACTCTCACCGCACTGGGGCTCCTGCCTTCTCACCAGTCCCAGGGCCAGCCACACCACCCAGTCCACCTCCCCTCTACCTCCTGGCCTATCCATGGACCTGTCCTCACAGCCTCTTCTCCCAGTGGTCCTTCCCCTCCCAATCTCAAATTCCCCCTGCGTCCGGCCTCCGGGAACGGGAACCCCGCAGGCTCGGGGGCCAGCCCTAACCCGATGAATTTGAACGACCCCAGCATCATCTTCGCCCAGCCTGCGGGGAGGCAGCTGGGCGTGGGCGGGACGGGCAGGGAAGGCCACTGGCACAACCACCTTCCACAACCGGGCTCACTTGTGGGAAATGGCACTGTAGGCAAGTCAGGTACTCACTGGGTGTATGTTGGTTGCACGAGCTTTCTGAATGTTTCTGTTGCTTTGAATCTTTCCATGTCTCTCAAAACTGATCAACATCTATATAATCATAGGTAGTCTGTTCTTAGACAGTCCTCTGTCTATGGTTGAATGTGTGCTCAGGTAAGACACTATCAGTTTGGGACAAGGGAGATGGTTCATTGTAACGCTGGTGATGGAACACACTAGGGCTGGGCGATATGACTTGAAATCAATATCACGATTATTTCAAACATTTGCCTTGATTACGATTAATGAATGATTATTAAAAAAAAGTGTAAATAGCAGATCTACAAGCTGAAAATGCTTCACGTCGTACAGCAAAGTATAATACAGGGTTAAGTGGTTCATCAGACTAATACTTTAGTGAATTGTAAAAAATAATTAGAATTCATCCTTGTTATTTCGATATAAGAAACACAAAGATTATCACGAAGAAACCTGCTTCTCGATTATTCAATTAACCTGCACGAGCAAGATTAAGTCGGTTATTGGTTCTACACATCGGTTTCGATTTATGTTTGGTTAATTGCCCAGCCCCAGGACACATTGGGTATACTCATATAGACTGGAATATTACATTGATGTGTGGTTGGCATTAGATGATATCCAATGTGTTTATTTTAGTGGTTTATTGAGTGCTTCGTCATCTCTACAGAGCCCAGCTTCCAGGCCCAGTTTGGGGGCGTGACCCAAGGATCTCGGACTTGGGAGCACAATACCACGCCCCCGTACTCTCTCTCTCCCTCCTGGGGCTTCCGCATGCCACAGAACTTCCTCCAGCAGGGCAATGGAGGCTACCAAGCCGGCAAGCCTTTCATGGCCCAAGGTGAGAGAGTCTAGGATATCTAGTTTGGGGGTGGTCAATTGGTCCATTCGGCATATAAAAGGTGATTTATACTTGGTTGCATGCCGTGTCTGGCACCAAAAATAGCTTATCTACAAGCTCGCAATGTGTCGCAGAGTGACGTGTTGTGATCTTGTACATCGGCTATTTTCAGTGTGCAACGTACAAAGTATAAATCACCTTAACTATCCAGTGCAGTGTTTTCTCCCATTTCCACGCACACCATTGGATGGTGGCCTTCCTAACGTGGCTGCGTCTGAAATTCTCCATTGACAATGTGCAAGTTTGATCGATAACGTTCGGCCATATCTAACAGGCATTCTAATAATATGTCTGTCTTCCCCCTTATATAGAGAACCACATAGACTGGATGGGCACACAAACCGAAAATTCATTAAAAGCCAGTGGTGGGTTGTCCATTGTCATTATGACAACCTTCTGAGTCCATTAGTGCCAGATCTACTGGTTCCACTGCTGTGTCAAACTGATAAACCTTAACCCATTTAGGGTGGGAACCCCTATTTGTAACTATACCTTTCAAGACAGGAACCCCTTTGGGGTTCTTGTTGCTATGTACAGTATATAAACATTTTTGTAATTTTTCAGAAAACTTAGGTCAGGATTTAGATGGCGTTTTTAGAATCGGTGTCAGGTCTAAATGGGTTAATGTTGCCCTGAAACTAAAGGACTAGGATTTAAATGAGACAAGGCCAGCTCTTTTTTTCTGATTGCATTCTGCATACTACACTTCAAAGAAATGATATCAAGTTCTCAAACTCACTGCATGTGTTGATTTCTGTATATATATTTTATTTTTCTCATAAGGTTCTGTGGTGCACCCCAACCAGAATTTCCCATTGGTCCCCCATGGCCGGCACCATGTAAATCTGAATTTCATCCAGCAGAAGAAATGAACCTTGCATCTCCATTGAATTGGCTTATATAAAAAGACAACAGTGTAAATCATGATCTGTATCATGGTAAAGAAAAAACTGTTTAATTATAACTTTTCATCATTTGGTCACCAGAATTTTTAAAAGGAATTTTATCATTTTTGTACAGTTTTTATGTTTTCATTTTTGTCTCATTACATTGATTTGTGATACAAATGTCAAATATTTTAATACCCCCATTTTTGAAGGGGTCCAAAAAAGTGTTTTTATTTTATGTGTAAAGTAAGGAGGAGAAATGTAAACCTTTATTTTTATTAGCTGTATTCATACTTTGCTTGCCACAAGACGAAGGCTTTGAAATAGACATTTGTTTTAAAAACAACCTAACATGTCACCCCTAATTATGTAGTGCCAAAAAGATGGATAGCAAGAAAGACAAAAAAAAGTGAAAAATCTAAAACCCTGAAGAAAAAAAAAAACTAAATAAAAGAAAAAGCAAACAACTCGGTGGCATGATTGTGTTTTTGTTGAATGCATTTGTAGATGGGAGAGTACTGTCTGACCCTTCTTGACACTACACATAGTGTCAAGAAGAACATCTTATTTTCTGTACCAACCTATCAATATGTTTAGCTTGTTCAATGATGAAAATGGTCTGTACGTCATATGACTAGTGCTGCAACTACAGATTATTTTCTTACCAATTATATCGATAACTTTTTCGATTAATCGAATAATAGCAAGTTTTTTACATATATATTTGTATTTGTTTTACCTATATATTTTTATATATTAACAAGTTATGGAAATGTTCAATTAGATTTTCAATATTATTGTAGAATTTTCTGTATTTTATTGTGGGTCTTTTTAAGAACTAACTATTATATTTCTGAACATGATCACTTGATGTGGAGACAGGTGATTGATTACATAGTATATAAATACTCTCAAATACAAATTTATATACATTTAATTAAATATTGCACATTCAATCTACATGTTTGATAAACAATGATTACATTTGGATTTTTGATGCAGAGAACAAGCCTTCCCTTGATTAATGGAACATTCGTGGATCTGCTTCAGTTCCTAAGCCGTGGTCCATTCTTTTGTTCTTCAGCTGGTAGTACTAAGGTCTGGACGCCAATACCCTGTAGCTTTACCACGTCATTAAGAGACGCCAACAGGTGTCTGATGGAGGGGTGAGGAAAGCTCAGAACCTCAGGATCCACGAGTAGGGGGCAGAGTTGACGCAGATGTGGCAGATGTATTCCACCAGGGTTCTCCCTCAGAACGTCTCTCAGTGAGCTCTTCAGCTGGACCAGAAGATGGTCATTTCTTTGAGCAACAGGAGCCACTGGATCCGACGAAGCGTGATGTCTCACTTGATGAATGGAAACAAAAACAATCAAATGCAATTATGCAACATTCTACAAGACATTATAGAATGATCATCACATTCTGAAGCTGAATGAATTCAACAGAACATTGTCTTTTAAAGCTCGTATTACCTGTCTTACATCCCAGAAGCGCATCTTTATAAGATATCGCACCTGGGTTGCTGACCCGTTCATAGCTGCTGTTCGTCATTTTATTTAGTTTCTAAAGTTCTTAAAAACCCAGATCGTCCAGCTATGAAACTGCCGATATTTGTTAGTGGCCATAAACAGCTGACTAGTGACTAGTTTCGTTTCACTTCAGTTTCACGGTAAATGAACCTGAGCTTGCTACTTCCTTATTTCCTGAGAGAGAAGTTGAACGACATTGTTCACGCCCATAGACAATTACTCGCGAATTGATACAGTGGTTCTCAAAGTGGGGTCCGGGGACCCCCAGGGGTCCTTGGTGGTCAGGGTACTAAAGTATAATTATTTTCCTGCATGAGGCACACGGCTGCAAAAAACGACCTTGGTGCTATCACATTCTGTATTTATGTATTTATTCCTCTCTCCCTCCCACTCTGTTGCTGAGCCTCTCATTTATTCCTTTATCCCATCCAGGTCCAGGATGCACTACTACTGTACTAATGATCTTTGCGCGGGTTGAATAAATATTGACCAGTGGTGTTTTGGTCGTTGGACGGGACACCAGGCCAGTATTTTTTCACGCGCATGCACGGTACGGTGCACGCCACCACCGTACCGCCGACGGACAAACTAGTGAACATAGCAGATCTACAAGCTCACAACACATGGCGAAACTTGCAGGTCTATTTTCACTACTTCTTAAACATTTGTTTTCTAATTTAGTGAATTTCTTTGATTATTTGTCTTGTGTTCATGAAATTCCTTTTGAAAATGTTTTGGATTTGTTTTCAACTCATGAAAATGAGTGAAAATGCTTTTAAAATAATGATAAAATGTAGGAACCAAAAATAAAGGGATATTCACTGGCGACCCACAAAAATGGATCAGGGACCCGCCACAAATGGGTCCCGAACCACTGTTTGGGAAACACTAGTGGCCATCAAATTCCTGCATTGGGCTCCCAGTTAAATCGTTTTCTAATCCCTCCATGGCTCGACCCTTCCTGACCTTTAACTCTGTTCCTGAGCCATACAATCTTCTCCATCCCTATACACTACACTGCCAGTTATGGAAGAAGTACCCACACTATGCTTTACTTTAATTAAAAGTATCAATACTGCAATGAATGTAGAAATAATCTGTTGCAATTGAAATTCCAGTATTAAAAATGTAGCCTACTTGGCTAAACGTGTAAAAGTATTGGCATCAAAATATACTTAAAATAGCTAAAGTAAAAGTACTCATCGTGCATAATGTCCCATTGCACGAGCCCACAATGCGACACATTGTGGGCTTGTAGATCGGTTATTTTCAAATGGCCGAAATATATATAGGGCTGAAGTGGTTAATGTATGTTTTGTGATACAATAATCTAAATCTACAAAGTAACTATAAATAATTGTAGTGGAGTAAAAGTATTATTTGCCCCAGAGATGTAGTGGAGTAGAAGTAGAAGGATCGAACATTGGAAATACCCCAGTAAAGTAAAAAAAAAAAAGAAATCTTAAGAATTGTAAATATACTTAGTTACTTTCCACAACTGCCTGACCCATACAATCTCCATCCCTTCTTGCTCATGCTACACTGCCCATCTGCTCTCCTCCCTCCTGACTTCAGTCCATGGGTGACGGGGCTTTCAGTGTCGCTGTGCTCTGGAATGCTCTTCTTCAGTCCTGGGGTTGCACCAGTTTACATCTGTTGCTTCTGAAAACATATAACTGTTTACGCTATAGCTTTGTCCTCAGTTTTGTAATATATTTATTTTCAACATTATTTCTCTTCCTTCCATTATATTTCATGCTATCTTTTATCAATCGATTGGGTGACTTGAAAGTTGTTTAGATCAAATGTGTTTATTTATTAAGCAGTACAGACCACTATTCAAATAGGAAAAGCATACTGTTCAATCACAGCAATTCAACTTCCTCACGGGGCAGGGAGCTGAAGGTGGTCCTGAGTAGTGAGCAAACACATTTTGTATTAACAACCACTTTTGTGCTACACTTATTTGTCAGTCCTTTTGTCATCTTTCACTGCTTTTGTATTAGCAGCAGGTATGACATGGAAAATGCTGATCTACAAGCTCACAACTCATCATGGATGCGAAGTGTTGTGAGCTTGTAGCTATTTTCCGAATCATAAGTCAGGCTTAAGGGTCAATAAGTTGAATGCAATGACAGGTCATCTACTCCACAGAACCTGGACAGAGAGACATATATATATGGACTATAAAGTAAATAATAGTTACATGTCAATAATTGGGCTACATTGACTGGTTTCACATTGGGATCTGAATAATGCATTAACTGTCATCGTCATCATCTGTGATACTGACCAAGTGTCCAATGACCCAGTTGTGGTTCTTGTGGATCAATCATTTAGAAACACTGCATGGTGGTTTGGCTAGATTTTGTACACATGAACACTGCCGCCCCAGTTCATTTTGGCCATGTCATTGTAGACATTTAAATAAATGTGTCAAAAAATAGCAGATCTACAAGCTCACAATGCATTGTGGTATGATGCATTGTGAGCTTGTAGATCATTTACTTTTGAAATGATATAGATTTATTTTGTGGTTAAGTAATCACAGGGTTGTAATAATGATGAAGGAGCACACAAGTGAAAGCGTTTAAAGTGTGTTTTATTATTTATTTCCTGGTGTTGAATTGACCAGTTGGGTCATTATGTGATGTACAGTAGGCTGTCACAGGGATATGTTCATCTTCATCTCTAAATACTATACCGAAAGAAGACAATGCTTACATAACCTGATATTCACAAATCAAAAAATGATGAGATTTAATATGAACAACGGTCACATTTCACAAATAATAATTCATAATTCGTCATCTGCTAACATTCATTTACAGTTCTTTGAGGTGTTGCAGAGCCATGTCCAGGTCAACCTGGCTTTGGTTTCTTGTTCCATGGGTGGCTTCACTGATCTTCATTTCACTCAGACCAAGGTTCAAGATGTGGTTGTAGTTTTGAATCAGTTTTTTTGTTTTGTCCTTGTCCATGTATCCTGAAAATTGAAGGAATGTAATTATTGCAAAGCAATGGCAGTTCCCCTCATATTGAGGTAAATCAATATTTCCCAACTGGTTTGAACCCAAATATTGAGAATGACATCAATTGACTTTCATTGTCCCTGACCCATTTTACCCCCTCTCTTTTGTGCTCTGACCCATTCATTGTGAAACAACAATATCATAGTTTTGTGTATGTGTGTATGTGTATGTGTGTGTGTATGTATATGTATATGTCTTGGGCATGACGTAAAACTGCATCCGACGGTGGGGGCCTGGACCTAGGGGACAGAATGAGGGTACCCCTAACCACTGTTACCTCCGGGCGGCCTTTGGCAAAGGCTCAGTACCTGACAGCCCCCAAACCAGGGTTACGGTGAAGTTCTGGGCAGGTGGGGCTCAGAAGCCTGGGAGGGCAACCCGCCTAGGAGAAGGGAAACTCCAAAATTAAACCTCCACTGCCTTGTGGCAATACCCTACATACGGGATGGGCTTCGGGAGTCAACCCCAAGGACAAATCAGGAGCTGGAGTCCCTATAGGTGGTCCGCTGCTATCTTAAGCAACGTTCCGGCAACTCCTGCAACGACGTTGGTGCCAAGCTGTATTGGCTTCTGCTTCTCCCTTGGATCCCACCAGCAGAGTGGAGAGGGGGGACCTGCTAAGTGGGTTATAGCTGGTCTCCCGTACCTTGAAACCCAGGCTTGCGCACTGGAGAGGACACTCCAGCGTCGCTTCACCGCGACGGCACAACACGGGGAGCAGCAGTCTACCGGTGATAAGCCTCGCTTGATTGGCGTAAATGCGAGGCGCCAGGGGTTGCTCCTGACAGTGGGAGAGATTGTTAAGTCTCGACTGAACAGCTACCGCCCGCCTAAGCTGGGCAGCCCCCAGCCCAAAAGGTGCTGTTCCGCCACAATCCACTTGCTTCACTGGGTGCGTGAAGCTTAAGGTTATACCTGACAGGTGGATGGAAATCCTGCACCAGGAAAGAGTGGACAACTGGGAGGATAGTGAAAACGATCGTGCCAGCTGGAGGCAGGAGGTCCGGAAAGGAATCCAGAAGAGTGAAACGGCGCTGAGTCAAGCAGCAGCAGAAAGGAGTGCAAGGCGAAAAGCACCTCAATCAGCATCAGCAGGCGAGAGCAGCACATTCAAGTGCAATCACTGCCAGAGAGACTGTAAATCGCGAGTGGGACTGTACAGCCACACTATGCACTGCTCCCTCAGCACCACCTGATCTAATCCAAGTGCGCTTGTGCCATGGTCTCTCGAGACTGACGTCCGCTACTACTATGTGTATGTATGTATGTATGTATGTATGTATGTATGTATGTATGTATGTATGTATGTATGTATGTATGTATGTATGTATGTATGTATGTATGTATGTATGTATGTATGTATGTATGTATGTATGTATGTATGTATGTATGTATGTATGTATGTAATGTAATGTATGTATGTATGTATGTATGTATGTATGTAATGTATGTATGTAATGTAATGTACACATATATAAATAATATCACATACCCAGCCTTTAGTTAGGCAGTGAGAGGAGATGGTGATAACTATTATCAGCCCATGGACTGATAAGGAAAACTGACCAATCAGTGCAAAGTACTTAAAACTGTCATTTTAACAACCTCATTGAAGAATAAACTCAGCATGTCCAACATGGCTGCCACAGTTATGGCGTTGATCAAATACAATTTTGTCTTGTTGTCTCTGTGACTGAGCAAGGCTTTGAGTGTGAGATAAACAAAATGATTGCCCGGGCATTTGTTGTTGCCCGGGTGATAACCTACAGTACTGCAGTAGATTATCACCTGTCTTCTGGGTATCACTTAAGTGCAGTGCTCGTTCTAGCCTCTGGAAGCGTTGCAGCCACGTCTCTCTTCCTGCCTGGGCCTCAGAGGTAGCTCTTCCAACAAGGACCACAGAGGTCGGTGTCAGATTTCCAGCCGAGGCTGAGGCCCTGGCCTGGACAGATGCTTGAGACATGCACCTAGATGTTGCCTTGGAAAAGAGAGGACAACTTGATTTTTAACATTGTAATAAAGAAAAAGTACTTGAAAATGTTGAGCACCTGTACTGCTGGCACCTTTTGTTGTCTTTATTATTTTTCTTTTAATGTTTCTTATTTTTATTACAGCCAGTATTATCATTATTATCTAGCTGTTATATTGTATTGTTAGCAAGGTATTGCTGAATATACCGCACCAACATTTTGCTGCTTGTACCTGTTTGAGTGAGTGACAAATAAAACCCTCTTCAATCTTGAATTTACCTTGCTGTCTTTGTGTTTATCCTCAGGGAACAGAGCACTGTTTATAAAATGTAGGAGATCTCTGTAGTGAATCTATAGGAGTAACACATCAAAATGAATCTTCCATGGTGAATAAACCTGATTTCAATACATGATAACAGAAATGTTCATGCCTATTCCACATTTTATTACTTGATAACGGCAACATGTTTGAATTATGGACCCAATGAGTAAAACAGCTAGGGGTCTTCAATGTTTTTCAGCCCAAGGACCCCCTAGCTGAGAAATAGATGAAGCAGGGACCCCCACTACATATTGTATAAAATTGTGTTGCACAATGTGTTGCTCATTGATAGCTTCATAGACTTGTTTGACAGTACTATCATAAGTGTATGTTAATGTGTATTTTCAGACATTTAATCACTTAAACCCTCAATACCGGTCTACTCTTTTTCCCCCTCTACACCAAACCTCTCTGACAAAAATAGCCAATCTACAGCCTTGTGAGCTTGTAGATCTGCTATTTTTGGCTAAAGTTCTCCTCAGAATAGGGATGCTTGTGTTCAGTTAATGTAAAAACGAAATCCTATCACACAAAGACTTGGGGCCTCCTAACTTCAACCTCAACCCCCTGTTGAAGACCCCTGGAGTAGATAATAGACTTGGTGTGGCTTTCCACAGCTCTGCTAGCCTACATCTTACCTGATCTGGGTAGTTTTCATCACAGAACATCTGGAGGAGCAGGTAGAACGTGGATAACTTCAGTGGAACCTCGTTTTTCAGAAACACATAAGTGATCTCAGACTGGTTCGTTGTCCCTCTTTGGGTTGGATCCAGTGCAGACAATTCCTCCTCGACTGACCTCAAGAAGGCTGGCTGCCAATCTGCCAGTTCCTCATTGACAGCCAAGGAGAACCAGTTCTTATCTTCCTCCTCTGGCAGTGCTTTCTAGATATCCACAAGTAATACAATCTTTCTTCAGTCAAGCTATCAACAGCGTCATTCAAAACTCATTGCATTGCTAAAGCGTGCTACTATGAGATCTGCAATGGTGTGTGGAGAGTGTTGTATACAGTAGAATTGCGATCAATTATTCATTAACCACTTTAACCCGGGCATCCCTATTCTGGGCATGTCATACAGGCAAACATTAGGCAAAAATAGCAGATCTACAAGCTCACAATATGTCGCAATGTGATGCGCTGTGAGCTTGTAGATTGAGATTTTGCATGGAGGGACAAAAGGAGGGGACCAAGTATAGACCCCGGAGGACCCCAGTCAACAAAGCATAATATAATGTTGCTGTCGGGCAGAAATCTCCATATTTAAACTTTTTTCATGTTTGCTTTTGTAAATTAATGCCCCTCGTCATACAAGATCTGTCACACAAAAAAAACGATCTACAAGCTCGGCTGTTTTCACCAAAAAAAGAAAAAGAATAGAAAGATAGAGGGTTTAAGTGGTCAATGGCATTGTCTGGTTATCAGAGAGATCATCCTACAATTAAAAAATAATTCACAGATATGATCAAACGATGTGTTCTGTGAAATTATCCTTGACACCTGCACACTCATAATAATTTCATTTGTATAAAAAACATCAGCTGAAAGCTCAAAAATATATGTAATGTATTTCTATCATAATGTAGACATAAATCATAGATCTGACCGGCTCTGCAGCCTCTAATACCGTTGCTGTTGTAGGCTCTGTCCTTGGATAAACCTTTTGATGAATGTAGGACAGGGAGCGGTCACCAGATGGCGCTGTAACACACAATCTGTTAGGGGCCTGGGGAGAGAGCAATGAACGAGGTCAGTGAAATCCCTTTGCATGTAACAACATTGGTGTATTTTGCTCATTTTCATATGTGCATAATTTATAAACAAAAAAGCCACAGAGTGACAAATTACCCAATTTACAAGTTCACCTTTTACCTGGTCGAGTGCAGCCTGAAGCACTGGACTCACTCCATCCACGATTTGTCTGGGAGACTTAGACATTATGAGGTCCTGCTTGGCTGGGGATTCATTCAAAATGTCCTCAGTGGCTCCAGGGATGTTTGCTTGTTTGTTTGATATAGAGATGTCTGTTGTGGCTCTGTTCAGTTAAAGAAACACGCTGCGTTATTTGAATACGCGTGGTTGGGGAATAACAGCTTTTGGGATTACAACTCTAATCTGTTAAAGGTCAGCATATGAATTGTTAAATATTCAATTACATGGATAGCACCGTATAAAGAAGTCAAACGCAAATGTCAGAAAACAGACGAAAGCATAATTAGGCAACTTTATGTTAGTAAATAGTGTGTAGAGGGTATTGAAAATCCAGAAAAAATACAGCCTGAAATCTTGATCCGAGTAATCTGAAATGAACTGAAAGTAGGCTACACTTCAAGTCATCCATCATCCCTTCCTGACTTGTTTCTCTCTGTCTGTCTCTAATCCCTTAACTGTTTAGAGTTCCAGTGCTTGATCACAACGTTTCTAACACAGACAAATCCCCAGTGTTCATTTAACACTCTGAGAGTGTAAACATGTTTACACTCTCAGAGTTAAACCGACACTGAGGATGTTATGTGCAGCAATCTGCAGCACCTTACGTTGTGAGAGTGACCTCATCAGTGTAGAGAATGAGCCAACAGTGCAAACGGGATCATGGCCAGCCTTGTCGTACTCACCCCTCTGGCTCCTCAATGAATTGCTTGACCTGTTTGCCGCCTATGATCTTGACAACAAGTCTGGGAATTGCATTCAGTCCCGAAGTATTTCTCTTAGCCATGATGCAGGTGATGTGATCGGGATTCCCTTGAGAGAGAGAGAGAGAGAGAGAGAGAGAGACACACATAGACATAGAGAGAGAGAGACATAGACATAGACATAGACATAGACATAGACATAGACATAGACATAGACATAGAGAGAGACAAACAGACAGACAGACAGACAGACAGACAGACAGACAGACAGACAGACAGACAGACAGACAGACAGACAGACAGACAGACAGACAGACAGACAGACAGAGACAGCAGATACATCAATCAAGCAGAGGAAGGCTGGCTCCAATCTTCATTCCAGTGATAAGCGTTATAATAAAAATAGGCCTGTGTATCATTGAAATCTCTTTCTTACATGACTCCATTACTGTGCCAACGACAGCTACGACATAAACCATTACATGCAGATTAAAGGTTATCTCCCCCAGTCTAAATGGAAATTATTATTATCATAGTAGGTAGGCTATATCATAGAATAACTTATACTCACATATATGATCAGTCCATGGTCAGTGAAAACATTGTTTGACTTTGGAGATTTTACTGATAAAGATATCCAGGTAACTAATGTGGTCACAACTAATCATTTACCCTGTCATACCCCTTGTTTGTGCTTTGTGTCGTTCACCTGGAGAACATCTTCCCAAGGTGTCTCACAGGGTGTGTGTGTGTGTGTGTGTGTGTGTGTGTGTGTGTGTGTGTGTGTGTGTGTGTGTGTGTGTGTGTGTGTGTGTGTGTGTGTGTGTGTGTGTGTGTGTGTGTGTGTGTGTGTGTGTGTGTGTGTGTGTGTGTGTGTGTGTGTGTGTGTGTGTGCATGTGCTCTCTGCACCATGGTTACCCATCTCGCCCCACCCTTAAGTTATAACATAAGACCCTACAGCGCGCAAGTGTAGGGCACACAGAGCTCTTTAAGCACACAGACAGACAGCTGTGATTTATTGCTGTGTGTTTGAATGGAGTAGGGCTACATCAGCATTAAATGATCAAAGTGGAGGGGCACAGGGTTGGGGAGAGACAAGGAGGAGACACTGGTTAAAAGTTGAATTTTAAGACAACATCACTGCCCTGTAGAATCAAACCTGACAGGAGAAATAGCATGTGTTCTAGACAAACAGCTGCCAAGGGAATCACCTGGCAGAAGGAAAACTATGTTAACTTTAATTTCATAAAATCTTTAATTGGAATGAGCTCCCTAATTAAATGTCTACTAACGATAAGGATAATCTGCACGATAAGTGGCCTGAGCGGAGATACAGGACCTAATAACATTAATTACGCTATACCTTAAGGAAATCTCTGTAAATCATTACGTTCTATAACCTTGTAATCCTTTTTCAGAGAACAAAGCTCTGGGCTGGCTCTGGCATAGGGCCAGAACCAGCCAGGCTTTAAGGATGCTGTGGCATTCCTCACAGAGGAGGTACGCTAGTCTTGGTTTGATTTGCAAGAATTAAGCTATTAAACGGTCTTAATAAGTGTGGAAATGACTGCTCAATCTTTAGCACATTATCAGTCTCTACATGACTGACACTCCTCTAAATGGCCTGATACAATTGAAGTGTGAAAGTCAGACATATCTTAATTATCAAACATTCGGTGGATGAAGGATGTTTGCAGTCAGAGGGAAAGATGCGTTTAATATTAACCACTAAAGGGTCTGTGGTGGAAAACTCAAAGATTCATCTGGAAAAAAGCTGTGAAATGATTCACAAACATGGCCTCTGTAGTCTGTGCTCACATGCTATTTCATGTCACTGCAGGCAGTCCAGGATGCCATGGCTGACACTGAAAAGACATGATGTTAAGTTTCATATATTGCATTTAGGTGACAACATGAGTACAGGCAAGTCGTGTTTCAACATGGTAGTTCACAAACAAGCTTAGACAAATTGAGTAAAAGCTATGTTGAACCATAGAAAATTTAGACTCTTTTTGTCTTTTCATTTTTTTTGCCTATAATGAAATGCCTAAAATGTATTGATTGGTTGATATTATTTGGTGATATCACATAAAAAGAGCACAAAAGCACTTACCCGACATACAGTCATACATCACTGAGGATGAAAACCTTCACAAAATATTATGTATCATCTTTATCTGTTGCTTTTGAGTTCTGTGATCTATCGTCTAAGAACCGGAAATAGCAATTCCATTCACTCGCATTGTACTGATGAAAAAGTTCTCAAAATCACACTTTTACGACATCATCAAACACAAACAAAGCATATTCGTTCAATGTATCCCAACCTATTTTCATGTTTTGACATTGCCCCTTTACGATTTGTGTTTAGCTAGAGACATTCTATCAAGGGTAGACTCATATGACATGTAACCCAAAATTACATTAATTTATGTTTTGGCATGCAGTGAGAGTGAATGGAATCACTACTGTACTTCCAGTTTCTCACTAACAGAACACAGAAGAAACCGATAAAGATGATAGTCAATATTTTTATTCTTATATCATGTAGAGGCAGCTAAGGTACGCTATACAACCCAATAGAATAGAGACTACAGAGTTCAAGTGGTTATAGGGCGATCAGGAAGACATGAAATATTACTCCGAAACATTTCGCTGTTCAGTTCTGATTTGTCAGGATCTATTCTACTGCAGCGCTGTTATGTCATTTGCTTTGATTCGCTCTCTGTTAGCCTCATTTATGCGCTCAGCTGAGGGGATCTGTGTGCACAGGCCTTAATTGATTAGCAGCCCAATTAAACAGCAAGGATAGGAAGAAAAGGTGACAGAATCACGGTGCCCTCCCCTCATTCTGAGTAATTCTTTTACGGAGGGTCTAAATCTGGTTTGCCTTGGACTGATAATGGATGTCCGGCCCTATCTAAACATGGACCCAAAAGCCAGCTCAATCCCTCCGTCTAGATAAAGCAGGCAAATTAGGGGGATAAGACAAAGAAACTGGAAAGAAATCCCTGTTGCTGTTTATCAGCGGTGTAGGACTAGTGTGTGTGTGTGTGTGTGTGTGTGTGTGTGTGTGTGTGTGTGTGTGTGTGTGTGTGTGTGTGTGTGTGTGTGTGTGTGTGTGTGTGTGCGTGTGTGCGTTTTTTTTCCCCCAAATGATTAAAAAGCAACTTTAAAAAAATCCTGGACAGTGGTTAGTGGTCAGGGTTAAAGTTAGGGTTAGCGGAATGGAAATTGGTGTGCTCAGCAGTCCTCCAATGGATGTAACAAACTTGTGTGTATGATTGTGTTATACAGTATGTGCATGTGTATTTACAGTCTGCTTGATTTCCATGATTTCTTTTCGTTTTTTGGGGCGCTTGAAAAGGACAAAATCGTAGATAAATGCAGGAATGATGAATCTGCTCTTTAATGGGTTATCTCTCTGTCATTAGCCTTTGGTTGTGTGCAAATGATGCGTTGGATTAAACAATGGGGCCAGAACATGGCAGGTACTGCATCTCCTGGCTGTGGGCAGAGGCACATTGATCAAAGCGTCACGTCCAAGATCTAACACTCCTGCCGAGCTGCAGGTCATCCATCACCACAGCCTCCTCTGGTTCACAGGGCAGTGTCATTTAACATTTTTATAAATGCCTCCTGCTCAATATACCTGCCCAGAGAATCATGGCAACTTGCAATGTCCTTGGTTTGGACTTCTAAAAGACAAGTTTGGGGTTTCTCAGAGAGATTATATCCATCATATTTGGAGTATTTTATTTTGTTTGGGGAAAGTGTAGCAGGGGTTCCCATATCTTTTCAGTACGAAACCCAAAAGAGACTCCTCAAGACCCAAACTTTAAAAAATAGATAATTCATACAACTAATGTATGAATGAGTATGAATTAATTGCTTACACCTTTTTTCAATATTAGTGAAAAAAGCTGGAAAATACCAGAAAATGTTTGAATACTTTTTTTAAACTTCTTAATGTCTTTTGACTTTTGGCTTAATTTCTGAAAATATTTAGATTTTTTTTTTTTTTTTGTAACAAAGGTTAATAGAACTGGATATTCACTCGCACCCCATAACAATGGGTCTGAATCTATATTTGGGAGCCGCTGGTGTATACTGTCTACTCTATGTCATTATAGTATCACATAGTACCTTAGCTTGTGAATGCAAGCTGGACACACAGGATACAAAGTTTTAGCGTTGTTTGTTTTAGTCTAGTCATTGATGACTGAACATCAGTGGCTCTGAGAAGCTTAACCTGCTTGATGGCAGTATCATTATTCAAAGAACGCTGTGTGTGTAACCTTCGCAAATGGCAGCCATCATCCATTTACAATCTTGGTCCTGGACAGAAAATATCTGCCGCAGCAAGACTTGAGCCTTTGGTGTGAACCGTTAAAGTCACTGAGCCATGCACCTGCTGTCTGCTGAAGGTCAGCTGAGGAGTTTCTCTCAACTGCACCGCGGCACCACTTCAGCTGAAATATTACATTGTTCTCAGGATTCACCGAGGAGCGGTGTGGCTCCATTGAGGATCTGAGACTTCATGTGATCAGTCATCTATGACATATCTATATCTAATTTATGATGTTTGACTCCCAATTTGGGGGAGGTTTCAGCCTGATCCGAGTTGACTTCCATTAAAAATGTGTCAAACAAGGCCTGGGCCGCAGTGTGGTTGTCCAGGCACCCTAGGCTGCAATGCCAGCCTGACAGCGTGTCGCGAGTTCGAGTCCTGATCCTAACGAACTTTGCTGCGTGTCACTCCCATCTCTCTCCCCATTTGTCTGTCAGTCTACCGTCCCATAAATAAAGGCATAAAAAAAATAAAAAATAAAAAATCTTTTAAAAAAAAGAAACAAGGGTCAAATAGTGGAGTTACTTCTGTGGCCGACTAAAGAAATTTGGCCCAGCAATTTGCAAGATTAGCTCCAGACAGACAGACAGACAGACAGACAGACAGACAGACAGACAGACAGACAGACAGACAGGCAGACAGACCCTCTTCTACGTAGATAGCTGTAGCTGAATGGGTAGAGAGGCCATCTGGAAATCAGAAGGTCACCAGTTTGCCTCCCACGTCTACGTGCCAAAGTGTCCCTGAGCAAGACACTTAACCCCACAAGCGCATCATGACCATCTGAGCATCCATCAGCTCGGTGAAGCTTAAACTGATCCCCCTTCCCCCTGCATGGGATTAACAAAGGTCTCCCCCTGCAGAGCCATGCTGTGAAAAGCAATTTGGCAGTGTTTATGTTCAGAACAATACTGAACATTTAAAACAGAGGCATGTGATCAGTATATTGTTGCATACATGGCTGCTGGGTCGCAAGACAAATTTCAGTGTGAACTGACAATAAAGTATTATCGTATCGTATCGTATATGCGGGACAGCAGATCAAGTTTGGCAGGCTGTGTGATGCCTCTCTATTAAATGCTGTGTCAAACGTGATGGGAGAGCGCCTGCCCTTCAGGGCTGAGGCGTTGCCTGGCACCTCCCCACACACACTGACCCCTGTGTTAAAATGCAAATTAGTTTTCCGTGAACACTACACGGACTGGACAGGCCTGTAGTGGCCTGTAGTATTCACTTTTCCATTACGGCTTATAGACCAGTCCAGTCCAGCATATACCAGACCAGAACCGCACCGCTTCAAATTATCTACTGTTTCCATTACACAAAAGTACCCCTGCTCAAATCCTATGTATGAGTAGCAGACTCCGGTCATTCACACTCATTTGTAATGTAAATTTTTGCCTAACAATGGAATGTAGGTGAGTGGCCAACTGTCCTGTATACAAATGCAAATCACCTGTGCATGTGGCCCAGCTTGGCCTAGCTCAGACCTACCCAGGACTGGGTACTTTTTAGGCACCAGTTTAGTACCACTTACACACCACTCTACCCACTTCATTGTAGTGGAAACCGCTGCTGTGGTGGTCGGTGTGGTGTGGTGTGGTGTGGTACCATGCCAATGGAAATCCGCCTTTAGGCCTTTTAGGCCTTTTAGTGACCTGTTTTTGTTTCGTTTCACCCAAGGCAAGCAATAAGCAGCACAAAGGTGTCTAAACATCTACATTTTCCGAAATAGCAAATAACGAATATTTCGCTATTCGTCAAGCGATAAAGGGCATAAACACATGAACCCTAGTGACCCTATTCTTGGCTGAACATTCAGCGAAAATAGCAGATTTTGTAGATCTCCTATTTTCAGTGAAAAGATTTGGTGTACAGGGAAAAAAGGAGGGGGCCAAGTAGACCCCTCTGCTCAACAGTTCTCCCTTTTCAATGATCTCCACACGGAGATGCTGGAAACCTTTTTTTTTGCCACATAAAAACCTCTCATTATTTTATTTTTTTACAGAGCCATGGAGAAGTACTTGGGATGCTCAGCATGTGTGAAGATCTCTTGAAAGGTTTCTCATCAAAGGACTGGCAACAAGCTGGAGATTGAATTATTACCAAAAAAGCCTTTAAGGACAGCAGATGAAAGCAGCTTATTAGCAGGGGTGGAAAGTAACTAAGTCTACATTTACTCAACTACTGTACTTGATTAAGTTTGAGGTACCTTTACTTTTCTTGAGTATTTCCATTTTTGATACTTTATGCTTCTACTCCACTACACCTCAGAGGCAAATATTGTACTTTTTACTCAACCACAATTATTTGACCGTTTTAGTTACTAGTTTCTTTGCAGATTTATATTATTGATACACAACTACCACATAGGCAAAGCCCTATTTTATACTAAATGTTTCAAAAATAGCAGATCTACAAGCTCACAATGCTTCACAATGTGATGCGTTGTAGAGCTTGTAGATCTGCTATTTTTTCAAAGATCTGATACATGTAGAAACATTAGTACTTTTACTTTGGTACTTTTAAGTATATTTTGATGCCAATACTATTGTACTTTTACTCACTTCATATACTGAATACAGGACTTTTACTTGTAACAGAGTATTTTAATATTGTTGTTTTCCTTAAGTAAAACATTTATCAGAGTACTTCCATCATTGCTTATTAGAGCTTTTACAAGCTATACATTTTATAGTTATTCTATTTATAGTGGCTCATAGGAATAGTAGAACAGAGCCTAGTCCCTCCACGTGCCAGAGCCTCTCCTCTCCCCAGCCCCGGCAGAGTCGTTCCGGAGAAGTGGATTGAGTGGCCCTGTCTTGCCCAAAGAGGACTGACCATGGTATAGCTACTGGGACGTAAGTCGGGGGCTTGATCAACCCTGGCTGGGTCACCTGGGCGAGGGTGTATGTTGCGAGACCTGAAACACCCGTCGACCCCAGGCTACAACACTGATGATACGTACCAGTTGCATCCATGTGATGTTTTTCTTTATACAAGACTGCCAAAGCGGAGAATTGATGTTATTTTAATTAATTCATTAATTCATTAATTTAATACCATGTTGTGCAACAATCACAGTTTATGAAAATAATGAATATTGCCATGATAACCATAGCTTCTTTTCCTCTGCAGCTGTGCGACTGTCCAGGTGTCCAGAGCCTGTTCTGATCAGTAATAAAGTGCAAGTAATCAGTCTGAAGACCAGCTTTGGTGCTCCTCCAACACATTAGTCTCTCAAGCCCTGACAACTCTTCCACAATCTTAGAATGTTAGTGCTACAGAGTCTTTAACTGCGCCTCGCAAACCTTACGATAGGAAGCTGTCAACTCTTTGTCATTTCTGTTCATGAAAACATATTTTAAAATATCTTTCAAATGTCTTTTTGAATGTCAATTTCTGCCAAGCAGCTAGCTAGATAGGCTTTAACTAATCTAGTTTTCAGTAGGAGTTACATGACTGCAAAGGTGGAATGGAAGTGGGGGGCAGGTGGGATGTCAGTTTTATTTCCTTAGAAATGTTCAGCGCTTTCTAAGTACAGAATATTAAGCTGAAGCTTTTGAAAATTGTGTCAGCCAACAGTCTGTCTCATCCAACACACGGACAGCACTCTGCCAGCACTTTACTGTATGAAGTCATCTCACCCACAATTCACACTGGCAATTCTTCAATTCTTCTATGGGTCAGGAAGTACTGCTAATGTCTCCAAGCATCATGGGAAAGGCACAATTAAAGATATCTCAATACTTTTTTCACCAACGGGTTCCTTGATTTGATTGATTGATTGATTGAATACTTTATTAACAGTTTGCAAAAAAAGCACAGAAAGTACAGTTCTATGCAAGGTCTGCTAAAAGGATTAAAACCCAAGAAAGCACTATGGCTTGTTTCCATTCGGGTCCATGTGTACTATTCAATTAATCGAAAAATCCTTAAACCTTCCTCTTCAATATCTAATATTACCGTCAACCTCATGCAAGACCATACTAAAGATAATAGACTTGCTAAGACACTTGTGTATTCTTGGGTAACTTTTTTCTTTTCTCACTATCGGATACAGAATTATTGCCTCTGTCTACCCTATTAATAAAATAATTTGGTCCAAACCGCAACCGTAAAGGCGAGTCAGAAAAATGACACTTGAACCCTGAAAAAGGAAAGAAAATGACCCAACAATTACATCCTGTTAATGCTGTTTGGTTGTGATGTGCTGTTAAGATACCACCAACAAAAACCTTAACCAACAGAGACTGAAATCTACGTGATTGGTTAAAAACGTTAACAGATAGTACAAATGAACGGAGGATCGATTTTATCTCCAGATACAAATAGTAATTTGGGGGGTGAAGTATTCCTTTAACAATGGGCTTGCTCCTATTCAGAGCAGCCCAGGAAGGTGCTGATATGAAGCTGGCCTGCATTTCCAGAGCTGACAATCACTTGCAGCTAGGGGGCCTGTCTGGGGCCTTTTTCTGTCTGTGTAGCGGAGCGCGCCCATGAGACACAGCCATATAATAAATGTGTGAGACGAACATCTCAGGAGACTCTCCCCAGGACCAGCACACTACAAAACAAAGCCATCCTCTGCTGATGCGCAGCAAAGGCTCTGCAGAGTTATTCAAGAGGAATGGAGAAAGTACACGGTAAAATCCTCAGGGTTGATTTTACCCTGAGAGTGTACTCTCAGAGTTACAAATGGATACATTAACACTGAGGATTTTACTGTGCAAAGCCAGGATGAAATGAAATGTAAATGCATGAGATGCAGAAAATGGTTCATTGCAGGTCTCTTTGATTGATTCAGCCATTGCAATCCTCTGCATAAGTTATGACTTTGACCACCCTCCATAGTGTTTTCCTATCTCTCCTCTGGTGCTCCCCTAGCAGATGCAAGCTTTGCTCTGCCAGCCTCCTCCTTTTAGTGCCTTTTCCTGTGAGGTTCTTCTTTGTAGTATGAAGTGTCATCATTCAACGCCCCCAAGCCAAATTAATCAATTAGTCACTTCCGCCCCCTCTGGCTTTAAAAAAAAGGAAAATGCCCCGCTTTGTGTCTCCATATGAGCTTGTTTATTTACAGACAGAATGGTTGGCATAAAAACTGGGGGACAAACGGCCTCCACGTGTGCCCTGTACATCCAGTAGAGCCCACAGCAAACGGACTGATCTGCTCATGCGCCGTGCCTGGCCCGTTGGCGGGAGAGAGCTGGGAAAAAGGTTAATAAGGACGTCTCCCCTTTACCAGAGAGACAGCCCCGTCACTTTGCCAAGGCGGGAGTCTGAAACAGGTCTTTGCCACATGCGGCGCAGGAATATTTTTGAATATTAATTGCGCACTTAGTATGCTGTTGTCATATGGCTTTTATTAGTATTCCATCAACTCAATGAGGTGTGAAAGGGCCAGATGCCGTGTCCTCGTCCCTCCCACAGACATTCTCGCCTTTTTGTCAGTTGTTAGTGCATCCGGTGTCAGTCTGCTCATCCGTTCAGTGATCAGATGTCTTGTATTTATTAATTGGGCTGATGAGTTTAAATGTGGATTAATAACACGGCGGGTTGATCGCGATGATGAAAGGGGCCACTGCTGCATTTTGTGTGTAGCGAAAGGACACGCGGCGGTCGGTGCTTTCCTTTACCTGCTGTTGGATGCACTCTTGTCACTTGACACTATCTGACTTCTTACCTGTATGCATGCACGTAGATGTGCACGCACGCACGCGCACGCACGCACGCGCGCTCACGCACGCACACACTCACACACTCACACATACTGTAGTGTCGTGAGGCACAACAGTACCCATTTTTATGGGTTGCAGGTTAATATCCCTTTTTTCATTTGATATTTTTTTTTATCATTATAGAGGATATGCGTGTGACATCATCATCAAACCCGAAGTTATGCAGGAATGCCTACTGAGTGTCAAAAAAATACTTTCTGGCCTTGACAGCCCATGCATCCAAACAGAAAAGTCATATCTGATTGCATTAAACAACATTAAACAATGTTAAACTCACTTTGCATACTTGCTTTGCCACTCGCTTTGCCACTCGATGTGCCATTCACTTTAAGCATGCGCATATCCTCTATTATTTCGAAATATATATATATATAAAAAATCTGGGGAAAAAATCAAAATAATTTTATAAATGTTCAGAAAAAACTTGATGTACCGGGGAGATATAACATTTAGCTTTTGGGTCTCGAGCTAAAGCGTTTGGGAAGAGACTTCAAGAGAGGCTGTCTGGTAGGCAGGAAGTCACTGGTTCGCCTCCTTTGACCCTGATCTGTGTCCCTGACCAAGACACACTTAACCCCTAACTGCTCCCCACCGAGTGCTCGTCAATGTCATAACCATCTGAGCAGCCACTTAATTTCCCCTGTGGGATGAACAAAGGTCTCCCTTTCCTTTCGATACATAGATTATACACACGCACACGCACACACACACACACACACACACACACACACACACACACACACACACACACACACACACACACACACGCCATAACAATGGCTTCTAAAGTTTGCAGGAGTGTTCCGTTTTGAACAAAATGCCTCAAATCATGAACACAGAATGCAATTGCCTTGACATTTTGCACGCACATTCTCACTAGGCCGAGGAAGAAATGCCACTTAAGAATTCCCAAATCAGCGCTATAATTTGTGTTTTTACCTATAACTGCACCGATCTGTGTAAAACTTTGTATGTGCACTCCCTAGAGGCCAAGAAAAAACCTTCTGCCTTTTCTGCCTTTTATAGCGCCACCAGACTTATGTAAAAAAAAAAATATATATATTACTCCTTCAAAATATATCCAAACATCACGCAAATCGGTACATATTATCTCTTTAGTCAAGTAATCAAGACGGATCTGTTCGATTATTCACATTCCAGCCTGATTGGCGAATTCAGAAAATTGCTGGCCCACACTGCTTCTCTAAAGAAAACAGAATGATGTCACCCTGTTTACATACAAGGCACGACTTGGCAAGCTGCCCCTGTATTTGACAGAACTGTTAGAACCCAATACTTCAAGTCATGGTACCAGATCTCAAGATAAGATTTTGCTGAAGGTGCCTACAACCAGTATTAAACTGGGAGATACAGCCTTCTTCAGTGTGTATGCTCCATATATATGGAACGAATGTCAAGAAAATCTGAAGTTGGATGTCCTTGTTTCTTTTGCTATTTTTAAAAGATTTTTAGCTGACCTTATATTGGAAGAAGGCCTATGCACGTGTTTGGTGTAATATTTGGTTTTAATATATATATTTTTCAAACGTTTTTATTTTATTATATTTATGTGTACCTTCTTGTCTTTGTCATGAATATAAAACCATTGTTGTAAATGCTCTTTTTGTACACAGTGCCATTGAAAAAGAGACCCTGGTCTCAATGGATTTCCCTGAAATAAAGGTTTCAATCAATCAATCAAAACCTACCTGACCTGGCGGAGACCTGTGCTCCGAGGAGCACTTTTTCTAGTTTGTTTATTGAATCGCTCAACCAGAGTATCCCAAAGTTAGTTTGTTAAATGTGTGGGAATCTAGGTGAATGGTGCACCCACTGCACCTGACTTAGTCACATGACCAGGAAGTATAAAAACCTAGCTCCTCCCAGTAGAGAGCCATTTGTCTCTGCTGTAGGCTGCATGGTTCATGCAGGGAGAAGGAGAACACATGGTAGGCCAAAAAACGGAACCTTGTAGATCTGCTCCTTTGTGCGACCCTTTTGTTTGTTGCGGCTAATGTTAGCTTATTGTTGGGGGCTTGCTTCCATTCCGACATCTCGCCACTCCGACTAGTGGCTTCCGCGTACGGTTAGGGTTAGGGTTAGGTATAGGGTTCGTTAACGTCGGAAAGGCGACATGTAACCCTTATTGTTTGAGCACATGCTACTGCTGGCTTTTGTTTGTTTGGTTGCCTATTTTCTGTTGAGCACATGGAGGCTTCCCATGCTCTTTAGCACTTTAATTTAGCCAACATCATTGTGTTTTATTATCTTATTTTAATGCATTTATTTATTATTTCAGTTTTACAAATGAAGTGACCTCCTGTGGTGTCTGTTCTGTCTGCCCTACCTGGAGACACGGGTAAAGCAGTATACATTTTATGCATTGCCTCTTTGTGGATTTTAATGTATTTTAGTTTGTAACATCACTGTCTTCTTTTATACAGCAGCTCTGGTGTTGAGGTTGCCCCCCTCGCCTTGGCCTTGCATTGTGTGCACAGTTACTGCAACACAAAGTAGGTTTTAAGCTGTTTGTTCTTTTAATGATTTGAATATAGTGTTTTATTTAGTGTGATACTAGGGCTGGCCACTGCCACTGTTTTCCACTGTTAACTTACTCTTTTTGTTTTGTTTATTTGAGCCATCTAGCCAAGGTACACTGTAGGCATAGGTTTTAACATTTATCCATATTGGCATATTTTAACTGTTTCTCTCCTCTGTTCTGTTACAGTTTAATTCGTGTAACCCTGTTCAAGGCTGGGTCCGCCCTGCTGCACACGGCTTTCCTCTCAGCTTGGGACTGCACTGGGGACCCCTTTGGTTTTATTGGTGTGTATTGATATAACCTGGCACTACATGTTTTGTATTTGAATTTTGTATTTATATTGCATGATTTCTTTGAGGCCAGGCCTGTCCCCTTTTCTTTTCCCCTAGTTATTTTGGTATTCACTGTGTGCACAGGCCGACCCGCCCTTCCTCTTAGACTGCGAGAGGTAACTGTTAGATTGCCATTTTAATTCTAAATACCTTGCCTTAAGGACCTTAATTGTCGTGCTAGTTTGTAATAGACAACAGTGATGTGTTTTGTAATTTCATGGTAATAAAGTTGTTATATTTTTCCACAAACTGCCTCTAGTAAAATAATTGTTCCTGTTTAAGGGAAGTTGAACAGTGTAAGGTTTAGAGGTTCCTCCTGCCGGGTGCATTTCACCTTTCCGACGTTAACGAACCCTATACCTAACCCTAACCGCACGCGGAAGCCACTAGTCGGAGTGGTGAGATGTCGGAATGGAAGGAGCACCCCCCTCCTGCCCCCCCCCCACAAGCGGGAGGTGGCGTAGTCAGGCATATTACAGTATTACTACTCAGTTACTACAAATGTATATGACATACATGATGTAGTATTATCTGGACTACCGTAGCTGCAATTTATCTCCTGTTGTGATCAGCACTGTTTAAGAGCTAACCGTGGCGCTAAACGTAAACAAAGCTGTATTGTACATTGTATAGCCTGAAGGGACGATTGTTCTGTGATTGGTGTGATGTTAGGCCAACCAGCCTCATGCTGAAGAAGGCTTGATGCCAAAACGCGTCTGCGTTTGCCCGTGCCTTAATTATAATCAACAATACCAGTACCAGAAGGACTTGGAGTGCTGGCAATTCTTTGTTTTACACATGGAGCCGTGCATCCGGTAAACTGTTGTTTTAAAGGAGTTGTGCTCATTTTGCTTCTACTTTGAGACCAACGGCCAACTATAACTTCATCACTTAGTGATGTATCTGTCAAAGTCATCCCCGTCCCTAGGGCTAGCCTTCCGGTCCAGGCAAAAAGAGATCTGGAGTGAGATAGCCACAGATCCTCGGCTCAGAGAAGAGTTAGTGATCTAGTCTCTTCCTGTCTCATTCTATCATCCCAGCTGTTAAGACAAATTTACACCAGTGTGTCTGAGCAACAGCGATCAACGATAATTCACGATGTTGTCTATAAAGCACAACTCTGCTGACCATACTGGACTCCTGATCACATGGATTGCGAACTGCAGAAAAGAGTGAAGTCACATTATTTCCTATATAGGAAGTGTTTTGAATACTGTATACATTCCTTTCAACTAGTTCAACTGACCTGGTTGTTAGATGCTTGCTTAATATCACCACCTGTGGACTGTGTCATATTTACAGACTCCAGATTATGTTACACAGAGGTTTGTGTTACATCTGCAAAATGCACCGAGGAATCCTCGGTGCGAGGAAGACTGAATGCTGGAATATTAAGTAACCCTTGTGCTGACAAGCACAATCTCAAACTTCTTTTAGTATGGAAAAACTTTTTAAAAACTTCTCTGTAGTCTTGTATCTGTCCAAGATGGCTTATGAATAACAGTAAGGATGTTGCTTGTGATGCTTAATTCATACTTTGCTGCGTGCAGGTGTCACACAAGGAAAATAGCAGATTTACAAGCTCACAATGTGTCACAATGTGACAAATTGTGAGCTTGTAGTTCTGCTACTTTCAGTGCACGACTCCGGTGCGCAATGTAGAATAAATCACACTTTAGGACACAATGATCAAGGCCATGTAATGTTGTGATGATGTGACACAATATGGCTGTGATAGCAGACAGACTGATAGGACCTTTGATTGATTTATCGTTTAGTGTAGGCCTGTAGAAGAGGTTCTTTTATGTGGAATATGATTGAAGACGTGATGTTATGTTTGTTTGATATAGAGATCCTACACTGTAAAATCCTGAGTGCTAGTTTAAGTGCGCAGGTGAAATTCTCTCTTGCAGTGTTTTACAGATCAATTTTTTAGTTGAATTGACATCACCAGACTCAGCAGCTGACTACCTGAAGTAATTAACACCTTTTGATGGATTCCTCTTCTCATTCTCACAGTTGGGAATTGGGCATTCCTGGGTAGCAGACAGACAGACAGACAGGCACGCACGTACAGACAAACGCATGCATGGACGCGCGCGCGCACGCACGGACACCAAATGCATTAAAAGTGAGGTGACATTTGGTGACGAATAGATCATAGCCTATCTGTGAATTAGGTAGCTATTTCTATGAGGTAATAGTTATCACCGCCTCTCTGCTAAGCCACTTCTAATAAGCACCTGTTTCACAGACAGACAGACATAGGGACAGACAGAGAGGCAGAGAGACAGAACACAGGAGACAAAGACAGAGATGAGAGGGGAAGAGCGAGAGATATGGAGAGAGGGAGAGATCCAATTTTGTTTATACTGCTAGCTGGGAGGTCGATAGCAATGCCAGTCATTCTCATGCAGGTTGCCAGCTATTTTCATCAGTGTCACTGTAACAAAATTAAATGAGCACGATTGCTGTAAGTAAATCCACATTATTGGCCATAACTTTTTACCGTCCTGACATGCTATTCTGTGTCACCAGCTATTTCAGTCCGTCTCTGTCATTGTGTCACAGCAGTTTGTGGGCTCTGTGTTTTCTCTAGATTGAATAATGGATGGCAGGGGCAATATAACAAGACCTCAGAGAAGCACCATTTTCCTTATCGAAAACTCCATCTCAATAGGAAAAAAGAGATAACAACAGACAGTCAGATATAATATTATAGTACCGGCAGTACAGATTGATGCATACATACTGTATATGTTCACCCACTATAGTTGCAAATGGAATATATCACTCTTAGATCAAACTGCAACTCTCATTCTTTTTCTTTAACCACTTAAGCCCTTTTTTGTCTCCGCCAGGAGACTATGTTTTCGTTCTCGTCCTTCCGTGTGTCCACCAAGCTAACATTGGTCAAGCTTCACGTGACAATATGTTGAAAGGGTGTGCTTTGATTGGCTAGCGAGACGCATGATGAAATAGAGGCCTATAAATAGGTATGTCACTTCAAAAGATCATTTATATCTTTTGAAGTGAGGTAAGAGAGGATTAATCAGGAACAGTACTGGCGGAGACCTGTGCTCCGAGGAGCACATTTTCTAGTTATACTTTGTCGCACAATGATTTGGTACAGAAATAGCACAAATAGCTAATATATACATTCTATAAGCTCACAACATGCCGTGATACAGTGTTGTGAGCTTAGATGTGTTATTTTAGCTATTTTCCAAATAGCATATTCACTTATGATATGCCCAAAATGGGGACGCCAGGTTCAAAATGGTTAAAGAAGAGTGGGTCGCCCATTTCCCTAATAATTATTTGCTGAGATTAAGAGGAAAGCAGTGACAGAAGTATGGAGGCAGCATTGGAGAGGAAAAGCAGAGAAGACTTTGGCAGGATTTGATCCATAGCCAGCAGGGTTACATTTAGCCCCAGAGAGGAGGACCTTACAGTAATCATACGTTATTTCTGAGTACATGTTATCTCATATATTTTGCCCCAACATTCAGCTCAAATATTGTCAGAATAATAACCCACACAGATAGACAAGGAGCAATTACATTAGCCACAACACGGCAAAGCACAAATACAGCCATTCCATATTCCCAAAGACATTGACAAATAGCATTGTTATATGAAATAAATTGGCTTCTCATTATGACAACAGAAATCCATTACATATAATCCACTGCTAAATGTATTGTATGCCGTTCACCATGACTCTCTCTCCTATAAGGGATACAGTAATGAGCTGCCCCATCTCTCACCAACTAATGCTTCACAGGTCATCAGATGGTGTGTGTGTGTGTGTATGTGTGCGGGGGAGTCCTCATTTCATCGCTCATTAACTCAAATGACATCTAATTAATGACACAGATCCTTACTGGTGTTTGTTCATAGAAGTAGAGGCCATCTCCTCGGGAAACAATCAAGGGTTATCTGGGTAACCTTGCTCATGAATACCTCTCTTTTTACTGTACAGAATCCAGCATAATTTATGTGCACACCCGGTTCCCTCAGCCACACACGGTGTTTAATTATGGTATTATAACAGGATTGCAACTATCTGTTGTTTATTAATTTATCTAAGTTATTGATTATTATATCAATTACTATTTTAATTAATTGAATAATCTTGAAGAGTGTTTTTTTTAAATAGTGTTTAAAAAAAAACTATATATAAACAAATCAACGTGAAGAAAGTTTACTATTTACTATTTCTAATCGTCTAAATTGATTAGTCTGACTAACAACTTACCTATTTTATAATTCATCAAACAACGTCGTAAAAAAAAGCAAAACAAATAGCCTATCTACAAGCTCACAACGTGTTGCATCGCGACGCATTGCAAACTTGTAGGTCAGCTATTTTCTTTTTGTGTTTTTAAAAGTGTGACTTTGAGAGTGCAATGCAAGTCAATGATTAGGCCTATCAACTTTGAATCTACAGAGCAACTATTAAAGATACAGCATCTTGCCAATATTTGGAGTTGCACCATGGCAAGGTACTGTGAAACATTGTGCTTTAAGGGGATCACTGCACAGTTACAGAATTAACAGAGGGGTCCAGTCGGTCCTTAGTCTACCATAATGATATTGCAGAGAACAGAGTTTGACTTTAATGGACACCATAGAGGGCAGCTGTGAAAAGACCATTTCTCTGACAATCTCTGTGCAGATGGAAAACACAACAAACAAATGTGTTTCATCAGTGAGAGGACAGCCTGGAATGGCTATTCAAAACAATTCAATTTCTCACTGATATTACAGTCAGCAATGGAATATAATGGAATGGTTGGAACCAAGATCACAAAAGCCAACATGAATCTTTTTGAAACCACAAATGTAGGGGAGACAAGTTGGTCTAAAAAGAAAAAGCTCCTAGTTGATCACTTAGGAAGGGGGACATCATTTTCTTTATTAACTCCGTTGGGGGTTATCTTTTCAGCCCATTCGGTCTGTCTGTTAGGAAAATGACTCAAGAATGAATTTCCAGATTTGCATGGAACTTTGTGGGAAACAAGGTTTATGGGCCCTTTACAGAGGCACCATTGAGAGCATCCTCCTGCTTGGTGGGAACTGTCCTGACCACCAACTGCAAAGCATTTGCATTAGTTTGTGCAGACAGCCCTGTGTATCAGTGGATGTATGCTTCCCTCCATCAAAGACTTATAAGACAGACGTTGTGTCAGTAAAGCCTGCAGGCAAAGACCCAATCTATCCCATCCACTGACTGTTTCAGATACTGCCACATGGCAAGTGGCTCCGTAGCCACAGAGCCACTGGCAGTAGGCTGCTAAATAGCAACTGTCCCCGGACAATTATGTTTATGAACGACCAGACCAGATCAGGATAAAGAGGAACAACAAGCTCTGAAAACACTAAAAGCCCCCCACCCATGGCCATGACAGCCTGTGTGCAGAGGCAGCCTCTGTGTTTAAAACTCCATGGCCATTTGGAACATAAATGACGGCTGATATCTCAAAATGAAGGATGGAGATGCAAGATCAAAGGAAGAACAACGCATATGCAGAATCTTCAGTGAAAATAAGACATTAGGACATTTTTAATTTGTCCTGATTCACTGTGAATGCAGTATACGGGTTATTAACAATAAAAAATATTGATCTTAAATCTTGAATGATCATTAGGCCGCCTAAAGAGATGATTCACTTTTGGGTCGAAAGTCAAATGTTAAGGTCAAAATCAAGGTCAAAATCGAGAACGGGTGGGTAGATATTTATGAAACATGATGAAAATGATCAGCCGCTGCCCTGAAGAGATTATTATCTTTAAGGTTGAAATGGTTCAAATTCAAGGTCACAAACAACGTAAAGATCAAACTCAAGATCAGACAAATCATTAGGCTGCCCCAAAGAGAGTGCAGTTCAGTCCAGTCAGGACAATACATCTCTTTGGTTTGGTGATGAAAGGATCTGCTTTTAGGTACTCTGAGGGTGTACTCTACACCTCCCCTACCAAAGAGGGGCCTTCTTAATACCCCCATAGAACATAAAAGAAGATCGAAAACAACACATGTTAGCTGAAGTGTTGGAGGGTGAGCAGCATTCAAAAAATCAGAAGCAGAAGCGGTTTTCTGACTGAACTTGCTCTGTGCATGTGTCATTCTGGGCATTCATTCTTTATAGTTCCTAATTGGTTTCAGCTATCATCATGTCAGTATCATGGTCAGTATCATGTCAATATGTCAATATCATGTCAATATCATGTCAGTATATCATGGTCAGTATCATGGTCAGTATCATATAAGTATAATGGTCAGTATCATGGTCAATATCATTTCAGTATCATCACATTATATGGTCTACTTGGGTTTAAGTCAGTTTTCATGCTCGTTTTGTGTAGTTCTGATTATTTTTGAAACACAGTAAACACAGAATTATTTTGTATCGCATAACTGCTATTGATAATGCTTGGAAAACATTTGCAGCTGTTAAAACCAAGCTTGGGTTCACGGGGTGCCGTGATTTTCAGTGACCCCCCCCCCCTTAAACATGATCATCAGGTACTATGGTTATACTAGGAGGAAGATTTTTTTCAAAAAAGTGTACAGAAAGTGTTAAAATTATGTTTTTATGTGGACACGCCTCCAGTTCATTAAGTATACCTGGTTCTCACCTTAGCACCTCCCACCTGAACCAGGCCCTCCGCCTCCTGTCCTAGTCCCTCCTCCTCCTCATGCCCACACCTGTTGTGTTATGATAATGAGGGGGAGGGTATATTTCTACTGTGTCATTAAAGCGCTGTTTTTCTATTGGCACGTTTGACCCTCAAGGTTTCAGCCTCCAGGAAGAAACTCAAAATAGTCAAAGAAGACATAACACACCATAAAAACACCACCAGGGGGCTTAATGAAGTTCTATCAACCTCATAGACACATGAAAGACAGAAAAAGTGCAAAACTATGGTACCACCTCTTTAAACTATTGAAAGAATCCAAAGTGGCTTCAAATATCAAAACACAAAAAATGATTTCTGTGTCAAATCTATAAAAAGAGTCCACAAAGAACGAATGGCCTACAATCAGCGAACTCGCTGACGCTTCAGCTCTCATTGTGAATTAATTGAATTAAAAACAAATTGATCCCCATTACCTACGATGTCAGAGCAGTCCCGAGTCTCCCGACATAATTTTTTGCTCTCTTGTGCCGCGTACACAACAGAGGAATGATTGAGTGTCTAATGATTCATGACTGCACTGACTGAAGAAACTGAATGACTTTGCTGAGTGGACCCTGAGACAGGTACCCTTGGTGTGGACGCTCAGGCGAGTGCACAAGGGGAATGCATTAAAGCCGTATTGATCACAGTGACATTGCTATCAGCTGAGACGAACAGAAAGGTCATACATAGCCACTCACTCACCCTGATTTTACGTTGTACATCTACCGTTCTCCTGCCAGGAGAAGGAAAGGATTGACTTGAGACAAAACTAGAAAAGTGTGCTCCTCAGAGCACAGGTTTCCACCAGGCCGGGTTGCTTACCCAGGGCCCACAAACTTTGGAAGGCAGTCATAGCCACTTGATCACATCGTGATCACATGACCCCAGAGACAATGTGTACCTGTTTGTGTGAGTTTTGGACAAAATCTGTAGGAGTAGTTGCAAAATGTGTGTTTTGAAGAAAACATAAAATGGCAGAAAATGTAATCTGGCACAAGTGGTCGGGGCCTATATGAAGAGTGAGAATCCAAGGCGATGTTTGGACAAACAGCCTCCTGGTGGCGCTATAACAGACCGATGTGAAAGATTTAGGGCAGAGGTTCTTCTCTGGCCTCCAGGGAGTGTACAGTTTTACGCCATTGGCTGCACACACGCACGCACGGACGGACGGACGGATTGATTCAGTGATCCCCCCCCCCCTAAAACATAATCATCAGGTATTATGGTTATACTAGGAGGAAGATTTTTTTCAAAAAAGTATACAGAAATTGTTAAAATTATTTTTTTATGTGGACAAGCCTCCAGTTCATTAAGTATACCTGGTTCTCACCCCCTCCACCACCTTAGCACCACCCACCTGTCCTAGTCCCTCCTCCTCCTCATGCCCACACCTGTTGTGTTATGATAATGAGGGGAGGGTATATTTTTATGTCACTAAAGGGCTGTTTTTCTATTGGCACGTTTGACCCTCAATAAGGTTTCAGCCTCCAGGTAGAAACTCAAAATAGTCAGAGAAGACATAAAACACCATAAAATGAAGTTCTATCAACCTCATAGACACAGGAAAAACAGAAAAAGTGCAAAACCATGGCACCACCTCTTTAAAATAAATAACACTTAGGACTTTACTGTTTACATTTATCATGCCAAGAAGGAAAGGATTGATAAGACTAAAGAGTCTTTACATCTTTAAAGGACAACTTTGTTTTTTTACAACCAAGGTTTATGTTTTAGATTGCAATTAAAGTAAATACAAGATGAGTGTTCATTTTTTTAAATTTACTGCTTTCTATAGTTTTAGCAATTTTCGCGGTCTTTTTTACAGTGGGCGGGGGCATTCTGTCCAGTGGCTAAATATGTCTTTTTTTACACAATAACCTGGCGATTTATTTATTATTATTTACAGTAGCTCTTCTAGCCCCCAAAAACTCACATCTGGCCATCAAAGACCACCGTACCTTTTTTATTGTGTAAAAAAATACATATTTAGCCACCGGACAGAATGCCCCCGCCCACTGTAAAAAAGATCGCGAAAGATGCTGAAACTATAGAAAGCAGTAAATGAAAAAAAAATAACACTCATCTTTTATTTACTTTAATTACAAGCTAAAATATAAACCTTGGTTGTAAAAAAACAAAGTTGTCCTTTAAGACATGACTTGTACTAAAACCCTTTTTACTTTCTGATAAACTATATGTTTTTTCATGCAACTGTGAAACAACAAACATTGAAGTGATTATGCGTACCTGGTTATAAACACTGTTAATCTTGTCCAGCAAGGCAAAGCACAAAGACCTTGCAAAAAGACAGGAGAGAGAAGTTTTATGCTGAGCGCATGCTGGAACTCAGAGAAAAAGAAACAGAAGTTTGACTAGCAAACCAAACTTGCTAAGAAAGTTGAGGCTTAAGAAGATTTATGAACAACTATCTTACACGTCAGAGTTCTCACAGTACCTGTGGGGGAATATATAGGTTTATTATATATTCTAACAGTGTACAGTAGCTGCTGAACATTTAGATTTTTTTTTACTCCCTCAGGAATGGAGGTCAATGAAAATGCTAACAGACACGCACGCACGCACACACCATTTCAATACATTCTATAAAATCTTCATTTGCAGTGGTTGGTTCACATTTTAAAATAAATATACGTACATTTTTGCAGCACAACGTGTGCTTGGTGGACATCCAAATGCACTCTGTTCCTCTGTCGTACTATTACAAGCTATAAAGATATTTTGTGATTTGCAGGGGTTTGTGAGAAGGCAAGCTGGGCATTATTTGGAACTCATAACTCGCTTGCAAGCTACAGTCTATAATGGCCTTCATTTTATGACAGGACCATGACAATGGTCCTTTGGTTTTTTGTTTTATTTATTTACAAGCAGAAAAGGCTGCCCTTTAACACCACATTATCAGCTTGCCTGGCATTGTTGGGGTTATTGGATGGGTGAAATAGTATCATGTCAGTATAATGGTCAGTATCATGGTCAGTATCATGGTCAGTATTATGTCAGTATCATGGTCAGTATCATGGTCATTATATGGTCAGTATCATGTCAGTATCATGGTCAGTATCATGGTCAGTATATGGTCAGTATCATGTCAGTATCATGGTCAGTATCATGTCAGTATCATGGTCAGTATCATGTCAGTATCATGTCAGTATCATGGTCAGTATCATGGTCAGTATCATGTCAGTATCATGTCAGTATCATGGTCAGTATCATGGTCAATATCATGGTCAGTATCATGTCAGTATCGTGTCAGTATCTGTATCATGGTTAGTATCAAGTATCATGGTCAGTATCACTCTCACCCTCTCTCTCTGTCTCTCGCTCTCTCTCTCTCTCTCTCTCTCTCTCTCTCTCTCTCTCTCTCTCTCTCTCTCTCTCTCTCTCTCTGTCCACCCCCCCCCCCCCTTCTCTAACTGATCGAGCTGGTCTGAAGTCACACAAAACATGAAGGGTTGGCCAACAATGCAGATTACCACTGACTCTGTTATTTTCAATGTTTGACACACATGTCAGTACAGTGACGTCAGGCAACTTTGTGTTGTAAAATGTGATATATAAATAGAGTGGATTGGATTGGATGTCTCTCTCCTCTCGCTACTACCCGCCTATAAGAGTGAGTGTGTGTGTGTGTGTGTGTGTGTGTGTGTGTGTGTGTGTTTGTGTCTGTCTGTCTGTCTGTCTGTCTGTCTGTCTGTCTGTCTGTCTGTCTGTCTGTTTTTATATTTGGCTGCAGACCACCATCGGAAAATATTTTGTGCCCGAGATCCCCATAATATTTGTGTTGTTAAAATGTTTCAAACATCACAATTATTTCAAATGTTATTTACTTTTTCAAGATTTCTTGTTTGAAATTGCAGCTCTACATGCTCACAATGTGTTGCAGGTAGATCGGCTATCTCAAGCGGTATTTGAAGCGGTTAAACAGATTTTGATGTGATGACAAATTTTCCCGGGGATCCCCTGGAACCTTCCCAAGGACCCGTGGGGGTTGCCGAACAGTACTTTGAGAACCACTGGATTATGATCCCCATTAGCTGATGCACAATCTGGGAAGTGGGAACCCATCGTCAAAAAAAAAAAGGAAAAAACAGCACCCTCTGCAGCTCAGAATCTGTTCTTGAGAGATTAGCTGATGCATTGCAGAACATTAGCTACTCTTCCTGGGGTCCACAAGAAGAATGACCACATCCCTTCACGCTGCAGCTTAGTTCATCACAACTGCTTTGGATCATTATGCTTGCCCAGGGTGCTCCCTGTACCAGATGTGATGTGCCTCTGGAGAAGCTCCCTGCTATAGAGGCATCCGAACATGAGGCATTGACAGTGTCTGTTTATTGCTCACAGCTGATGGTAATTAGCTCCAGCCCTCTGGAGAACCCTTTGGGAACTTACTGGAGGGGGGGAACTGTGCTGTGTAAAAAGGGTGGTTCCCCATTAACGTTCAATTAAAATCACGTTCCTTCCTTGTGTCAGCCCCAAGGACAGAACGGCACCTGAATGCAACATGCATGCTCATAAAATTGAGCAAATGGAGTCCTGTGTACATCTCTATTGAATTTGGGGGGACAAACATGAACTTTTGCGTGCGACCCTACTTCAGACTTTTGCATGAGAGCTCCCGCGATGACTCATGAGGACAGTAGTAAAGACTGAAAAGCCACAGGTTTAAAAGCAGTCAACAACCATGTTTCCTGTTGAAAAATATTTGCTCATTGCACATACAGTAGCGCTATTGTAATCATAGCTGTACTCTATGTCTGTTTCTCTGTTATTATGTATGTCACATTTTGTCCACCAGAGCCAGGGTGCTGCGGCTCAAGTACGCATACCTCTAGATTGCTTTGTTTTTAAATAGGCTAATTTGTACATCTGTAGTGTGGCCGTTTTGTATTGAAACAGATCGTAACGTCAATGTTGGACTGAAACCTTGTTTCAAGTTTCATCTTTTTATGTGTTTTTTTTTGGTCCTATAACAATGTCATGCAAAAGTTGTGAAAATAGCCAACCTACAAGCTCACTAAAGACTAAAGACTTACAATAGACCAAAAAACACTATTATGAAAGTGGTCAAGTCTTTCTATGGGTTTTATAAATATTTCGCTATAATGAAAAGTATTAACAAGAGCTTGTGGCTAATTAATAAAATTGGATCCACACAGCTTTTTTACCCCAATGTCCTGTAAAGTAATGGTTTCGGACATACCCATGTACAATGTTTCCATCCGACAGTGGATGGAAACAGACTGTCTTCATCTGGAGAATCTAATAACATTTGCCATCAAAATGAATTATAGACTCACTCCCAGTTATGACTGGTGACTAAGTGTGTTTTGGCTGCTCAATCAGTACAGTGCGTTCAGCTGGCAAAAGGTTGGAGGTGTTAGCAAGGGACACTAAAGTTCAAAGGTGGACAGGGTGGTGGCCCGTGCCAACTGTCACCTGGCTCCACACAAAGAGCCCACCTGGCACCGGTGACAGCACGAGCCCTCCCTGGAGCAGAGGTACATGGGTGTACAAGAACAGCCGACACCGTAAAATCCTGAGTGTTAATTTGCTGTAGACTAGAGAGTGGGTCCATTTTTATCTGAGAGTTAAATTCACACTCAGGATTTTACCGTGTGCAAAAACTCAGTTGTAGAGCTAATATAGAAAATGACGGCTTAAAGGAAGTACAGAACCACCAAGATGATTGGAGTTGAAGAAAGAAAAAGTTCTCTGAACAATGTAGTCACCCAACAGTTAAAATATAGAAAAATATAACCATGATTCACTGCCACAAATTAATCTTTTTCATTTTGGATATTGAGCTCGTAGATGTGGATTTTGAGATCAATCTTCTCTTGAATATGGATATCTGCTTTGATGTGTTTAAGGTATTAGGGCTGGTATACTTGCTCGACAGGAAAGAGGATAAAGATAACGAGAATTAAACCCAACTTTTGTGTCGACTGGCTCCGGTCCCAGGTTCTTATCAGCTCACACCTGCTGCCCTGCAGTCACTCAGACACACATAGGTAGTGTAATTATGGGCCATGCTCACATTTTTGTGTTGTTTATCAGGGATGTTGGGGGAATTATAAATTCATCCTGTTAATGCATTTAGTCTTAGATTCGGGGAGAAGAAGAATATAGAATTAAGTGCGGAAGCAGGGAAGCAATCAAAACAAACAAACAAACAAACAAACAAACAATGACACTGCCATCCATGGCAGACTCTACTCTTCTAACTACAGCAGTGGTTCTCAAACTTTTTAATTTCAAGGACCCCCAGTTTGGTATACTATACTGTAGGCCCAGCGACCCCCATTGCTATGAATTGAATACGCATGTCAGGACCACAATGGAAACAAGCCCCTATGTGTTATCCTTTTAACAATCATTGTAAACCATACCTCTGTACAACCCGTTAATAAAGTATTCAATCAATCAATCAAAAAAATCTGTCATTTAGCTGGGGACCCCCTGAATCCCCCTCAAGGACCCCTTTGAGAACCACTGAACTAAAGTATATAATGCGGGTCACAGAGAGTGCTCAATATTTTAAAGGATCCACCTATTCTTTAACTGCCTATGCTATCCTGTTGAAGCAGTGACCATCGCCATCAGTCTTTATCAACAACGATTTATTGCATCATGGACATTTTAATCACTATGCAATTTAATGTCAAGGTTCTAAAAAGTAAAGGGGTAGACATTACTGGAATGATAGCACGCATGCAAGGCTGTAAAGGCTGCCTTGTTTATGTCTACGATGTTCATAAAAAAGAAACTAGAGCCGAACAGGGCCGTGTTTTGAGTTGCAATGGGCCTGGAAAGTATCTTACTTTCCAACTCAAACCCTCAGAGGGTCTCATAAATGATTGATTCCATTTTTAACAGCCAGTATGACCTTTTTTGCCAAGCAGTATTCAATCATGGTAAACACAATCCCATATTAACATATGCCCTCAGGTAAAACCAGCTATACCAAATATGTCAGCATTAGAGCTCAACTGGTGCCATGCACAGAGTAAAAATGAAGCGCCTATTATGAGTCACTTGTTTCACTGGGCACAACTAGCCGCATACATTTGGTAACGATTGTCTATTCCACTGCAACACAGTTCATAAAAAAAGTACTGATGCAATTATATTGTGTTTACATCTTGTCTCTATGTTATACTTTTTATACATTTTGGTGTGATGCATACTAGTTGACAACGATTATCGCCTCCAAGAATACCTCATAATACCACTTGCAAAAGAGACAGGAGTTCAGGTGTCAGGTGTGCCCAGATTACAGTGTGCCAAAGTACGCACAGCCTGGCCATGGTGGAATGTGTTGTCGCCTCGCCAGGCTTCACTGCTTGGACTCTACTGTACATGGCAGACATTATTCTGGTCTGCGGGTTGTGCACAATATTGTGATAATATTTGGATCTGTGCTGGTTTCTACGTTTCATTGATAAATGAGGGCCAATATGTCTTATTTACCTCCAGAGTAGCTAGAGGAAAACAAAGCAGCAGTTTAAAGCTGACCTGGTTCAGAATGGCCCTCAGAATCAGGGGGATACATTTTCCCATTGTAAAATAAAATCCACCCAATTAGTAAACTAGACAGCATGGTGTGTGTGTGTGTGTGTGTGTGTGTGTGTGTGTGTGTGTGTGTGTGTGTGTGTGTGTGTGTGTGTGTGTGTGTGTGTGTGTGTGTGTGTGTGTGTGTGTGTGTGTGTGTGTGTGTGTGTGTGTGCGTGTGCGTGTGCGTGCGTGTGCGTGCGTGTTTGTTTGTTTGTGCACTTGTGCACTCCCCAGGCGGTATGGTGGGGATTATGGTGTTTTTGGTGATTATGAAACCAGATTTATGTAAATGTAGCACATGATTCAGCCAAACACAATGAGTGGTGGGGGCAGGTCGTTCACTGACTGAATCAGTCAGCGCAACACGTTCAGCTGACCATCCTGTCCCCTCGGGCTATGAGATCTAAATGCAACGACGTGCGACACACTCACAGTGCGTCATGCCCGGCAACAAGGCAGTGTTGAATCAAGTTTATGTTACTATTATTGCTCACCTAAAAACTTTTCAGATACATATTTTAGTGTCCTGTTTGTATCTTGTACCTTATAATCTAACATTTTAGTTTGACAGGAAGTATTAAGATTGGACTTTTAGGGCCTTTTTTCATTTTTTTGGCATCTATTGCTAACTACAGTATGTCTCCATTGTGAGCGAGAGAGAGGGTGCAGGAGAAAGAGAGGGGTAGGGACAGAAGGACTGAGGGAGAGAGGGAGAAATTGAGCCCAAGTCAGCCACGCAATAACCCAGCCAATGCTGGTTACCAAAATCTGTACACACTGATTGACACGTTGCTGAGCGACACGTTGCTGAGCGACACGTTGCTTAGCGACACATTGTTGAGTGACACGTTGCTAAGCGACGAGTTGTCAGTGCAATAACTCCGGCAAGGCTGGGCTAGCCGCTAATGAGGCGCGAAGCAACGTGTTTTCTGCTTGTCGTACTGTGGGCTATGTCGTTGCTGTCGGACAGAAACCTCTTATTTGTGTTTTTTCGTAAATTAATGCCCTACTTGGTCATACTACAGCCTCACACAATAGTATCAAAAGTAGTAGATCTACAAGCTCAAAACGCAATCTGCTACTTTGGCTGATTTTCAATTTTCATCCTGAAAAGTAACAGTTTTGGACATATGAGGTTTCCACCCAACAGAGGCGATATGGACGATGTTGGAGAAGTATACTACAGATGGACAAGAGCGATACAGAGCTGTGTCGTGTCTTTGTATTCACTATGTTGTCATACTGTAGCACAGGGTGCTCAGAAGGCCAAAGAGGAGGTTTATGGATGTGGTAATAGAGGACATACAGGTGGCTGGAGTGACAGAGGAAGAAGGAGAAAACAGAAACAGATGGAAACAGATGATCAGCTGTGGCGGCCCCAGATTGGAATTAGCCGAAAAAAGATATACGTTGACGACAGGCTGACCACATGAAGTCCGAGATCCACATCGGGGCCATGCCATTCCCCTGTGGAGAGATCCACATGATTCGATTTGTATAGATATAAAAAACAAAATCAGCTTTGAGATTTCCAAAACATTTAAAAAAGGCTGAGATACTGGCCATTTCCATCCATATAGCCCAGCCTGCTCTCAGTTCCTTGAATTACCAGAATGCACTGCTACACTAGCTCCAGCTTGTTTTCTGGTTTCATGGATGGTGGAAACTTGAGTCTGCCATTATGTATAAAGATAAGTCATCATTCATTCATTGTCATCATTGATGGGGTGAAGTCCATTTGACTTAATGATCTCCATATAGATTCATATTTATTAATAAATAAATAAATATAGCATAATCATTTTACTATCGATCAGTAGTTTGTATTGAATTGTGGTCTGCTGTGCTCAAGTGACTGATTCATTTATTTATTTTTTCAATTTGAGGTCAGAATGTGGTTGCCTTTCGCTAGCAAAAATAAAAACATTATGGTGTCAACATGTTGGAAAAGATAAGATAAACCTTTATTGATCCCTGGAGGGAAATGTAGGTGTCATAGCAGTGACAGCAGTGAGCCTGATGGGCAAGCAGACACCAGGAACAGGTTGAGGTTGTACCTAGTTTTAAAAGGGGTTTTCTCTATATTAATAGTGTTGGTCAATTGTAATTATCAAAGAGTTTTTGGCTGTGCGTTTGTAAATTAATTTAACTAGATGCTGGTTGATAGGTGTCAAATCAATTATATTATTATAGTTATATATATTGCTATCAGGTCATTCACATACCCAAAGAAAATAACATACTGTATTATCAAAGGTAGTGTTGATGATTTATATATTTCATATTATTAAAAGCAATTTCACATCCTTGAAATGTTTTATTTTGTTGTTGTTTAAGAAACATTCCATACTGACTATTTGCAGCAGATGAATAACAAAATAATACTTTATATACTGGTGAATATGGAATCCAATCCAGGCAGAGACATTCATGTTTACTTTATAGGGGCTGGGCCACTCTTGCAGTCCAGCCAAAAATAAAGCATTTAACAGGGAAATGATCTGGTTTGTTTTTGTAAGATAGATGGGCAAAGGTATACATAGAAAATGTAATGTATTGACGCAGGTGTGGTCTTTTAACGGAACTCCAGTGAAGCGTGAAAGCATAACTCTATATTTCATTCATGACTCACAGTCACACCAACACATACTGAAGGATTTCAAGTTGAAAAGGGGTGCCTTTAAATTGACCATGGACTTTTCCTTTTATGTGTCCTGATAGAGGCAGTGACGCACATGACTGTCATGCTGTTAAAAAAGATTGACCAGAATGAAATTACTGAAACAGGTTTTGACTAAAACATCAAACAGACCCTCACAGGGTTGCTTCATACACAGTAAAATCCTCAATGTTAATTCATCCATTTGTAACTCAGAGCGTGTTTGCAAACACTCTCAGTTAAATTAACACTGAGGATTTTACTGTGTACAGCTTCACAAGTCCTCCAAAGGGAGAAGTGAGAAGCTGTCACGTATTGTAGCTCCCTCAGCTCTCCTGTGATTAATACCCGGGAAATTCCCTGTACCTGCCAGTCTGATCAGGAATTTACTAGTCGCATAACCTTGGGTGGGGGAGTCTGGGGACAATAAAATGTGGAAGAGCAGCACAACACTGCAGCCATAAATCCAAATATAAACTCAAGCTGGGGCCATTTCATGATATAACTTTTGATAAGTGTCCAGATTCTAAGCACCATTGTATAAAGAAAGAAAGAAAAAAAAATCTGCAGATGTAGTTTTAGAGCAAATGCAATCAATCAATGTGATATCAGGTAAATTAGGCACACACTTGGTTTGCTGTTTGAGCCACAGACTCTTTAGTTTGTCAAACGCTATTCGAGGGGATTGAGGAAATGGCTGACAAATAGATAAAGACTCACGTGACAATCGGTCTTAACCAGTGGTGGGAAAAGTACTCAAATATTTTACCAATATTTGTATCAATACTGCAATGCAGAAACACTCCGTTACAAGTAAAAGTTTGGTAATCAAAATTTACTTGAGTAAAAGTACAAAAGTATTGGTATCAAAACATACTTAAAGTACCAAAAGTAAAAGTACTCATTATGCATCGCTACTTGTTGTGAGGTTGTAGATCAGCTATTTTCAAATAGGCAAAGTGTAAATAGGGCTGAAGTGGTAAATGTATGTGTTGTAATGATAATCAAATTCTACAAAGTAACTAGTAACTAAAGTTTTTAAATAATTGCAGTGGAATAAAAAGTACAATATTTGCCTCTGAGATGTAATGGAGTAGAAGTAAAAGTATTGAAAATTGGAAATACTCCAGTAAAGTAAAAGTACCCTCAACATTGTACAGTACTTGAGTACTTCCCACCACTGGTCTTAACAGCTCCGTTGTAATTGAATCAATCTACCTCAAATTTGAATGTCAGAGATGATGTCAGTAACATGGTCAGTACCATGTCAGTATCACGGTCAGTATCATATCAGTACCATGTCAGTACCATGTCAGTACCATGTCAGTATCATGGTCAGTATAAAGGTCAGTATCATGGTCAGTAGTATCATGGTCAGTATCATGTCATTACTCTAAAGAATGACAGGATTCTCTTCACTATCAAGTGAGATGATTACATACAGTACTGTATAAGTACCTCTATTTGGTCCGGAGATTGCATGTGTTTGAATATAAAAGGGGAAACAGGGATAGCTGCGAATATTAAATGATCTGCGAGACATTACACTCATTCACACTCCACTTTCTAGGTCAGTCATGGAGGGTTTTGTGTGTGTGTGTTGTGTGTGTGTGTGTGTGTGTGTGTGTGTGTGTGTGTGTGTGTGTGTGTGTGTGTGTGTGTGTGTGTGTGTGTGTGTGTGTGTGTGTGTGTGTGTGTGTGTGTGTGTGTGTGTGTGTGTGTGTGTGTGTGTGTGTGTGTGTGTGTGTGTGTGCGCGTGCGCGCGCGTGTGTGTGTGTGACACTGTGTTAAGGGGGTATTGAAAGTGAATCCACTTCCTAGGACCAAGCTCACCTAAAACAGCTGATTAGGATCAGACATGAGAGAAAGAGAGGGAGAAGACTCCCTTCCCACTGTGACAGTCTTAGCGAGAGAAGATGACTTTCAATCTGTCATGAATAATGGTGCAGGGGTGTGGGGGGTAAGAGAGGTGTGACACAAAAGAGCTTAATTGACCCTGGTGGAGGGTGAAGGGTAGAGGGAGGGGGGTAGCAGGGGATTAGGGATACAGCGAATGGATGAGCAGAGAGGTGGAATCAAGCATTTGTCTGGCTCAGGTCATATCTGATTAAAGTACATGAGTCCGGGCAAGAGGTAATTTTCATAAGGCAGTCAGATAAGCCAGAACCTCACAGTGGCAGTGATTGTTTGTTAGGCGGCAGGGTCTGAGCTTTAGAACGCCTGTCCTCTCCTCTCGTCTCGTCACAATCCTGGCTCATTATCCAGGGGAGACGATGCTCTTTTCACCCTGAGTTATACTTGGTTGTGCACAGTGTCGCGCACAGACAATAGCCAATGTACAAGCTCACAACGTTACGCAACGCAAAGAATAGCACCTTGTTGATCTGCTATTTTTTTTGTGACACCGGCACATTTAACACATCCGCTGCCAGGGACGCAGATCTGCGTCCTAATGTTTAATTTAGTTAATAGTCGATCACGCTGTTTTATTTATACATTCCGAGATCATTTTCGAGTCACTTCCGCTTCACCCGGAAGCAATTTCAGTGATTTCCGTTTCCGGTTTTAGCTTGAAAAATGCACTAATGCGGCTAAAATACGTTTTTTCACACGGTATAAAATACAAACGGATAGCTCCACTTCTATTTTCTTTGGTCCGGGTGACGATCAGTCATCGTCGTCGTGTATCACATCGCTTTTAGGCCGATCAGAGATTGTCGAAGACGTCACATCCGGTTTATGTTGTTTTGACTGTTTGAGCCTGGAGGGGGGGGGGGGCAGTAAATTATGAATAAACTCTGGCAGTCAATGTGTTGTTAAGTATAAATCAGGCTTTACTCTCTGTCCCTCTCTGTCTCTCTCTTGCCCCCCTTCTCTTTTTCTCCCACTTTCCCTCTCATTCTCAGTAACTAGTACATTAAATACCCCCCACATGCAAGTGCATGCGAGTTCACACACGTGCATGTATGTTTGATTGACAGGTAGTGAGTGATTTATGACTCTTAACTTTTGACAGGTCAAATGATTTATGAGAGGGTCTTCATAACATAAACTACCCCTGCCCTTCCTCATCTCATAGTCAGACTAGACAACCCTTGTTGTAGCGGCAACAATGAGCGCCACCCTCCCTCTCTCTCGTCTCAGCACAGCCTTCCATGGCCAATCCTGTGATGACTCCAAAAAGTAAAGAAGAAAAAAAACTTTTGAGAAGAATGAACAGACGACAGCAAGCTAGCTTGCTAGCAGCAACAACCAGATGCAACAATTGTGCCATGGAACTGCACTTACCACTGCTGTGGTGACAAATCTGATATTTTACAAAAGGACTCTGCAGCGGCATTATCGTAGAAGAGATCAACAATACAAGATCAGATGGAGGGTTTAAACTGTTTCAATCTAATAGCAAATGTGAGCCTGCATAAATATTGATTGTTTGTCTTCTCAACGTGTTTTATGTTGATTCAAAAAATAAGTCAACAAGGCATTTGCCACAAATGTTCAGATTTTCGTTCTTACGGCCTAATCTCTGGTATTTCAACGTTTGGAAGGGTAGTCCGATAGAAATGTGTGAGCTCCTGGCCTTGGAAAACAGAGATTTAAAGTACAAACAGATCTGTTATCTCAGGTATCCTACAGTTTTGAAAATTAGAGAGCTCACGCACACACTCACACACACACGCACGCACGCACGCACGCACGCACGCACGCACGCGCGCACGCACACACACACACACACACACACACACACACACACACACACACACACACACACACAAGCAGATCTACTTCTCTGTAAGTAAGTGAAGGCAAAGCTGTATCAACAACTATATTGTTTACAAGTCTGTGTGTCTGTGTGTAAAATATCCTTTTATAGCAATACTCATATTTTAGGTTATATATTTGTGATAATTAGTAGAAGTGTTGTTACAGTCACAAACTAACCAGCCGGCTCCTTGGTAAGAACAAAATAATCGCCTGAGGCCATTGATCAAAAGGCTTGATTGAACCAAGACAGGCCTTCAGGCCAAGGTGTTAACTCACACTCTAGCTAGACGCGTCAGAATAGTATGGAACCCTAACAAGCAATATACTGCAAATGAAATAAATTAGTATACAAATGAACAACTTCATATTTCCCATTACAAGGATACGTGGCTATCATTGGCAATGGGGGTGCAGTATGAGGGAAAACAGAGTATCACTGCTCCCCACTGGCTGCTCTTGCCGGCGACCTTGGGAACATGCTGGTGCCATCGGGCCAGCGAGAGTGGTCATCATCTTTGGCTGGATATTTCAGTACCTTCACCCGGAAGCTATAATCTTGATACCGAACCACTCGTGCCATCTCACTGCAGAGGAATCAAACCCCAGTCTCCACGGGGATGGTCAGGTACTTTCCCCCTGCACCACATGAATGCCCCAGTTGGTTGCACTGTTGAAAGTCACGATGGCATACAGAGTGAATCATTGGATGCCATGAGTTATTTAAGGGTCAGTGACTCCAATACATCTTCTCAGAGTTGGCCTTTGAAACTGGTGATGTGATCTAAATTGAGTCATGTTCATTTTCCTCTGGAAAAGAGGGCAGAGTGAGATGGGGCAGAATCCTCTGACCCTCTGAGATATAGGAAATTATAAAAAAAAGAAAGAAAAAACAAACAAACAGGGAGAACTAATAGATCAGCAACTTGCTATACAAAAAAAACTTTTTAAAAAGGGGAAGATGAAAGGGGGAGTCGTGGTACAGCGAAAGGATGAGCAAAATGAGGCGGAATGAAGCATTTCTCTGACTCGGTTCATATCTGATTAAAGTACATGAGTCCAGAGAAAGGGGTAATTTTCATCAGGCAGATAAGCCAGAACCACACAGGCAGTGACTGTTTGTTATGTGGCAGGATCCGAGCAGAATGCCTTTCCTCTCATACCATCACAATGCTGGCTGATTAACCATGGGAGATGTTACTCTCTACTCTTCCTTTGTCTGTCTGTCTCTCTCTTTCTGTACTCTTTCTCTCACTTTTCCACTCATCTTTTGTATCTTTCTCTATCAATCATAGAATTTACCCTTTTTGGGGGTTCAAGATTCAAGATTCAGATTCAATTCAGGATTCAGATTGTAGGTGTGGCACGCTCAACTAAATTATATAGACTGCAGTATTTGATCTGACCTGAACTCACAGCAGAGGTGCTCATAATCACGAGGGAAAATTAGCAGTTTTCAGGGGATTTGGAATTTTGCATAAACCACTCTCATATTTCCAGTGGATTACCAGACTAAAATAACTCTCCCTTTTTCCAGAAAAGTCCTGTTAACCATTTTAATCTAAAAAAAATGTTGGCCATATAGGCGGAAAATAAAAAATGAACTAGAAACGTGCGCTATTCAGAGTGCAGGTCTACGCAAGGCCTAGTTGCCTACCCAGGGGCCATACATTTTGGAAGGCAGTTATAGCCAAATGGAACAGAATATGAAATGTCTCACTGATAAATCTTGATCACATGAGTGCAAAGATAATGTGTACTGTTTTGTGTAAGTATTGGACAAAATATGTAGGAGTAGTAGCAAAAAGTGTGAAGAAGAAAATGCAAAATGGTGGAATGTTTTGTCAGGCGGAAATGGTTGTGTCCATTAGCCAAGGAATCCAGGGGATTTTTTTTTATTATAAGGCCAAAACGGGAAGTGGCCTGCTATAGCGCCACCATGAGGCCTATTTGAAAAATGTGGGGCAGAGCTTCTTCCTAGGACTACTGGGAGTGTGCGTGCAAAGTTACACACTGATTGGTCCAACAACGTCTGTCCGTCCGAGTCTGAGTCCAGTGCAGAGTTATGCAAAATATGTCTCTCTGTGAAAGTTTAATCACACATGCACCATATGGAAAGAGGCATTCCAAGACACCTGACGGGCCCGGAAAAATACTAGTATGTAGGGTTCTAGCAACTCTAATATTTCATAATGTAATAATCTAAATGTAAAAAAAAGCTCATAATGAAATAATGAACTTATAATGTAATCATGAGCGAATATGTAAATGGTAAATGGTGCATTTATATAGAGCTTTTATCCAAAGCGCTTTACATAGATTGTGCATTACATTCACCCATTCACACACACATTCATACACCAATGGCGGAGGAAACCATGCAAGGCCAATCTGCTCATCGGGAGCAATTCGGGGTTCAGCATCTTGCTCAAGGACACTTCGGCACTAACTCTGGGGTAGCCCGGGATTGAAGGCCATCTACCGGCCACTCTACCCCTGAGCCACTGCCGCCCCCACTTAATAACGTATTTTTGCATAATAATATGTTACATTAAGAACCTATGCAGACCCTAATAATGTAATAACAGCTCATATTGTTGAGAAAGTGTTACATTGTAATAATCAGTATCAATATCATGTCAGCATCATGGTCAGTAACATGGTCAGTATCATGTTGGTATCATGTCAGTATCATGTCGGTATCATCATCAGTATCATGTCAGTATCATGGTCCATGGTCAGTAACATGGTCAGTATCATGTCAATCATGTCAGTAGTATGTCAACTTTGCATTACAGCTTATTACTACTTTGGGTATTTTCAAAACCAATTAAAGACCAAAACATGTTTACGCATCACGTTTGAGAATAAATGATGTTTTAAGATTAAGCATGGCTGTTCTGCTGATAATGAAACAGACTGTCAATCAGAGCTATATCACAGCCAATCAGTGCTGTATCAAACACCATATTCTCTTTCAAGTCTGGACAAATAGACAGTGCCCCAAAGGCAACTGATTAATGTTTCATTTGAAGACCACACCGATGTCCCTGAAATGTGAAAGACTTAATTTCAAGATTGCTGCCGACTAATGTTGAAATGTGTCTGTCCTGCATAGTTGGTCCAGTTTCACAGTTGAAAGCCGCGATGGCACACAGAGTGAATCATTGGATGCCACATTTTATGTAAGGGTCAGTGACTCCAATACATTTAATCAGAATCGGCCTTTGAAACCAGTGAAGTGATCTTAATTGAGTCAAGTTCATTTTTCCCTGGAAAAGAGGGAAGAGGGACATGGCGTGACTAGCTCTACAGAACTTGAAGAAAAGAATAATAATAATAAGGGGGTGGGGGGTGTTAGGCATGGAAGTATTCATCATTTGATTTGAGATCTGGGATGCACGCAAAAGTCATATCAAAGTAGTTGTAGCAGCTGCAGCAGTAGTAGAAGTGGTAGTAGTTGTAGTAGCTAGTTAGTAGTAGCTAGAAGTGGTGGTAGGTAGTAGTAGTGGTACTAGTAGTAGTCGTGGTAGTAGTAGTAGACTCGCTGAACTCCAGTGGAAAGATTTTTTATGAATACCCCTACCCCTGCCAATACAGGCATTTACACAAAAACGGCAACACATTTACACAGGATAAGTACGTGATGAACGCGCAAGGTTTGAAATGATTATTTATATGAAAAGTATACTCCATCCATCAGGGAACATTTTCAGTACTGGCAGAATGCTGGACCTTCAAGGTTAAACCGATGAAGCGATGAAGGGGCTGTCTTCACATACTGCGGCACACAGTCTGACTTTCTGTGAGCAAACAGCCAATAAATTAGGTCGTCATTGCAGTTTGCAGCTATAGTTAAATGCATATTAATTGAAAAACAACGTGGCTCCTAAAATCATTAACTCCCCTATTCATAATGAGTAAGACCAGGTTTTGGTAAGGGGGTTCGAGTTGTCGTCTTTTTCCCATCTCAGATAATAATGAGGTGGCTGGATAGGTCTTTTGAAGGAAGGAGTCACCAGTGGTAAGTGACGTGCATGAGTGAGTGTGTGTGTGTGTGTGTGTGTGTGTGTGTGTGTGTGTGTGTGTGTGTGTGTGTGTGTGTGTGTGTGTGTGTGTGTGTGTGTGTGTGTGTGTGTGTGTGTGTGTGTGTGTGTGTGTGTGTGTGTGTGTGTGTGTGTGTGTGTGTGTGAGAGAGATAGTGGTCCTTTCCACAAGGTTTCTCATTACCTTAATGAATGAGCAACCTTGTGGAGAAGACCACTATCTGTATGACTTGATCCGACGAGATGGTTTCTGTACAGGGTGATAATAGCTTTCTAATTGTATTACATTTTCCTTAATTCCAGTGGTGTAACCTACTAGTAGTAGTCACACACACACACACACACACACACACACACACACACACACACACACACACACACACACACACACACACACACACACACACACACACACACACACACACACACACACACACACACACATGGGGCACTACAGCAGTGTTTAACATTTCAAATGGCCATAACTCTGTGACCATTGCTCTGATCAGCGCAATATAGAACTGGATTTGAAGGCCTGAAAATCTAGTAGATAGAAATTGGCTAATGTGTAGGCGGTGAGTGGACGGTGGACATAACAAACGTAACATCCAAACTTGCGAGGCGCACCGTTGCTCCGATGCACCAGACTTGGCACAAACACTGTTCAGGGGTCTGCCATGACAATAGCCACCTGGGGCCACAGGACCCCCAAGGGTCCCAAGGGGCCACATGCAGGCACACCTATGTTCCATTGCACCAAAGCTGGCACAAACACTATTCAGGGGTCTGGCATGAGAATAGTCACACCATAAAACCTAAATTGCGCACATATGGGGGGTGTTTAACACTTGGCCATAAGTCAGTGACCATTGCTCTGATCAGTGCAATGTATACTGTCGTATTTTTATGGAGAGATGCATCATAATCCAAGGAACCCAGGTGGGAGTGTGCATGTCATTATTATTATGAACAATTTTGCATTGGTTTCACCCAAAATTGTCAAGACACTGAATAGCTGTAAATTATAATAAACGATCATTTACATTTTATTTCAGGTTAGTCAGAATAGTATCAACTGACTGAGGTCTTTACACACAATTCACGTTTATTTTGGTTATTCTCATGCAGTGATCTGCAACCACTAGTTAACTCTGCACAGAGAGCGCCATCATTTCACAAAGTTCATTGGACTCATTTTGCTAAGTCAAGGTCACGTCAATAAGCTACTCTCGACTTGTTCATTCGTGAGCTCTAAACTTTCCCAAACAAGTCAATCTAGTTAAATAGGCCTACAGGAACGAATAAATGAACTTACCCCATTCCGTAGTATTTCTCGAGCATTTCACCATCTGAGGTAAGAAGTAAAGGGCGAGCAGGCGGCCCATATTATCTGTCTAAAAGTATTTCAGCACTGGACAGCGCACAGTGCAGCAGGACTGGATTGTTGTTCATGCCGGTGTTGCACGCACGTCGTGACTCCCTCGGCTGGACCATCCTCCGTGCACAGCCTACTCTGTGAGCTTTCTTTTACAGCTCGATTGGTACTTTTTTTTTTCTTTTTCTTTTTTTTCTCCTTTTCTTTGTGGTTCGGTATAATTATCAGCGTCATCATTACGGGAAGAACGATAATTCGGTTTCACAGTATCACGCAAGCTAGAGATGCTCACGCAGAGCCAGTTTCGCACACGTGTTTTAGGTCGTGAGGAAAATGCTTAGAGACAGTTTCTGACTTGTTCTGTCAAAGAAGGATGAGCGACATGTATCAAAGGATTTTAATCTTTTTGCATGGAACTACCAAAGCATCCACAAAGTCAACGTTTACTCGTGCGTAAAAGCCTGATCATTTAATAACGTAGGCTTTCTCTATAGCCTAATTAAAGCAAGGTAAGTTTTAGAAGCACAAATGAGCTGTTGATGGACGGACGTTTTGGGATGTAAGGGAACCTGTTGGATGTATCAACAACAAAAAAACGCAACCAGCGAGAACAATAACTTTTGAGAGTCCGGTGCATTTTCTATACCCGCATCAATTTCTCGAAAATGGATATCAAATAATAACCACACGATCAAACGTCACAGCTGTTTCAAGCCCAGTTGTGGTACTCTCAACAAATCATGTTTTTATGCAACACCAGTGATATAAAAGACTGGAGCTATTTCCTATCCCAAATATTGCCTCTGATTAACAAAACCACTGGCTTCGTCAACCAGGGCATAGACAGACCGGAGGCTGTCACGACCACCGTGGTGACAGCGCTGCAGCCGGCCAGCCACCCCCCTCTGGACCCCAACCATACCTCTGGCATGGAGCACGTCTTTCAGTATTCCTACTCGGAGAGTGACCTTTTGTACACGGACGACAGCAGGACGCCTGGCCGGGACCCCGTCCCCATCCCCCTTCCCAAAGCAGTGCTGTACCTGGTAGTGGCTGCCCTGGTGGTGGTCGCGGTGGCGTATGCCATTGTAGGACACCTGGTCAAAGATCTTGTTCATGACCTCGTCGGTATGTGGGTCCTGTCTCTGTCTGTCTGTCTGTCTGTCTGTCTGTCTGTCTGTCTGTCTGTTTGTGTGGGTGGGTGCATGCGTGTGTGTGTCATGTGTGCATGTGTGTGTGTGTGTGTGTGTGTGTGCGTGCATGCATGGTGTGTGTGTGTGCGTGTGTGTGTGTATGTGTGTGTGTGTGTGTGTGTGTGTGTGTGTGTGTGTGTGTGTGTGTGCGTGTGCGTGTGCGTGTGCGTGTGTGTGTGTGTGTGTGTGTCTGTCTTAGCATATGCTTCCATCTCATTGTTAATGAAGGGATTGTTTGAAAGCAGAAGCAACTGTGAAACTGCAGACAAAGCAACCATGGATCATATCCTTGAATAACCTATAAATTAATATAATTAGTGGAATCCTTTCTACCACCCACAGCGACAGCTATCACCTTCAAGGTAAGATTCTGATGAAAATCACTCTGTGTATGCAAGGTGACACCTTGCATGCCATACACACAGCAGTTTTCATCAGAATGTACAGTAGCTCACACATATAAGTCTGTGACCTTGTGACAGAGAAATCAATATAGTATCGACAAAGAATGCTTTTCTGTGTGTGGAATGGCCAAATGGATATTTAGAGCAAGAGCACACTGCTTTTTTTTAAATTATAATGAATAGAATGCCATTTTACATTTTATGAGAAAAGGACCAAATACTCATGCGAGTTAAAATCTGAATCAGGTTAATGTCAATATGAAGACGAGTGAATAACAGATTTGACACAGAAATTGCAATGGTGCATTATGTCAGTGGCTCTCAAAGTTTCCAGGGTGTCCCCAGCTAAATAATTGATAGTTGATAATAACTATTTGTACACTCTCAGAGTTAAGGGGGTCCGTGGCCTAATGCATACCAACCTGGGGGTCCTTGAAACTATGACAATTTTGTAGAACAAATTGCACATGTGACCTTCATGTCTAATGCTTATCTTCAACTTCAGTCTGACTTTATGTAGGTACACAGTATACACACTTTCTGAGTCAAACTAACACTATGGACTGTGTAACTGTGTAACTGTGTAACTTTTGTCTCTGCCATTATGGAGTAAACGAGATGTGGAGCTCGTCTCTCTTGTGGAGCGAGCCTAAAATCCCTGTTGTCTCGTGGTGCAGGTGGAGGCAGGGCAGGAGCCACTGTTGCAGAAGGAGATGGTGGAGGGAGCACTGAACCAGGTAAAAATGTGGAACAGAGCCTGCAGCACTTAGCTGGCCGCAGAGACGTGCTCCTCTGGTCCTCTGCTAGAACTCATCTGTCTGCCTCCCTTACCTGACTGTAGGCCTCATGCCTCAGTTAACACACACACACACACACACACACACACGCACACGCGCGCGCGCACACACGCGTGCACACACACACGCGCACACGCACACGCACACGCACACGCACACGCACACGCACGTACAGTATGCGCACAAACAGACCGATTATGCTCATGCACATGCAATTGGATACACATGCACACACATTCGTGCACGCGGTACAATCACGCGCGCCTCGGTCCCTGGGCATGCATGTTGTGGAGGTGTAAATGTGAGGAGTGTGTGTGTGTAGGGTCATGCGGTGTGACTGTTTCCTCCTCCCAGGGGCTGCCCGGAAACACAAGTCTCAAATCTCCTGATGGGCCACTCTTCTGACAAGCTGCAAACACCAAACAGCATGTCTGCAGTCTAGACATGCTGTCTACGATGATAAAGACATGAGCAATGTCAAAGCCGTACTTTATCATTAAGATGGCAGTATCTTAGATACTCTATCAGTAGTAGAGTATCAGGAAGGAATTAAACTTCAATTGTATACTGTGTATCATAAAATAAATATATTCCCGTTTTATCATCATCGTCATTGTCACCGTAATTATCGTCATCGTCACCGTTGACATCATCACCATTTTCATCATCATCGTCACCATTATCATCATCATCATCATCATCATCATTGTTATCAACATTCATCATCACTTTAGTCTTGTTTCATGCAGTGCAGGGATTTTGCTGTATTGCTTGCTGTATTACCAGCTGAGACTGGGCACTGTGCAATCTGGCAATGTATCAGTTGTGTGGGTCCGGTCCACGAGCGAATAAGCATGTTGAGGAATTCTGCCATGCACTCCTCCTGCTGTCTGTTCCTCACACTTTCTGTCAGCCTTAATCTCTGTGCACTATTTCACACAACAATGATTGATGTGTCCCAATTGAGCTGGCTCCACCGCACATGATGGGCTTTGGTGTGTGGCAGACATCTCCCCCAGAAACAATTTTATGGTGTTTTGCCTCTAATGGAATTATGAAGGCTGAACCCACAAAAAAAAAACATTGGATCAGATGAAGTTTTACAGTCGTATTCTGTTAATGTCACGAACAATGGGCTTGGCTTGCTGCTCAGCTGTGTGTGTGTGTGTGTGTGTGTGTGTGTGTGTGTGTGTGTGTGTGTGTGTGTGTGTGTGTGTGTGTGTGTGTGTGTGTGTGTGTGTGTGTGTGTGTGTGTGTGTGTGTGTGTGTGTGTGTGTGTGTGTGTGTGTGTGTGTGTCTTCCCACTTACCCCCAAACCATTGTGCTACTGTACATACATTACTTATGATGAGTATCGGTAAATACCTGTATTTCTTTACTAGAACAGTGATGAATCATTTAAGTAAGGTGGCTTTGTTTAATAAACACTAAATGAACAGCCTAACGTCACTCTGTCTACCCTTCAGGTTGGGTTACTGGATCCCGTCGAGTCACCAACCGGAGCCAGAGTGACATAAACTGCATCACTAACAGCATGAACGAGATGAGCGAGATAGGTGAAAGGCCACGTTTGGTGGAGATGAACTTCATAGCCCTGAACCACATCAACTGCCTGAGCTCTACCCAATCGGCGGAGCTGGTAGTCACCATAGATGAGACGTTACAGCCTCCTGACACGCACGCTGGTACTTAATGTGCGCTGCAGCAACACTGTTGAGTCTACCCCGAGAAAAGAAGAAGCATAATTTGCTTGTGTTTCTTGTGCAAGTGGATTGACCATCCTGTCACGAACTGAACCTCTATCCACTATTCATGACTTGCAGGCGTGTGGTGGTACCTGTGAGGTAATGGGCAAAGAAGGACAAATTTGTTTTGAAACGCCTCAAAACCACTGATGGAATATTTGAAGCATCAAATGCTAATATTCGGCAAGTAGAAAGGTGGCTTTTTCTTCCTTTTGTGGAAAGAGCAGTTGAATTGATTTTGTTAAATTGTTGTTTTTCACCATCATGCTGTCTTTGGGGCAGGTTCTTCATGTTAAGCCTCTAAGGAAAACTCACCATTGCACTCTGTTAATGTGACACACATGCTGTACAGTACAGTAGTGTACTGTAACCTAATCACTCATCTACAAACAATACATGTTCAATCTCAGTATACCATGCAACATCTTATATTGTCATAGGGAAAACAAACAAACATCTGCACACTGTCTTGTTCCTGAAAATGCTTAACATTGCTTCTAGCGTAACGTAAAGCAGCACCTCACAATGTACAGTAGTAGCATCTTATGTTATAGTTTTTTATAGAAATGCTGTAGTTAATGAAGAATACAAAATATCTTAGACATTTGATTACATAATGATTAAAGTGCATTGTGTATGTTCATGTTTGTAGCTGAATGTGCAAAAGTGACAAATCACCTCAAATCACTGAGTTCACTTTAAAAAAGAAAAGAGTAAAGTCTCTAAAAGCCATTATTAATGTGAAAGTAATAAGAGTAATTTCAGCATTGCTTTAACATAAAAGTTATTTCTCATATAAGTTATATATATTTTAATAGATATATGTTGTTGCTACACATCTGTGGTTAAAAAAAAGAACCTGTAAAATAGATGTCTCTCCTCCTTTAACCATTTTCAACTTGGCATCCCTATTTTGGGCATGTCATTATAGATGGAAATGTTCCAAACAATTTGAAAAATAGCAGTGAGCTCATAGATGAGCTATTTTCGGTACACGGCTATTTTTGCCGTCGTACGACAAGGTATAAAATATGGCTTTGAATAAAGCTTTTGTTTACCTTAATTACCTCACTGTCAAGGGCTATGTGTTACTGGTGAGTCTGTGGTACCATTCAAAGCTACAACAAAAGGATTTTTTTCAGTGCATGCTTTGCTTGCTACCATCACTGTCAGCATGCTGGGATACAAAATTGATGAAAAGCAAGGGTAGTGTACACAAGTAAAACAATATATCCTAAAACAACTTGCACGGATGACACTCAATTGACAACGTAATACATTCTTATTAAATAGTGTAAAGGCTGTTGACTTACAGTAGCTTGAACATTTTGTTTATACATTATTTTCATTCCTGCCAGAGACACTGTTACAGATTTTGGAGAGGGATACATTGGAGTGGTGATTTGTGAGATATAGTGGAAATTAGACTACAGTATTTATCTCAAGGGCTTTGCAAGAAGAGACAGGTGGCTAGCAGGACATACCAGCAGTGTTCTACAGTACTTTAGGGAATTATTCCATTCATTGTAGAGCAACACGAGTGGGATGGTTCAAAATGTGCATCAGAAAACAATATTAATGCTGTCACTGTGTGGATACTGTCCTTTGTAATCTTATATTAAATTAATTTGGAGATGGCTTTTGTGTGTGTGTTTGTTGTTTGCATTTTCAAAAATAAATGAAAAATAATGTAAATTGTTAATCAATAATTAGATAATTAAATAAGGAAAAGAGGTTGCACATCAACATTGAGTTTTCTAGAGTGTTAGAGTGCTAGACCCAAAATCCAGTGTAGGCCTACATATAAAAAATAGGAATTTAAAAAATCCCCAAAAGGTAGCACATCCAAAAATTCTAATCAATGGAGGACAAAGTACTCACATTTCCACTTTTGTATTGTCAGAATTTGGCACACACCAATAAACGAATGCTCAAAAATGTCAATCCAGAATGTTTTTACGTTTCAAACACCTTTGTTACAAGGACATACAGAAACATTAATCAAAAAATATCCTTAATTTAACTGTCACATGTACAGTAATGGGCAGAAACCAACCAGTTATTGAAGGTTTTACTTTTTAAATGGTTTGTCCTTTTGCTTTGAAAGCTCTCTTAAAATATCATCTTAATGTCAGATGTGTTTCTCCTCTTGGAAATACTAAAGCCCTAATGGAGTCCTACAACAACAAAAACTGCCCTAGAACTGTCAACCCATCATAACCACATGTGATCGCAGTTGCTTTGTGACCTTTGGAAGTCTGTTTATGTGTGTACAGTATACATGCACACACTTGTCCATAGTTAATTAAGTTAGGAGATTCATCTTTTAATTGCAAAATTTTAATGAAATGCAATAAAAATGCAACAAAAGTAAGACATTGTTCATTTTAAGCAGCAGGGATCATGACTAATAATACTTAGTTTTTGGTTCGACACATTCCAAATAAATGTCCCTTATGTAGTCTTAACAGCGGCAGGGAAGAAGAAGAAGAAGAAGAAGAAGAAGAAGAAGAAGAAGAAGAAGAATGGTGATTACAGTTTGCAAGCCAACACTTTGGTCACAAACATCATCAAAACGTTGGATTAGGTATACCTTCATGCTCTCTGGGCACAAGGGAGAAGTTTCACTTGACCGTGGCACCGCACCCATGTGGTGTGGCCAAGTTCTTCCTTGTTCTTCCTTGTGTCCAACTTCTTTTGCAACAATTCACCTTAACCCCAACCTTAACCTCACAAAAACTATGCCTAAACCTAACCTTAAACCTAACCATAACCTCACAAAAACCTATGCCTAAATTAGATTAAACCGGTGTGCGATGAAATAGACAATAGATAGTCTGATAGCTTTCATGTTGGCTTTAGTGGGGAAACACCCACTACCTGCCAGCATTATTCAGGATGACAACAACTGTTGTAATATTTTGTTTTGTTTTCCCCACAGAACTGTAAGCATTTTATTCACTTTAATCAGAAATGTTCAATGAATGACAAGCTTAAAACATGTGCTTGTGTGTTTAAATGTGTACTTGATTGCTTGAGAGCACAGTAATTGTTTAAAAGCTCAAATTCATTGCTATTCTTCTGACACAGCAGCACATTTTAACAACTTACAATAATAAGTAAGCCTTGCCAAGCCATGAGGCTGAGTGCCAAGCAGGGACACATTGGGTCCCATTTTTAAAGTCTTTGATATGACCCGGCCGGGGATCAGACCCCGACCTCCCAGTCTCGGACACTCTAACCACAAGGCTTAACAACATAAGGCTCTATATACAGTCTTGTACGATAAATAGCTGATCTACAAGATCACAACCCATTGCTTGTAGATCAGGTTGAAATAGGGATGCAGGGTTGAAAGTGGTGGTTTGACATTATGCCGACCATTTACTAACAGTAATTTAACATGGTTTGTTTGAATTTTGAGGAAGCCACTGGATACCATTCATTTAAATTCAATTCGACTTGCAGAGACTTCCAAAGATGTTTAGGAATAATCATAATCCAACACGCAAATATCATTACACAAGTTACATTATCGTGGATTTTAACTTTTTAACCTCTTTAACATGACCGTCAGATTGTTTTCTTTCCAAAGAATTAGCACTATAACTATAGATTTGTAGTTAGTGTAGATTTGTGATCATAAAGCACTTCTTCCAAAAGTCCTTAAACACTGGTGTCTGACCTTAATGTCTCTGGCCTCCGCAGGAGTCTGAACTGAAGGCTCATACATTGTGTGGAGCAGCTGGTCCCAGTGTTCACTGGCATGTTTGCCCACCCTGTTCCCCTATAAGGCCATGACTGCTTCAGCTCATCCACTTTCACAGAGGAATGAGGTTACCTGCCTGAGTGACTTCAGGCCAGGTGACTTCTTCAAGCCAGGTGTGATCTAAGTCACGATGAACACCTTTGAGTGCCTGGTGGTACTTACCTTAATTATGTCACGCAGACACAATAATGAACCCCTCCAAATTGCATTCGGTGCAAACTAATCAATCAATGATTTATGCAATATTGACTTTTCTCTTAACACCTGTACACAATTCATTTCTATTCTAGCATCCTGTTTATTCTGGCACAACACAGTCATTCTGGACCTGCTCCATGGCAAACTGTGTACGCTGTCCCCTCAAGCTGCAGATGGCTCTGGGACTTCCTGACAGATTGAGGGCAGTTTGTGTGGCACAGGTACACCACAAGGATGTGTGCTGTGCCACTCCAACCCTATTTTCTGTAGGCAATGAATACACCAATGACTGTGCATCCGGCCTCCTGTCCATCGAACCACTTGGGAATTGACTTTTGCTATTATCGTACACTCCTCACTCCTCCAATCCATGTTCAGGACAGAGATGACTGAACTCATGTCTCAGAAAGTCACTGACAACCTGAACCTGAATACTGCAAAAAATGAGGAGATGATGCCACCTTGTGAAAGAAACAATATCCTGGGGACCTTGATGTCTGTCAGCCAACCTTCTGGCCAATTTTGGATGTAGATATCTCTATCTTTATCATACGTCTGATTTATACTTTGGCGTACAGTGTACATACTGTACAGTGTCCCATGCCGAAAAATAGCTGATTTACAAGCTCACACTGTGGCATGATGCGTTGTGAGCTTGTACAGATAGATCTGCTATCCGTCGTACGACAGAGTGTAATAGGCAGTAGCTAGATACAGCCCCGGCTGCCTGTTCATGTTCCAAGGACAAGCTCCAGCATATTGTGGACATTGCTGTGTGGTTCATGTCCACTCCACTGCCATCCATTAAGAAACTGTATCACACCAGGGTGAAGCAACGAGATCCACATGCAACTATCTGTTTATTGTACTTCCACAATAAGATAGATAAGTTAAATAATAAAAGTGATAATAAGAATAGGGATAGGGATAATATAGAAATGATAATAACAAGCAAAATATCCATAGGGTGGCCATAACTGAATGGGTAGAGAGGCCACCTGGGAAACAGAAGGTCCTCGGTTCGCCCCCCCAGCCCCAGTCTTTTTGTTGAAGTGTCTCTGAGCAATACACATTATGTTTATATACAATATACTTTACAGTATACAACCTATATGTGTATTTTGTGTGTATGAAATGGCTATACAGAATACTATAACATCTGTATTCAGTATCTGCAAACTGTAGTCCTTTTACAGTCCTTTGTTTTTTTGTTTTTGTTTTTTTGTTTAGTTCAGTAGCCATGTGGCCTGCTGCTGATGCTCCTGAGTCCTGTAACCTTTGCCAGATGGTTACAGAGTGAACAGAACAGTCCATTGCTGGGGTGACTACTGACTAGGACCTTTGATGATACTCTTGGCCTCACTCAACTCAACTCAACTCAGTACTAAATAGTAGTAGTAAATAGACATCTGTTGCAATAGAATAATGATGGTTGCACGAGTTCTCCACTTTAATTGGACTGCTTGATATTGAGACAAGAGTATGTTCATAGAGACAGATAAATGTAGGCCTATTGGTCAAATAAAATAATTATGATGACAAAAATAAGAAGAATAAGAAAATATACTAAGATAATTAAAGATCTTGAAATGATTAAAACAAATTATTGTTATAGTAAGGAAAGTAGAATCTGGCTTTGAATGTGGCCTTTAGCTGCCACCTAGTGGTGGGATTCTGAAACTATCATTTATATTTGAAACCATATTCTGCAGGTTCACATTATACAGATATATGTATCACACACACACACACACACACACACACACACACACACACACACACACACACACACACACACACACACACACACACACACACACACACACACACACACACACACGATTATGTGGTATATGTTCCGCACTGTGTTAATAACAACAATACAATTTAACAACAAGATAATAACAATGATAATACTTTTATTTTCATATGATGAAAATAAAATAAAAAGTAAGAATAAAGATAAAAAAACAAAGTTTGCAATTGACAATAGGCTACAGCAGACAAGACAAAGGGTAAAACACTTTTCTCAGCAATGGGAATTGTGCATAATATTGGTAGCCTTTATCCACTTGTAATTCTCACTCAGTTAAATCACTTAAAGTGTATTTAATATAAAAGTTGTTCTCAACCTTTGCAGGTCGTGACCCCCCCAAAATAATCATATTTGAACTGGGGAGGGGACGGGACCCCCCACCCTAAAGCACTTGGAATGTATAGTTGAGGTATTCAATTTGTTGATAGTTTGACTAGGTTCAACTTCCACAGATAAATATTGTGAAAAATGTTTTGCCTCTTTCTTATATTATTGAACAATTTTGCCAAATTTGACCAGTTTTTATAGTATAGTTTGTTGATTACTTTTGATGCAGTAATGGTCTTTTTCTTTTCTTTCTTTCTTTCTTTTTCTCTCTTTTTGGAGCTATTAAAAAGGCTTAAATTGTCACTTCACTGTCACCCGGGACCCCTCCAAAATCATATGGGGACCCCCCCGGGGCTCCCGACCCACAGGTTGAGAACCACTGGTCTAGCCCCCAATAATAATCTGTTGTTAGTATTTTCCTACGGCCCACCCCGGCGGGGAGGGGAGAGGAGGCGGACCCTCTGAATTTCTTTGACAATACACAGACAGGACGCTCTCTCTCTCTCTCTCACACACACACACACACACACACACACACACACACACACACACACACACACACACACACACACACACACACACACACACACACACACACACACACACACACACACACACACACACACACACACACACACACACACACACACACACACGCACGCGCGCACGCACGCACGCGAGCCACAGCCCTGACGTTGCCATGGAAACGGCCAGTGCTGGAGTGGAGTAGGAGGGGTTACTTTCATAAGACTTGTAATTGGTCACGTATGTCTGTCACTCTCGGATAATCCTTTTTGCGATTGGTTGTTAGCAGCGTCGCTCACGTAGACTGCGATCTGATTGGGTGGCTTTGACTTTAGCAGCCCGCCTCCTAGAAAATGTTCACAGAGAGTGTACACATTCAAGTGTTGCCATGTCCGCTTAGTATAAGCGACTTTGGGCTTGTTTTTCTGTAAAGTTGCTTGAAAATATTGGAATTTGCTTGCAGGTTGCGGATTTTCTTTTGACTTGTTTGTTTCTAAAGTGTAGTTGCTTATTTGGGCTTGTTTCCTAATGTTGTTTAAACCAGTGGTTCTCAAACATTTTCATGTCAAGGACCCCCAGAATATGTGTTTGTCAGACTCCCATACACAAGATTCATGTTGTTAGAATAATGTTTCAACAAAAATATTTCACATTTTGCACTTTCCCCTCCAAGATGTCTATGGAAATAGCAGATCTACAAGCTCGATGCGATTGCGACGCGTTGTGAGCTTGTAGATTGGCTATTTTCAAAAAGGCGATGTTAAGTGTGTGACCCAGTCGGCAGTCGCTTCTTTTGAGCTTGATTTCCTATACCTGGTTGCTAGTTTCTCTCGCAAAACCTGGCAACACTGTTCACAAGTTGCAGACAGCAAGCGGAGGAGGAGGAGGAGGAGGTAGCCTATCATGTAATGAATAGCAGAACATTTGAGCCTAACTTCTCTGTATGTTCCCATCATCTGCCTTCTGGAACTGTGTGTGTGTGTGTGTGTGTGTGTGTGTGTGCATCTTCCACTCTTCAGAGTCGGTGCATGAGGTTGTCTACGACATGTAGCCCCGGGTTAGAACGTACAGCCAATCTGTACTTTATGCACGATGGAGGAGCAACCTGCGACAATAAGGCAAGTGGTCGATCCTATTATTTAGGGTCCGAACAGAGGCAAACATATTAATAGGGACGATTTACAGTGATGGAAGAAGTACTCACATGTTTTACTCAAGTAAAAGTATCAATACTGCAATACAGATATACTCTGACTGTTACAAGTAGAAGTCCCGTATTCAAAATGTACTTGGGTAGAAGTACGAAAGTATCGGCATCAAAATATACTTAAAGTGCCAATGGTAAAAGTACTCATTGTGCATAATGTCCCATTTAACAAGTTAAAAATATGTACAAAATCTTTTGAAAATATGAGCTTGTAGATCTCCTATTTTTAAATGGCCGAAATATATAGGCTGAAGTGGTTGGTCAGTGTGTTTTGTAATCATAATCCAAATCTACAAAGTAACTAGCAACTAAAGTTTTCAAATAATTTTAGTGGAGCAATATTTGCCTCTTGAGATGTGGAGTAGAAGTATCGAAAATTGGAAATACTCCAGTAAAGTAAAAGTACCAAAAATGTTTACTTAAGTACAGTACATACAGTACAAGTATATTTACTTAGTTACTTTACACCACTGGGCAAACATATAGCAACGATTTATTATGCACATTTCTTTTCAAGTCATAGTAGAGTCGCTTTTGACCAGTTCATATTAAACCAGACCAGGCGGCTCGGTGGTGTCACTTATTTTTAATCAGGTGTTGTTGCACAATTATTACACCATCAACATTTTGCTCTCTGCAGAGATGAGGAGGAGACAGAGGAGTCCCTGTCAGAGGCAGCCGTCTCGGACGACGAGATGCCTTCAGCTTTATCCACGGAGGAGATCAGCCACAGCGGGAGCATCCGAAAGGTGAGACACCTGGAGAGTGGAGACCCACGGGCCACGACTACAGTGTTAATGTCACTCGGGGGGAGAGTGTACAAATGGATGGAACCGAATGGTTTCATTTGGTTCCATTTGTACACTTTCATAGTTACAGACCTGTAAGGGCATGCAATACTGTAGCTATATACCTTAACCGCACACACCAACACACACCAACATATATAATGCAAAACTATGCCTGTACACACAGAGATACAGACACGCACTGTCGCACATCCAACATGAGATCTAATCAAGTCACGACACCAAGTCAAGACACCAGCACCCAAAGGTGGTGTCTTCTCCCCCCCAGCACACACACACACACACACACACACACACACACACACACACACACACACACACACACACACACACACACACACACACACACACACACACACCCAACCATGATGTAGTCAGCATGCATGGTGGAGTGCATCCTTCCACCCAACACCACCCAACACCCATCCCGGTGGGGAGCTGCCAGCACCTATAATCCACCCAGGCACTCTGAGGATTACTGGACATGCGCTTGCTAGACAAACACCTTAGCTGGGTGAGAGAGAAGGAGAAAGATAAAGGAGTGAAACGGCGAGAAGTGTGGGGCAGCGCAAGTTGGCAGACAGGGACAGGGGCGGGGGTGGTGGTTTTGGTGATGGTGGGGGGTGAGGAGAAGGGAGTATGCCTGCGGCGTGTTTACGATATGGCCCACTCCATCCATCATGTTACAGTACAGTTGTTTACCTTGTGAGCATGAGGCGGGTGGTTTACTCTATGATGAACTGATGGGATTTTAGAGAGCAGTCCGTTGACAGTAGTCAGCCACGTACATGGCCCGGGCGGTGGCTGTTGCTGTCACCATGGCATGAGGTCTACTCTTTCCGTGATGAGACTGAAAGACGTGGGACTTAGAAGTTACGGCTGTTCAGATGAGGGCCCCTGACTTGATTGAGTCATTTTGTTGTTAAACATTAATGTTAAAGTCGAAACAACATTACTGTAGAATGAGTGACTGGTGAACTAATTTAGTTAAATGTGTATATATACTGTATATGGTGGTGGGAATGGAGAAGAGGTCAACACACTGACCACAAAGCAAGTGCCACAGTTACTGGAGGAGCAGAAGGGACGGATTAAAATGTGTGTAAAAAACATGGGTATCATAATAAGAATGCTGTACATGTATGGATTATGAGCTGTCTGCCCTTCATACTGTAGTATGAAGTACTCTCTCCACTGGGCCAGCACATAACGTCTAGAGAGACATCAATGTTTTTCAGAGAAATGTATTGCCAATTCGTTCACAATTATTTGCACCAGCAGGGAAAAGGTGCATTGAACCGAAGAGAAGTTTCTATTCCACGTAAATATATTAGTCAGTAGGCCTTATGTGCCACGAGGCACGAAGTGGATAGGCAACAGGTAATAATAGGCAGTAAAGTAGTGAATTCTTATCTGATCCGGAAACACATACTGTGTGACACCATGTGTTTCCAGTTCAAATCTGCTGCCAAACAAAATCAAATGAAGCTATGGGAAAGTGAAGAACAGGACACGATATGCCACTTCTGGAAACCTGAGCTAATTGTACTCAAGAGAACACAGACTATGGCACTGAGTGTAGGAACACATCGCATTTATACTTGTTCCTGGATGATCTCTCCTCACCAATATGTGGAGAGGTGTGCAACTTCTCACGTTTTCTTTGATTAAATCCCAATCTTTGTGTAAATGTTTTCACACCCTTGATATATCTGGCCCCTGGACTGGAACGTTTCCTATGTCCTGTCAAGTGTATAACTAACTCATGTCTGTAGTGTAGTCTATTCTAAAGATTGTTTTGCTTCACAGCCAGTGCTCAGAAGGCGGGGCTTCACCGTAACTATGGTTTCATGCTAGAATGGGATGTCACGATCAGTTCTGGAAAGGGGAGGGGGAAGGTGGGGGAGAGGCGGAGATTAGTAGCAAACTCTCTCAACCGCTCCCCCACCTGCCAGAACAGTCTGCTAGGTATTTCACACAGAAATGAAAATAATCAGAAAATGCTTTGAGTGGTGTTTTATACTGGCACGATGTAACTGTTTTACTGAATAAAATGTAATTTTGACCAAATTGTATGGTAGATTATGTTAATACTATATAATTTATACCATTGGGGTGGTTGTATTTTGTCTCCCTGCTCTTCTATTGAGACATTTAGAATTGTGTCAAAGGTCATGTCTCACCTAACAGGATCTGACATGAATTTAGACCTGATGGTCAAGATTCAATTTACCCCTGAGCAAGCAGGCAGGCTCAATGGTAGAAATGTCAGGAAACCGGGTTCAAATCCGGGGTAGAAGAGGAAAGTTACATAGTGCAGCTTTAAGCTAAAGCGTTTCAAGCATGTTTTAGACCTTAAAAATGTATGTTTTTGAAAAATGGTATAAAAAAAAAAAGTCACCTTTTAAAATGTTTAAGGCAACCGATTGCTAATTTATTTTTGAATTTCTGCTAACTTATTGGGGTTCACAGTGTGTTAGCATTTGGCATCACTTTAAATGGACATGGGACGTTTGACTGTCTGTGACATCCATTTGCGTGAGATCAGTACACCAGTAGTAGATAGATTGAAATGTGCACAATATGATGGGGCTTAGTCAGGGGCGTCACAGGCTCTCAGAAGGTGGGGGGTGGACTTTTGGTGGACGCATTCATGTGCGCGAAGCGTTTTTGGGCGGATTTTGATACTTCTTTTTTTTGTTTTTGGCTACTTTATTTTGGTTTTAGGGTTAGGGTTAGGTTAGGGTTATGTTATTTAATTCTTATTTTTGCCTGATTTTACTGATTTATTATCAAAACATTTGAAATTAATTAAAATATATATATATATATATTTTTGCAAAATCGATTGGGTGGGCCAGCTTTCTATGTAGGTGGGCCACGGCCCACCCAGGCCCACCCATGGCTGCAACCCTGATAGACATGATGAAAACAGAGCTATACTGTCCAATTTGATAATACTGTACAATACTAAATACTCTAAAACCAGTTCACCCGTGATGCAAGCTTGTACATCTGCTATTTTTGTGCAGTATTTCAACATTGTTTTTATACTTTTGATTTTTTAAGACAAATGTTCTCTTCTGGGGGTCCCTGGCACAAAACATTTTCAGATGGGGGTCCATGACTAAAATCAAATGTATTAAACTATTTTGAAAATAGCTCACAACGTGTCGAATCGCTTGTGAGCTTGTAGATCGGCTATTTTCAAATAGCCAAAGTTTAAATAGGGCTGAAGTGGTTTATGTATGTTTTGTCATAATAATTAAAATCTACAAAGCAACTAGTATAGTGACTAAAGTTTTTAAATAATTGTAATGGAGTAAAAGTATAATTGCCTCTGAGATGTATTGGAATAGAAGTAAAAGTATTGCAAATTGGAATACTCCAGTCAAGTAAAAAAAGACCTTAAAATTATACTCAAGTACAGTACTTGAGTACATGTACTTAGTTACTTTCCACCACCGTCAGCATTAGATTAATTACTTACTCACCGTCTACAAAGATGACAAAAGAGAACACACTTTTGTTCCATAGGCCCACATTGTCTTGGTTTCAGAGAGCATGGTGGTAAATATGAACTTTTGCCCCAAAGTCTTTATATTCCATAATGTCCCACATCCGTGTGTTGTTTACTTTTTACTCAAGCTAAACATGGAGTTTGACTGTTTGAGAACGTAGGCTTGACGTTGGTCAAGCGGCCCCCAGAAATCTGGTTCCTTTCAAAACGATGTGCATTTCAAAATAAGAGTTTTTTTTAAATCTATACTTGGAATGTTATAATTCAACACACCTTTTATTTTGAAATACTACTGGAAATAGAAGTAGCCCGGTAGCCTAGTTGAAACTGCTTCACGCTATTGGGATGAAATCAGCAGTTTTATGTTATGGAACGGGAAAAAAAGAAAAACAGCCAGACAAAAAGTGGGGGGTATGAAGTCACGGATCTGTGAGAGTGAGGGTGTCGCGTCGTACGCACAGTGAATGGGCGTGACGCCCCTGGGCTTAGTGCTAGTGTACTGGTCTATACTGAGGTGTCTGTGACACCTTGAGCTGCAGATACAGAGCCATGTGACAGCAAGGAAAATGCAGACTGCAACACATGTGTAGGCCTGTCACAATTATTACATAATCGCCTAATCGCAATCATTTGAGATAATCGCAATTATATTGCATAATCGTTTCCATGTTGAAACATTTTCATACATTTTGAAACTTTTTACAAAAATTGCAGAAATAGCAGATCTACAAACAAAAAATCTTTGGAAATTATATTAAAAAATGTCAGTAATTTCTTTCTGTATACATAAGTTATTTGTCATATCTGACCTGTGTCATTTGTGATTGCGAAGCCTAAAAACCAAACAGATTTTTTTATTGTTTTCATATGTTCCAATGTTCAATGCCAAAAACACAATTAAATAATTAATGGCAATTATTTGTGACAATTACTCGTCAACTTTAATTTGTAATCATGACAGCCCTGTACATGTGTTGTCACGTCATCACATCAGCTGAACGGTTTATGATACAGTAGGCATGCATGGCAAAGGTTTGTGTTGTGTGTGACGTCAGACCTGAGCTCTGGTCAGCCTATATTAGGTGGTGTTGGGTGGAAGGAGAGAGTTGCAGAGGGAAGAGAGAGACGACGTAGAGAGTGATAAGGCATAAAGACAGACTGGGTTTTAGCGAGACAAGTAAGTAGGTCTGAGTGGCCTTCTGTCTGTTTCGGGCCAGGAACAAGGGTCCCTACCTCTTTTTTAATGCACTAGACCCCTCGGAGATGGATTACTGAGGTGGAGCGCAACACCTACCATCAGATCCCAGTACTTACCGCACGTCTTAGTAGTTAGCCAGGTCGTGCAACTCGCACTAAGTTGTTGGTGCCCGGGCTGGGATCAAACCCAGAACCTTGTTGTCCAAAGGCGAGTGCTCTACCGACTGAGTTACCCAGACACGTAGATAGACATACAAATAGAATAATAGAGGGAACAATGTTGCACTGGACGGTGACCAAAGAGAAGGGAGGACCAGAGACAGCCGGTCACGCTGCTGTGGCAGTCGGGCACAAGGTGTACTCCTTTGGAGGGTCCATGTACAACTTGGATCAGATTCAGGTGCACATCTTCAATACAGTGTCTTTGCACTGGATGAAGTTACCCACAGTGACCAATGGAAGAGGAGAACATCCCCTTGAGGTTCCATCTATGCGCTACAGCCACACAGCTGTGCCAGTGGAAGATGTCATCTACATCTGGGGGGGTGTTACTACATGGCAGGACTGCTACACAAGGAAGTTTTGCAATGTGCTTTATGCATTTGATGTTGACACCCACAGGTGGTTCAAGCCCAAGATTTCCGGGATTGTTCCAGAGGCGAGGTACAACCACTCAGCCTGTGTTTTGGGGAAGGTCATGTATATCTGTGGAGGATACACCCAGCTTATACGGCCACGGCCTAATGATATTTACAAGTTGGACACTACCACAATGGTCTGGTCTTTAATTAACACCAGAGGCACACCTGCTTCATCAAGTCACTCTGCCACTATCATTGGGACAAAGATGTTTGTATTTGGGGGCGTAGCGGAGGATGAGGACCTTTACGACAACATTAGAGTGTTTGACACAGAGACCAACTGCTGGCAGAGCATGCCTTCTGCACAGCTTCTGCCAGAAGGACGCATGTGTCATTCAGCCTTTGCCTACAATGGAGAGCTGTACATAATTGGTGGCGACAACTGGAACCAGATCATCAATGATTTTTGGAAATTCAATCCAGAGACCTTCTCCTGGAAGGAGGTTGAGTCCAAGGGGAAAAGCCCGTGTAGGATGTCTCGGATGTGCTGTTGCATTTTGGGAGACCGTATCATCCTCTTTGGAGGATACAGATATATATACACACCTGTTCCAGTGGATGGCCTGTACATCTTAGAATTAAATCCCAGTCTGAAGACGTTATGCAAACTAACAGTTATTAAGTATGGTCTGGATCAGTCTGGACTCCCACACGACATCAGATGGGAATTGGCAGCCATGACTAGTAACGGCAACAGATGACAACGTTCCATAAACTTCCATAAATATATATATTTTTGTGTGTTTTTTGTTTGTATAAATGATTCTTTAATAATTTTAGTAGTCCTACATTTAACACGCTGCCAGTCTGAGCCAGTCATAAGCACAGACATACTGTGCAGTATTCACATCTGTGAAAACATAGGCTAGCTGTTTCAGAATCTGTCTGCACAATATACTCACTGTGATGACTGACGGAGCAGTGCACGTAGAGACACACGCGGCACTGTTTTGGATTCTGCGGTAATTCCTCTCTCTGTCTCTTCTCTCTCTCTCTCTCTCACTGTATCCAGGGATGTGACCCTTTTGCCCAGACTCAGCGCAGTAGGCTGCAGCATCGACGGGCCCGCATCAACCAGCAGATCAACAAGGAGATGCGCATGAGAGCTGGTGCCGAGAACCTCTTCAGGTGAGACGGCCGGAGTATATTAAACCGAGGGTTCGCTCCCGGCTGTCGGGACCCAAGCGTCTGATGTATGGTGTCTGGCCAGTGCCGACTGCTGTTGGCAACTCTGCAAGTACACAGAGGAGTCTAATACTTTACTGCCAAGTATGAGTTACACACCAAAGGAATTGTTGGCCTGTGATACAGCGACAAGCCTTATATAAAACTGCATTTTAAATGTTGCATTATTGCCAGAACGTGTACAATGGCATTCACACACAGTAGACTAAACTAGACAGCAGGCATATGTCTAAATCTTTACCTAAAAGTGCTAAAATATTGAGTAAATCAAGTTTTGTCTGCAATTGTCTGCATCTGTCCGCTGCATAGGTAACCAAAATGGGACACAGGGCAGTGAGCTAGCTGTTGTTGAGTAAGTCAGCATAGCAACAGTTCTCTTTTTTTCATAAAGCATGGCTCGTTTTTACAGGATAGTAAACACAGCTGGTATACCTGTTGGACCAATCAGATGGGTTTGGCAGGAACTACTGTATTTGTAGTTGTACAGCCCTCAGTATGTGTTCCTCTTTATTAAGTTAAGGAAGCTGTTCTAAGCTGTTTTAAGCTTTAAGGAACCTAGATGCATTATGATCAAGGTTTTTTGTTGTTGTCAGAAATATCAACTAGAGGTTGTAACGAGTCAAAGCAGACTAGATCAAAGGTTGACACCACAGAAGACGTGAGAAGCCTCCCGTTTAAGGCCAGTCCACACCGATGCAACTCCTTGCAACTGCAACTACATGCACTCATTATCGCCAAATGGCAGTTGCAAGTAGTTGCATTGGTGTGGAATGGCCTAAAAACGGCTTTGTTGCGCGTAAATCAATCAGTTATTAATTATAGGAACTAGAGGTTTGGGCCACTTCTAGTCCCAACCTCCCAACCTCCCAACCTCACGACCCACCTGCTGTCAAATAGAAAGCCTTTCTTGAGGTCAAAAGAAGTCAGACTTCCTGTATCTGGTTGCTATGGCAACCTGCCAGATCAGGCTGAGGGTCTGATAGGCAAATCAGAAAATCAATCAAGCCGAGAGTCTGATCACTGATCATGGTGGGGTAAGATGCCTAAATAATAGCCAGAGCTCTGATCAACAGTCTGTGACAGGTCTTGAAGGCATGTGGAGTGATCCTGTGCTTGCGAATCCCGGACGAACTTCGGAGCTTTTGTCAATTATAGTAGTAGGATACATGACAGTCTCATTGAGTTCTCCACCCTGCCGTGTGTCTTGTTTTTATTATTTGCTGTGTGTGACAGCGTTGTCATCATGTGCTAGAGCCCTGTGTTATTGTGACACTCTTGGTGGCAGAGGATGAGTCTGATGAACCAACAAACCCCCAGTCCCATGGTGGGAAAAGGTCAGGGTTCACCCCCCCAGCACCGCCCAGTTTTATGACACTGTTTGTGTTTCATTGTGTATGTGTCTGTCTCTTTCTGCTCGTATGTGTCTGTGTAATAGTTGTGTATATGTGTCACTTGTGTGTCTGTGTCTACTCTGTACTAGTTTTTATTCATAAGTGTTTTGCCTGTATGCATCTATTTTGCTTAGCTTGTGCTGTGTGTTTGTGTGTGCGTGTGTTGAGTGTAGACAGCTGTGTTTTTCCTGTTAATACTTTCCATACAGCGTCTGATCTGACATACACGAAACATAGCCAGCCCTGCTGCAGTTTGCATAACTCCACTGGCCTTGCGTCAACGCAGCCAGCTGTCACTCACACAGTTAACAGTTTTACTAGCGGAGAGAAAGGAATAAAAAATAAAAAAACCCGAAGGGGCTGGAACATCAAAGCCTTCGCTCCAAAAACATCAGCGTCATCTTTATCCCCCAAGTCCAGCGGCAGCTCCTCTGTCTCTCCGTCTCAGTCTGTATGTCTGTAGTTCTGATGAAGATCACGTTAGCTGCAAACGTCATGTATCTGGTGTTAATAAATGACGCCTTTGGAGCGGCACACAGTCTGCTTAGCGGGCTTAACCCCATCCTGCTGTTTCAAACTCTGTCCAGCACCTGTTGCAGTTCAGGATGTATGTGTGTGATGGTCATTGCACCGAGTTGCAGTAGTGCAATTATCTGCCGTACAGCTTGTTTGCTACAAGTCCAGCTGAGTGTGTTGGGACTGGAACCTTGCCCATCACACGTCAAAGCAGGGAAACAATTTCCAGTCTCTCTCTCTCTCTCTCTCTCTCTCTCTCTCTCTCTCTCTCTCTCTCTCTCTCTCTCTCTCTCTCTCTCTCTCTCTCTCTCTACGTTCATCCGAGTAAGAGAGGCGTTAGTGGACATGTGACTCACTACTACTATGACTGTTGCTGTGTCAGGATCTAATATATCAACACAGAAAACAACAGCGCCTCTAATTACATGACAGCCGATCCCCAGGGGCCCACATCACGCACACACACACACACACACACACGCACACACACACGCCCGCCCACACACACACACACACACACACACACACACACACACACCCACACACACACACACACACACACACACGCCCACACACATACCACCCACACACTTGTTTGGCTGTGCACCTTATTAAGTTTGAAGAAGAGTTTACTCATGGAGGAGGAAATCAAACAATATATCTGCAGGCTCATTGTTGAATCAGGGAGGGGGTTGTGGACCTTTTTCGTTCCCCCGGCTATGTTTGTTTCACTTGGTCCCATCTCTCGGAAAGATCCATGACTCAGTTTAGGGGAAATAAAACAATCTTTCTCTCTCTCACACGCACACTCGCAGTCACGCCTCCCCTTCTATTGGGACAGCGGGGGGGGGGGGGGGGCAGACAAAGAGGCCCCCCGCACAGGCCTGCCTCTAATCAACAGGCTTTGTGTCTTCCTGTTGTTCCCATACGGAGCCATGGGAACCTCATCCTTGGTTATTATTGGTCTAGAATTGTCAGATCCCTTATTTTTTAACCTCATGAACCCTAGCGTCCCTATTCTGGGGTGAATATTCTGCAGACATATCAGATCTACAAGCTCAACCTCAAGCTCACGTGTCGCGACTCGACGCGTTGAGAGCTTGTACATTGGCTATTTTTGGGAAGAGATTTGGTGTTGAGAGAGAAGAGGTCTTTCTGTTACACTCTCTTTGTTTCCCACTTTCCTTCTGCCCCTCTCTCATTCTCTGTCTCTCACTCACACTCTCACACACACACACACACACACACACACACACACACACACACACACACACACACACACACACACACACACATACAAAAAACATAAACATCTCTGTGGAACTGGGTCGAGGGGAGTATAGAACTCTAATGAGACTTGGGTTGAAAGGGGGGGGGGGGGGGTGTAAATCATCAGAGCTTGTGATTGGCTGATGAAGACGTCATTTTGTAACTGGGGGTGGTGTTATCTGTTGCTACTCAACTAACTAATCTGGGTCTGGTTGCTGACACGCGCTAGTTCATATAAAAAAACAACTCTTTAACAGAAAGGGGTCATTTTCTGGTTATCTGGCGCTTTTTCTTCCCCTCTCAGCAAAGTCCACACATAATTTCTTTCCCCTGGACAGTGTGTGTTGGCAGTGTGTTGTGCAGTGTGTGTATGTGTAAAGGGGATATTTGGCAGGCCTTTTTTAAGCTGACTAATCAGATTGTCCTTGGCCTGACCCCAGAGAGGTGTGTGTGCTCGCTCTGGTACATCTTGTGAGGACCATATGAGGACCAAATGTCTTCAAAAACATACAGTAGAAAGATGAGGATTATTGTGGGAAGTGAGGACTGTTCCTGTGTGTGTGTGTGTGTGTGTGTGTGTGTGTGTGTGTGTGTGTGTGTGTGTGTGTGTGTGTGTGTGTGTGTGTGTGTGTGTGTGTGTGTGTGTGTGTGTGTGTGTGTGTGTGTGTGTGTGTGTGTGTGTGTGTGTGTGTGTGTGTGTGTGTGTGTGTGTGTGATAAAGTGACAATGTTTGTGTCAACCCGGAATGTTTGTGTCAACCCGGAACGTTTATTTGTCACGCTCCCCGTGTAAAGACCTTTGGGCGGAACATTAGGCCAAGGTTTAAGGTTAGACGAAGGTGTAGTGGTGAGAGTTAAGTTTAGGGTTAGGTGTTGGATTTTGGATATGGTAATATCGTGATATGGCATAAGTGTTGTCTTCTGGTTTTAAAGGCTGCATTACATAAAATGATGTACGGTAATTCTCTGAATTTACCTGACTGTTCAAGCTGTTATATTCTTTGCCTTACCAACTTCATTATTAAATAATTACTGATGAGTATTTGTCAAAAATCTCATGGTGAAAGCCCCAGCAGTCAATATCTAACCCTTGGTTTCCTATCTAAACCCTTGGTTTCCTAATCTGCTCTGTTACACTGACTCCCTCTCCTCTGTGAGTTGCCAGCTTTGGGAATGTAGTGCGTTTGTGTACCCGGAAGTTGAGACGCACTGTGATTGGCCAGTAGTCACTTTGAGTGGCAGTTGGGGCAAACGCAGTCAGTGGGGCAGACGCAGTCCTCACCAATAATATTTACTATTCTGTCCCTATCGGTACATAACTCGGACGGCGCTTAGTCGACTAGCAGACCATCGGCTGGTCGTCGCGGGCACTCGCTATTGTGGGGCATTTCGCTCTTAGAATAACTACCTTTTATCCTGGAAATACATGGGGTCTGAGTAGACCATTGGTTCTCAAAGTGGGGTCCGGGGACGCCCAGGGGTCCTAGGGGGGAGTACCAGGGGCTAATCCCAACCTCTGAATGCCTAATATTAACCCTAACTCCCTAATCCCAATATCTGAATGCTTAACACTAACCCTAACCCCCTAATCCCAATCTCTGAATGCCTAATACTAACCCTAACCCCAACCTGAAATTTCTGAAGTTTTTCAATACTTGTGGGGACATTTGGTCCCCACAAGTATAGTTGTAAAAGTACACACACACACACACACACACACACACACACACACACACACACACACACACACACACACACACACACACACACACACACACACACACACACACACACACACACACACACACACACACACACACACACACACACACACACACACACACACACCTACCTACATACATCAGGCTCAGAAGCCCGTCATATCAAGGCTCCAGTGGTGCCACTATATATGTCTATGTCTATATGTCTATGAATTGAATACCAAGGCCCTCATTGGAAACAAGTCCGCAAGGACTTTTATGAACGGACCTGTTAGACAAAGTAATTTAAATGTAAATGTGTTGTTTTACATTCTTTTGCCTAATAAAATATTCAATCAATCAATCAATCAGTGATTGTCTGTGATTGCGTAACCACGGGGATTACCCTGGCCAGTGTATAGCATAGCACCAGCTACCGTGACAACCTAGCAGTGCCTCAAGATTTACAGGAACGTGTGTTAACATCAGACCCCCTAGACACACACACACACACACACACACACACACACACACACACACACACACACACACACACACACACATGCATACCGCAACAACATAAGCTTTACACACCACTCTCCTTTGTTTAGAAGAGCAGTGAATGGAGTGACGGAAGAGAGGGCGTGAATAAATGAGAGCGAGAGGTCTCCACCAAAAGGTTGTTTGTGTGGCTTCTTGTTTGTGGTTTGTAGAAAGTACTTTTTTTTTTGAAGATTAACCCACTTTCAATCTTGTGTCCCTTTATTGGGCATGTCATCATAGGCAACATTTTCTAACATTTACAAAAATGTAAAAGAAAATTGTGGATCTACAAGCTCACAACGATGCGTTGTGAGCTTGCTATTTGTTGCACAACATAGTATATAAGGCGGAAGTAGTTAAGGCTGAAGTAGTTAAGACGACCTATGGCTATGTTTAGGAAATGCTCATTTAAATCCAGCAGCATTATTAGCATAATTTACAATTTAGGCATTTATCTATCTAGAGCGACTTATCTAGAGCAAGGTAAACACATACATCAAATGCAGAGAGAGTGTGTAGTGCCTCAGTAATCTAGGACCATAGGTAAACCAAGAACCTAGTACAAATTAGTCTTTATCAAACTAGCCATAATAATGATCATCCATAAAATAAGATTATAAGACACATTTTTAATGACACTGTACCTAAAGGGAAATGGAGCATTTACCTACTGTATGTGGCAAAGTTCCGAAATTTTCTTACGTCACAACACGTTTACATTTTCTATTTAATGAGCACATCATTTTGCCTGAAACCTGCAGAACTCTGCTTACTCACTTCTGGCCTCAGGGCTACAGTAATTGATGAAGAGCTTTATCCAACAATAGCTACAGATTGGCCTACAGTGATTGATTAAGTGCTTTATCCAATAGCTATAGATTGCACAGGGAAGCCATGCTGTTACTGTCTTGTTTTATTCTGCTAGCATGCTAAATATGTGTTAGAAAAGTTGTGAGGCAGACGACAGCTAGCATAGCACCTGGAGCTTGCTGAGAGCGGGGAACTAAAATGACAAATGTGATTATGTGAGGTAATTAAAAGTTTTGTTTGTATAGTTTTTGTTACATTTTCTGTGGTCTGGTATCTGGATCCATCACAATGAAAGCACATGTGGAGATAATGTTTCTGTTCTAGGCTAGTGAATACATTTGCAAACACAGTTGGACTAGCTGAAGGCAGACTGCAGCATAACCCTCTGGCGTTTTACCTCTTTTTCTCCCTAATTTAGTCATTATGCCATTTAATTCCTCCCTACACAGATGTGTGTGTTGAATCCTACTGACACACCTGCCAGTGAGGAGCCCCAACGTAGCCTTCGTACTACTCCTCCCGCCCAACACTCCCTGCTGCCCCAGCCCATAGGAGTATGTGCAGTGACAAATATCACCCTTCCGGCCCTCTATATCCCGCACACGGGAGAGGGAAGGCTGCCCCACCGCGGAGGCTGCCCACCCAGCCTCCGCGGTGGTGGGCAGGCACTTTACCACTGTGCCACCCGAGCGCTCTACCTACGAGTCTAAAGCACATTCAGGATATTAAAACATTTGCTACTACAGTCAAGTCAATTTGGGCAGAAATGTAATCATGAGTAATGACACCAAAATATTATCATTTATGTATTTGGGTTCATGTCATACATGTTTGGTGCTAATTGTATTTCGGTTTGTGTGCTGTCATGGATGGCTGTTGTTGTCATGGAGGCCTGTCGAGGAGGGCTGTTTCTCCTGTTGTTTAAAACTATGTCCATCAAGGGACTGCTGTTGGAAATTACCTTATGGCTATATACTGTACATATGCAAACAGTCAGTCAATGTTTCTCTGTACTTGTCCCGTGCACATAAAGTAAAGTAATGTGTGTTGTGTTGCAGGGCGACCACCAACAACAAGGTGAAGGAGACCGTGGCTCTGGAGCTGAGCTTCGTCAACTCCAACCTGCAGCTGCTCAAAGAGGAGCTGGAGGAGCTCAACAGCAACATGGAGGTCTACCAGACCGAGAGGTACACACGCACGCACGCACGCACACACACACACACACACACACACTAGTCTTTTGCCTCATTACTATTTGGACTTGGCATTCCAGGCCACCCTCTTTAGCCTGACGAGTGCCATAATTAGAGAAAACAAGCGCCCATTGCTTTTTGCTTTCTACTTTACACCACATTACGCCACATGTGTGCACAAGTATGGTGTGCATATGTGCACTCGTGTGTGTGTGTGTGTGTGTGTGTGTGTGTGTGTGTGTGTGTGTGTGTGTGTGTGTGTGTGTGTGTGTGTGTGTGTGTGTGTGTGTGTGTGTGTGTGTGTGTGTGTGTGTGTGTGTGTGTGTGTGTGTATAGATAGATAAATGGATGACAGACAGACAGACCTTTATTGATCCCACAGGGGGAAATTGAGTTGTCATGGCATTGCCCCAGTTATGAAACACAGGACAGATACAGAAAATAAAACATAGTCAACAGGTAGTCAATGCACGTGGCATTGATCATTGTGTCCAAAAGTGTGATTTATTCTTCATTGCGCAGAGTAGCAGAGCTGCAAGCTCACAACGTGTCACATTGTAAGCTTGTAGATCTGCTATTTTCCTTACTGTGCACGTGTTTTAGCCAGGCATATAGGAGATTTTCCCTCTGCAGCTCAGGTTCACAAGTTGGTCAAATCCCCTGATTAGAGCATCATTAATTGTGTGTGTGTGTGTGTGTGTGTGTGTGTGTGTGTGTGTGTGTGTGTGTGTGTGTGTGTGTGTGTGTGTGTGTGTGTGTGTGTGTGTGTGTGTGTGTGTGTGTGTCTTTGGGAGTGTGAGGGTTAATGCCGGGCTTTGGCTTATTAGAGGGATGAAGGGCAGAGCAACAGGCCTTGTGGGTTTGGGGACAGATGGTAGAGACTCTGGATGGATGTTTTATACAATTTTGGCATTTAGCAGACACTCTTTATCCAGAGTGACTTATATTAAGCAAGGTAAACACATAGTTAAATGCAGAGAGACAGTGTAGTGCCTCATAGTAATCTAGGATCATAGGTAAACCAAGAACCTAGCATCAGTCTAAACAATATAATAAAAAGTCTGTGCATTGAAACTATAGACACTATAGGATGCCAGGTAAAAGAAATAAACAAATTAACCTAACATCTGTCTAAATAATATGCTATCTAAATTACATTTTAACCTCTGCATAAGACCGCATGGTCAGCAAGGCTAGGGCAAGTGCTACGGGCTAAGGTGGAGTCTGACCAGCACAATATTGTGTAACCGCTTTTTTCCCCATCTACACCAAATCTCTTTGGCCAAAAATAGCAGGTCTACAGGCTCAAAATGCGATGAGATTTGGTGTAGATGGAAAAAAGTGGTCTGAGCAGGGTTTTAACTCAAGACGGTTCACTAAGACTAGAGGGTTTAAGTGGTTAATCCTATATACTGACGTACGATTAACAAATATAGCCGAGCTACAAGCTTGACTTTTTTCACTATTATTAATATCTATATCTATATATATATCTATATCTATATCTATATCTATATCTATATCTATATCTATATCTATATCTATATCTATATCTATATCTATGTATATATATATATATATATATATATATATATATATATTTATATATTTTTTTACAAATTGTTGACAGTTGTATTGATGACAAAATAAGGACACCAGATTGAAAGAAAATAGGTTATCTTTCTATTTTCAGTTTGTTATTTTTAATTGAATATGGCAGCCATATTTGGAGGATGGATCACGTTCTTAAAGAACGAGTATTTTCTTACGTAATTAGTCTTTAGCTATTAGCATGAATCTTAAACCAACCAGATAACTCTGGATTTAATACTTATTTTTTTGCTGTCCTCCAACAACAGCACACTTCCAATGACTAGATTTTTACTTGTCATTTTCCTTCCTTCAGTCACATCTCAAACAAGTTATAAATGACTGTAGCTATAGCTACACTAGAAATGTGGCCTACCCCTCCCATGCTAATTCTTCCCAGGATGACATCCTGGGGCGGCAGTGGCTCAGGAGGTAGCCGTCTGGGAGACAGAAGGTTCCCAGTTCGATCCTGTCGCCTCATACAGTAGATGCCTGTCAAAGTGTCCTTGAGCAAGACACTGAACCTCTTAACTGCTCTGGCTGAGCAGGTTGGTGCCTTGAATGTGTACCGCATTGTAGCAGCATTGTTAGAAGGTATCCCACCGTTTTGGTGTGTGAATGTGAAGTACATTGTGAAGCGCAAGTGAAGCGGTCGGAAAGACTTGAAAACGCGCTATATAAATGTGGTCCATTTACAGTACCGTTTACGCCAAGGGGAAATTTGGAATGTTTTTTTCAAACGCTGCTATTTGCTCACATAGATCATAGATCTTTGAGAGCACAATACAACTCAATACAACTCAAGAGGACAAATTGTTGCCCCCCCGCATGAAAGGGCCATGAAACCCTAGGCTGATTTGTTGTTTGTTTTCCAGTTCAGGTTAAAAACTACAGATTGAAAACAAGGCAGACTAGTAAGCAATGCAGCTGCAGCTATTCAAATGTATAATGGGTTGTTAGACTTGTGTGCCCAGAGCCATGAGTGTGCCACGGTCAATGCTTGCATATTCACCCACCTAATATCTAACCACACCCATAATCTTATTAGCTGCAGCTGTGTTGATTACATCACAAAATACTATAAGGTCAATCTTATGCAGCCTGCCATGTTTTACTGTGCTGTAATTTTGTAACCTGAACTGGAATCAAACCACTAAATCCGCCTAGGGCTACATGCATCCCTCTTTAAGATTTTGTCATTTTGAATAGGACTTTCTTTTTGTCTGTGGTAAGTTGATACGTGAGTCAGGCATTCAGCAGAACAGAAGAATATCTTGTTTTGGAGGTCATGTGCAACTGCACATGACCTTTGATGAAAAAATAACAGCCTCGTGTTTTGCTAGTGGCACTGCATATGGTGCTGTGACAAGCCACCAGTAGACACATCTCATACTACTGACAAAGCACATGTACACTACTGTACAGACACACATTGCAGGTATTTGTTTTTAGCTCCTGCTCATTTGACTACTTTGTCTCATCTGTTTAAGGAAATAGGTAGCTGATATATTGCACTTTTACCTTAGCGCTAGGTATGCTCTTGGTTGCTTGTTATTGCAGAAAATGCACTTATAACCTCTGGTGATTAGTAGCTTTCGTTCCCTACCTTTGTTGATTGCACTTATTGTAAGTCGCTTTGGATAAAAGCGTCTGCTAAATGACTGTAATGTAATGTAATGTAATGTAATGTAATTGCAGAACATTCTAAATTGTAGAACATACTGTACATCTACAGTATATACCAGACTGCTCATGTACTGTCCGAAAAATGTCAGCCTTTAATTTTGTGGAAGTAATGTGTTTAATGTGTGTAATTTACAATATGAAGGTGAAGTATCCTGCACGGCATGTGTTTATGTTTACATTTTGCTTGACTCACAGCGAGGGAGTCAATGTTCCCATGATCCCCCTCGGCTTGAAAGAAACAAAGGAAGTGGACTTCACAGTCTCTATTCAGGTGAGGAGAGAGTGCATCTGTCATCAAATTATCTGAATACATTAAAATGCCCAAGTAATCACAAACAGCTACTCAAGTGTGTGTGTGTGTGTGTGTGTGTGTGTGTGTGTGTGTGTGTGTGTGTGTGTGTGTGTGTGTGTGTGTGTGTGTGTGTGTGTGTGTGTTTTTGTAAACCACATCTCTTTACCAACACCTTTTACTAACTGGATAAAGTCATGACCTTAACATGAGCTAACGTAATAAGTCCTCCCCTGATCCGTCCAATATAACCGTAGTGCTGCAAAGCTACTTTCAGTTGGGTTAAGGTCCAGGATAGTTAGATTAAGTGTTGACAGGTCTCTTCCCTGCACAAGTGAATAATCACGGCAACGCATTTCATCAGTTATAAACCTTTTATAGTCGGCGTAATGTGCCTCCAGGTTAGATTTATAGTTTGCAAAAGGCCTGCTGCCAAAGTGTGCTGTTCTAAGTCAGTGAAAATGCTGTCGAGCAGAGACTGGAATGGAAACAAAGCCAACGGTTTCCCACGGCTTTGTCAAATTGCTGACTGATCATTGAAGCACGACACGGGTGACAGGTCAGGACAGCCCCATCAAATAATGACTCGATTCTTCATGTGTTGCGTGTCTCTGCGTGTTAGGAGTTGGATGTCAGATTACTGAAAGGACTAGAGTAGGATGTCAGATTACTGACTGAAAGGATTTAGAGGATAATTCAAGCGCTCCTCAACTTGATTAAACCTTAAAAACACGGTTCTTACAGGTGCTGGATATCTTTGAATATGCATGAACTTTGTGTAAAGTAAAGGATTATTTCTGATTCTGATGATATATAAATCAAGTTTTTCCCCAGGGACTATTTTCGGCTAGTTAATCAACCTAGTTGTGTAACTTGCAGTTACAATGTTGTGTGTTGGATTACATATCTCATTCAAATCTCTGCAAGTAGATTTTTCATACTGTACTGATTGAATTGAATGGAATTCAATGAATTACCTCGAAGTACATAAAAGGGAAAGTGCCCCCTTTACCTAAGAATCTTTCTTTTGCTTGCCGGTAATGTTTCTTGACTGATGCTTGCCGTGCCCTTGGACAAGGGAATCGTAATGACGCCTGTCACAATTATTACATAATCGCCTAATCGCAATTATTACATAATCGCCTAATCGCAATTATTTGAGACAATCGCAATTATTTTTGCATAATCGTTTGAAAAATATAGCAGAAATAGCTGATATACAAGCTTACAATGCGTGATGCGTTGTAAGCTTGTAGATCGGCTATTTCTGCTATTTTGAAAATTATTAAATATGTCAGTATTTTCTTTGTATATTTTAAGCTTATGAAGGAAAGCTTATAAAGAAGCTTATAAAGGAAAACATTTTTTTTTGTTTTTATTCATCATGCTCCAATGTTCAATGCAAAAACACAATTAAATCGGTAATCGCAATTATTTGAGTGACAATTAATCGTCATCTTAAATTTGTAATCGTGACAGCCCTACTGACCTCTATAATATTTGGAGAAAATACCATTGGCTTCATTATTGGGTTGCTGATTGTTTGTCTAAGAGGAAATATGCTCCTTTATACAGTTAAAAGTATTGCCCTATCTTTAAAAAATAAAAGCCAGCCATTTGTCACAAACGTCCCGATCAGTGGGCAAACAGTGAAAGGATGTGCATCACTTTGACGTCCTGTCTCCTCTGCAGGATTTCATCTGCGAGCACTACGGAGAGGACGGCTCTCTCTACGACAAGGAGATCAAAGAACTGATGGAGCTCAGACAGGTGAGGGCTAACAAACGCACATCGACACATTAAATATTTATCTGGTTCAGCGTTTGCTACAGTGGGGCACTGGAGTGTGATAACAATGAAAGCATGATAAAATAGGCTGTGGATAACACATATTGGGATCTTGTGTGAAAACAAACAACGGCAGACTTACTGGCAGACAGCTAGTACTACTGACAACTGCTGTTTTTTGAGAGGTAAGGTGACACACAGACATGCCACAGTATACACACAAAGTTAGTGGCGGTGTAAATGGCAAACAATCAGTAACAACCGATGTTTTTCAAAACTAATTTGCAAGTGTCAGCAAACTCAGCATCCTTAGTCTGTGTATTTCCACGTTGCTTCTCATCTATAACTCGATATAATGATATCAGTCGGAAGCCTGTTGTTGTTGTGCTGTATAAATGTTCATGTTCTATTGTTGCTGTTGTTGTGTTCAGGCCATGCGGACTCCCAGTCGTAACCAGGCTGGTCTAGAGCTGTTGATAGAATACTACAACCAGCTGTTTTACCTGGACCAGCGCTTCTTCCCCCCACACCGGAACCTGGGAGTGCACTTCCACTGGTCAGACACATGCACACGCACACACACACACACACACACACACACGCACGCACACACACAGACACGCAGACACACATACGCGCGCACGCACACACACGCACACAGACACATAGACATGCACACACTCGCCTAAAGATCCATTCTGAATGCAGCATGTGCATCTTTTTACTTATTTCATTGGCATTCATTTAACTATGATGACACTCAGGATGTAAGTATAATCAACCTGGTTATACATTGGACTTTTTCTGACTTACATTTTTTTTTCTTATAAAGCAAACCTGAATATGTTGAATATTTCCACACTTGAAGCTATTCAAGCTATTCAAGTGTTGATCAGAAGGATAGCAAAATAGCTGAAGATTTTATACAAATGACTACACCCTTTCACCGCCATTTATAATAATTTAAAATAAATTATTATAAATCCATACTGAATAATATTCAGTATGGTGTTAATTTCCACTCCTGTAGCTATTCAAGAATGCATAATTTATGCACATACTCAAAGTGTTGATCAGGAGATGATAACAAAATGCAGATGACGACCCACCAGTGCCCCTCAGTTGCACGCACAGATTACAATGATGACCTCCACGTGTGCCCCTCTCCTCAGGTATGACTCCCTGACTGGCGTGCCATCGTGCCAGCGTGCCTTGGCCTTCGAGAAGGGCAGCGTGCTGTTCAACATCGGCGCTCTGTACACGCAGATCGGAGCGCGGCAGGACCGCTCTGCCACCGCCGGCATCGACCGGGCAATAGACGCCTTTCAGAGAGCTGCAGGTACCTTTTTTATAAGCCTGATTTTATAAGTGTGAGCTAGTAGATCGGCTATTTTCCGCAAGCGCACAACAGCGTACATGCAGTGCAACTGCATCTATTTGCATATCGTCGCTGTCGGGTGGAAACCTCATCATGTCCAAAACTGTTACTTTTCAGGATTCAAATTCAAAAGTAGCAAAAGTAGCTGATCTACAAGCTCGAAACGCTTCACTTCTGTCCGCGTTTTGAGCTTGTGGATCTGCTACTTTTGAGGCTTTTGTGTGACGCTGTAGTGCATACTGTACATGGGCAACTGGCTTCCCGGGGGCCACATGCGGCCCCCACCTTCACTTAATGCGGCCCGCAGGTTAATATCGGAATACTGATATATTATTGATTTCAGCTGTTCCAATTCCCAACATGCAAACATGACCCACTTTAATTACTTCAGTCTATATTAGTAGCTTAATGACTAGTATTAAACTTTTATTGTCTTTTTTTGTGTTCAATGTATTTGTATTTAAGTTCATAAAGTTAACATAAGAATAACCCAATGCATTTGAAATTGAATACAAAATGTATATTTTTGTTATTTGTGTGTGACATTTCTGTACAGTATATGCAATGTGGCCCTCTGGAGTGAGTGTGTCAAAGTTGCCCACCCCTGCTGTAGTGTGATCAAGTACGGCGTTCATTTACGAACAAACACAAAAAGTTGGAATATGGAGATATATGTGTGTGTGTGTGTGTGTGTGTGTGTGTGTGTGTGTGTGTGTGCAGGTGCGTTCAATTACCTGAAGGAGAACTTCTCCAACGCTCCCAGTCTAGACATGAGTGGTCCTTCCCTCTGCATGCTGGTGCGGTTGATGATCGCCCAGGTGCAGGAGTGTGTGTTTGAGCGCGCCACACTCACCGCGCAGGGCAAACCTTTCACCTCGCAGCTCTGCCTAGCGCAAGAGGCGGCTCGGGTGAGCACAGTGCACACACACACACACACACACACACACACGCGCACACGCACACGCACGCCCACACACACACACACACACACACACACACACACACACACACACACACACACACACACACACACACACACTCACACTCACACTCACACACGTTGGATATGTGATATTGTCTGACACATTATGTCAGTGTGAAGGAATATCATATGATATTGCTGGTGTGTGTTGGTGTCTTCTTCAGGTATCAGATGTGTACTCCTTGGTGCAACAGACTATGTCCCAGCCGCTGGTGAAGGACTACGTACCGTTCTCCTGGGCCTCCATGGTCCAGGTAAAATCTGAACACTTCCGTGCCCTGTCCCACTACTACGCTGCCATCGCACTCTGTGACAACAAAGGTGAGTACATGCACAGAGTTTGTCTGCATAAAAATAAACCTAAATGTCACAGGGATGCAGGAATGGGTGGGAGCGACTGGAAGGAAAAGTTATGGCGTGTTACTGAATAATATTGTGTCAATGTACGTAGCTACATTTTTTGGGCATGTGTAGAAACAAAGTAGATCTTTTGCTAAATAAAAAAAAAACAATTGTGTGTGTTGCTGTGTAGATTGTGGTGAGGAGGAGGAAGAGGACTGTGACGAAGAGGCCCAGAAGGCCTTTCTGCAGTTCCACGTCAATGTTCCTGCAGGACCGCCACTCTGCACTGTCCTACGAGATCCAGAGGCCAGACGAAGACTAGGTCAATACACGCACACACACACTCACACATAGCGTTCATTTGTAACTAAATTAAAACGCACTTTACGCTCTTAGTTTTAACCATGAACCCTAGCCTATTCTGGGCATGTTGTAAGAAGAGAACATTCAGAGAAGATCTGCAAATATTTGGTGTAGAGGGAAAAAAAGAGGGGGGCCAAGTATAGATCCCTGGGGGACCCCGGTCAAACAAAGTATATAGGGAATAGCTGTTGAAGTAGTTAAAATGGTACTGGGACATTTTTGAGAGTGGACCATCCACTTCACTTCAGTGTCTCTGTTGAAACAGTATCAGGTCATGTGCAGGAACAAGAGGAAGGCGGGATTCAAACAGGCCAGCACAGGCATGTGTGATTTAAAAGACACCCGGTTGTGATTCCTCTCCACCCCACTAGTTTAATAGAAAATGTATTGAAATTGGCATTGAGAGAGCAGTAATGATTATCACCACCTGCATTACTGATTACTAACAAACATCCAATGACATTAACCTCATTTAGATTTTCAATCAAATAAAAGAAAAGATGAAAACAGATTACATATTGTTATGTATTTGTTGAGGTAATGGTCAGTATTATCGTCTTCCGTCTCATACATTGCAAACATACATTATATCGATGAATGCCTAAAGAAAACGTTGTAAATAGCTGTTTCTCATCATTTTAACAACTTTGACATCGACGGGCACAACACTGAGCCATTTGTGTTGTTGCATCAGACTAGGACAAAAAATATATATCCAGCCCAGAGCACATGCTCTGATCCAGCCATTCCCTCTATAAATGTACACCACATTGTTACATAAGAACATGTTGAGAATATCAGGCCCACGCCTGACATTGTCATTAAGTGTCAAAACAGAGATATTTAAGATGGCTAATGGTAGATCATGTTTCTGTGTAATGTGTGTGTGCACGTGTGCAGGTAAAGCTCACTTGCGGCGTGCTGTGATACGTCACGAGGAGGCCATGCGTGTCCACAGCCTGTGTAAGATCCTACGGAAGATGGATATTTTGCAGGACGTGCTGTCCCTGACGCACAGACGCTCTCTGGACAAGTACTCTGAGCTGGACAGAGAGGACGACTTTGATGAGATCGCAGATGCGCCAGAAATCCAGTGTGAGTGTCCTGTGTAGAGCGTGTTCTGAATAGACATGTTGATGGTACTCATCTAGAAGCTCAAAACGCACTGCATTGCGATGCGGTGAAAGATTGTAGATCGGCTCTTGTCTGCAAGTGACACGGTCATATGAGTATGTCAAAGTAGTTCTGAATATCATCACGTTCTCTAGTCTACACATCCTTGATCACACAATTCAGCACTGTACCTCCATGTTATTCATGTCTTAATTTACACAAACAGCGGCCAAATAAATAAACGAACAGAATATTAAAAGGAAGTTATGCGGAGAACATTACGTTGTTCAAGGATACACTGCAAAAAAATATATATAATTATATATTTTTTTTATTATAACTATATCATGTTGAGGAGCTTGATGTTAAAGCTGCTATCCGTAAGATTTATGTTCTACCCAGGGTTGAACCTGGGTGTCTGTCGTGAGTGCCAAAATTTCTACTGCTGAGCCAAGATGAAAAGCCCTTTTGGACATCATTACATTTTGAGCTTCATACTTCATACCTTCACACCTCTTTTCAACCAGTAGTGGTCCTACCTGAGCACAGGATCTAAATATCTCAAAGTGCAGGGAGATCTCCTCGAACAACTGCATATGTACTAGTTATATTATATAAACATACTCACTCATATTCACTAATAAAGTTATGGATTGCAGCTTTAATGGGACAGAACATGTATGACTCCATGCTAAAACAGTAAGTGATCACGTTGTCTCCTGTTGACAGCTCAAACCCAGCAGAAACCAGACATCACATCGCCCAACTTCTCCACCGTCCAAGTCACTGACATCTTCCAAAGACTGGTGAGAGACACTGCTTCAAACATTTAGTCCAATATTGTGATGGTGAATTCTGATGCATGTGAATGCAGCTCTCTCCATAGCGAAGATAAGGATGGCGTTCTCTCCTTCTGTCGCAGGGTCCTCTGTCTGTGTTTTGTGCACGGGCGAGGTGGGGCCCGGTTCGTGATATTTGCCTCCAGAGACGGGACGGCGGCCTGGGCCTCACGCTCAGAGGAGATTCTCCTGTTCTGGTGGCAGGGGTGGTGCCTGGAGGCTGTGCCGCGGTGAGAGAGAACCCTCTCCACTTATATACAGCTTAACATCCTAATGCTTCCTTTTTGCACACACACACACACACACACACACACACGCACGCACACACGCGTACAAACATGCAAGCGTACAAACACAATGGAGTAATGGAGTAGCCCTACCTACCTACATCAAGAGTGGGTGAATGTAACAGACTAGTCCTGCCTGAAGCTCATAAGCCTAATACTGTATCTCTCCTGGCCAGGGGAATTTCCCCTTTAGTTGAGCAGTAGGTGTTTGGTTTTCGACGCAGGAGGCCAGGGTTCAAATCCAGGGTGCTGCACGCACACACACACACACACACACACATACCGTGCAAACATACAGACGTGCATACGTACAGACTCGATAGACAGGACAGAAAATAAAAACACAAAATGTAATTATATCTTTTCTGAATATGTCTGTTTAGGAGGCAGGGCTGAGGGAAGGAGACTACATCGTGGCAGTGGACGGTCAGGACTGTAAGTGGGCTAAACATGCAGAGGTGGTCCAAATACTGAAGAGCTGCAGTGACAGAGGAGTGCAGCTAGGTGTCGTCACACTGCACTCACATGACATACAGGTAACAATATACTGTTTTTTTTTTTTTTTTTTTTAACGTTCTTTTCATTGAATTTCATTTTTAGCGGCGCTAGCCGCTCTATACCTTTAGGTATAGAGCGGATCCTGCTCTATACCTGACTTTGTCCGTGTTCACCTTCAACGTTCTGATTGGTCAGACCCGTCAACGTTCTGATTGGTCAGACCCGTCAATACCTAAAGGTCTTTATCTAAAGGTCCATACCTAAAGGTATAGAGCGGATCCTGCTCTATAGGTATAGAACACATATCGATGACATAATGTATCAAAGGCGCCGCTACCTTCACACAGGGTGTGATTTTTTAACATACTCACAGGTCATATAGTCATCACTGAAGAAAAAAAACAACAAAGTATCTCAAAGCAGTCAAGAAAAAAGATAAATTGAATAAGGTATAAACAACAGCAAAAACTAAACAAACAAACAACACACACAAAGAAAACAACAGAAAACAAAACAAATACACAATGTAAAATCTCCAATAAAATGTATATAGAAAACAGTCCATGGTCCATAAACGCCACATTGAGTTAAGCATAGGCATGGTCATTGAAAGCAATTATACATGTCAGTGAGGTGATAAGCAGGTATACACCAAGGGTTTATTACATAACAGACTGGCTACTGCCATACATGCAGGTTACAGACTCATTCGGGTTTCGTTGGGGGCTCAAGCGCAAGATTGTCAATGTGCGATAGAAAAGGCTGCCACGCTTTATAGAATTTTGAGATAGAGCCACACAATGTGTATTTAATTTTCTCAAATTTTAAAAAGTACAGTACTGTATATCACAAATCCAGCGGGAATGGGAGGGTGGATATGTTTTCTTCCACTGGGTCAGAATAAGGCATCTCGCCAACAGTCACAAAAGCAAGAGAGCAGAGAAATGGTCTCAGGAAGAACGCCAAAGAGATCTATGGGCAACTGTAACTACAAAATATTGTCAAATAAAGATGACCAATAAGAATGTAAGGAAGGACAGGTCCAATCATATGAAAAAGATTAGCTGGAGCCTGCCTGGTGGCATCTATCGCACGTTGGGTCAACATCAGTATAAATCCTGGCTAACCTGACCTAACCAATATACTGTTGATTTAACTCTTAGAGTATATGGTTCCATTTGTACACTGTTACAGTTACAAATGGATCAAACCTAACCTACTGCATTTACTTCCTCTCTAAGTTACATTTCTAATTATGGCAACTGGTATTAATATGGTTCACCGTGTCTGATCTTGTGCTACTAGAGCAATACTACACAAGATGAGAGCGAGTGCTAAACCGTGAGATATTGGCACTTGTGTGCTGCGTTTGTAGATCAACACACAACTGCCAATATCGAACAGTGACCTCGATTGTATCATTTTATACCACAGTTTCATTATCAATATTTATGATTGGATGTCAAGACAATGATGATGCAAGCTAATTAAATAACGTTTGTTTAGTAGTAGCTTCATTCCTTTCCTTTTCTAGAGCATACTGGTCCTTATTTGTAAGAGTAGTCAGGGGATATTAAAAAAGTCTTGGAATAAATTCCTTACCAAAAAAAATCTTCACCAATGTGTTTGTAAAGGTGTCTAGTAACACATCTCACAAAGACTGATATGCAGTATCCCTAGGAGAATTTTTGACAGCTCCTTAAAGTTGGGGTACCCACCATAACCTTGGTTAAAAAAAATCCCCCCAAAAAAACAACAAAATTTAATTCTGTTTTAAGTAGCATGTGAGGTGTCAAACTAGGGTGTTTTTATGATTCTGAATCCATTGCAATCATTTGTTTATCACCAAAACCACTCCTTGGGCTAAAAATGGCCCAATCTCAATGGGCTTTTTACACAAAAAGTATACACGGCTATGGCCGTTTTTAACCCAAGGAGGAGTGGTTTTGGTGCAAAACAAATGATTGCAATGGATTTAGAATCATAAAAACACCCTAGTTTGACCCCTCACATGCTACTTAAAACAGAATTAAATTTAGATTTTTTTTTTATTTTTTTTTAACCAAGGTTATGGTGGGTACCCCAACTTTAAGGAGCTGTCAAACAAGCAAGGACGTTCATGAAAAATTAAAAAAAAAAGCCGAAGGGATCCGCCATGTTCCAGGGGGGTCCCCGGGGGTCCCAACACTCACAGGGGGTCCACGGACCACCAGGGGGTCCGCGGACCACCAAGTTAAAAATAAATATAAACATTTTTTCACATTTTTTTTTTTTTAACTTTTGGACAGTTCTATCCCACCATTTTGGTACCCCAAAATAAGCGCGCCCTCACAGCTCTACAGCCCCGCGCGCGGCTGGGGTCTCGGGGGGCTACATTTTAAAATATAGCCATCAGATTGAACAACGTCGTTTAAATATTCACCCCTTACCAAACTGTTGCTTTTTATCAGTCTGTGGTTCATAGCAGGTGCTACAGGTATAATAAGGTAAAATGATACATTTATATGTGAGTTCTGTTATTGGGAGATATTCGGCACTCATTAGAATGCTTGTGAGCCAACCGAAATGCCTTGTAATGTTGGTCACCACCGAATTGAAGCTTATTGGTTGCACATGATGCAAGTTTTAGAGAGAGAGCACCACCTACAGTAAATGCCTAAAATATGTACTGTAACATTGAAGCACGATAGTAACGATAGTGTGTGTGTGTGTGTGTGTGTGTGTGTGTGTGTGTGTGTGTGTGTGTGTGTGTGTGTGTGTGTGTGTGTGTGTGTGTGTGTGTGTGTGTGTGTGTGTGTGTGTGTGGACAGGTGGACAGGAGGTCAGTGATGCTCTCACACAGTGGTGACAAAGAGAACACTCGGCAACACATGCTGGCCGCCGGAGCCAAGGGACAAAGCTCCGCCTCGCTGCTCAACTGGAACCGGAAGAAGAACCGGGAAGGGGGCGGGGTCACCAAGAGACTAGGAAGCACTTTCAGCTTGTCCTTTGGAACCATCCGAGACACCGAGTCAATGTACTGACCTGACGCACGATGGGTCACCTCGCAGAGGAAGCACTCAGGGAAAGGATTTAGAGAGTCCACGCTGAACAAGACTATGGAATACAATGGACCATGGGTGGCTTTGCATTTGACCAAACACGCTTGTTTTCAAGGCAGTGGAAAAAGGGATATTTATGTCTTAAGTTTTGGATTCTTCCTTGATTTATTGTCTAATCAAGGTGCCCATCTTTTTTTTTTTTGTCCCTGCCTGATGATCCTACAAATGCAAGCCAAATACAACACCCGCCACAGATTCAACCATCAACAACATGATGGCAGATGTGTGCCTATAATTTTTCAGGGATTACTGAAAGCGCCATTTTCTAACATTTCTATACAAAAAGTAGCTACTTAAAATGTGACATGGAGCTAGAACCTTAATGACTGGCTTACAACAAAATTGGTCCAAAGGAGGTAGTCTCGCATTAGTCAGTCGATTTGATAGATATCTAACATCTGGTGCGCGACTATCGAAAAGTGCTAAAGGATTGCCCCCCTAAGGCCAAAAATAGACATGAATTGACCAACCACGGACCAACCTCTGACTTCCGTTACAGCCCAGCCAAAAAGATGCTTCCCTGGACTTGTTCTCAGTCAAAATCCAGACACGCTGACTTGTGATTCAGAACCTCCATCGCTGGAATTGATTATGTAAGAGAGCGGGTCTTTCAACCTACAGGAAGCTGTTCAGAATTTTCAGATGCAAACTCTTCTCTTGGACATTGAAGATGGCGTTACTCAAAACACTGTACACTACTAGACTATGACGTTCAGCTTTAACCACTTAAGCCCCATTTTTTTTTAAACCTACAAGCTCACAGCACATCACATCGTGACACATTGTGAGCTTGTAGTTCTGCTATTTATGAAAGAATGCCTATAAATAACACCCAAAATAAGGACACCAGGTTGAAAGTGGTTATGGTAGCCAGTCATACAGTCTCCTGAGAGAGGAGGATCAAAAAGGTGTGCCTGAATCTCTGAGCAAGATGCCACGTATGATCCTAACTTTTTTGTTTTGTTTCCTGAATTAAAGAGAATGCTAAAGAGTAACACATTACTCTCACTCTGAGAGTAATGTGTCTCACTCCCAGTTGTAATCTTGACTTCACCCACTGGTGCTTGTGTGGTTCCTGGCTGTATGCAATAGGAACTGATGGCAGAAAGCTAAAATAACATATGTGTTCACCCTTCAATTGTATACAGTATACAAATATTGCGTAATTTTTCATGAGCCAGTACTAATCGTACCCTTAATCCATTACGGTCTCTGTGGCTCATTCTATGAATTTTGGATTATTGATGTCATGGCCACGTGCAACAGTTACTTGCTTACGTATAATGATATCATTATATAACTGACAAATAACAAATAATGTTGGATTCCGTCCTCAAATTCAGTATTTTGGGTGTGACCTTGTTTTCTTTATGTGTGTCACCTGTTTGAGATGAGACTACCCGCAAGGCACAGTTGTTTGATATGTTTTTTGGTTTATTTTAGTTTTAGTTTTTGTATTTTCTACTCGTGTTGTGTAGTTTTCTACTTGCTAATGCACTGTGACTTATCGAGAATCGATTCTCTTGAATGATGTTGGCGTTCAGTGACAATGGCGAAAAATGTAACATTCAACACTCGCAATTAAACGTTTTGTGTCTTCATAACAAAATGTGTTAGTGAGGGGCCGTGGGAAAGCCTAGCCTAATTCATACTTTGTCGTATGACAAAGTTGTTTACCAAAAATAACTGATCCGTAACTATGAAGTTATTTTCAGCTAACAGCACTAGTCGTACGATGAAGTATGAATTAGGCTTGAAAATGATGACAATGTTGCATTGTTCTTTACAGTTTTGTATTGTCATGATGTCTGCCATGGTTCTGATAGTTCTCAGAGAATGGGAGAGGTTAAGTCCTGCCACTCTTTTTATTAGCTCAGAGTGGGAAATGTATTTTAGGCTGTTGTCCAGCAAAAGAAAAAAGGTTGTTTCTAGCTAACATTGTCTAACCTTTATTGTCTTTGTAAGATTTTGATACAGCTAGAATTATTAAATTGTAGCATATTCTACTCTTGTTTGGACCAAGTCAAAAATAATGCCATGTGTATTGAAATTACATTTTGTTCTGGAAATTTGTATAACTTGTTGTGCCATGGTGGACCGTGTTTTTTTTAAGTCACTACTTTTTTTTTTCACTGCAAGTGATTAAGTGAATGTACTTTTTGTTAATTGTGTTACTGAAAGATATGATGAGGTGATAAAGTATTTTTTCTCTTCCTTGTACTTTTCTCATCTCCAATTGTATCCCTTATTTCTGAAAGTTTGACCATCTCTGATTACTCTTCATCAGGGATTGTACACATTACTTGTTTCCCCACAAAAACAAAAGAAAAAAAAGAACTAGAAAAGTACGCTCCTCTGAGCGCAGGTCTTCGTCAGGCCTGGCTTGTCTACTGCCAAGCTTTGGAAGGCATTTATAATGGTATATGAGAAATCTGACTGAAATATCACTGCATGAAAAGAGGCATTAATGGGCAACTTTGGGCAATTGCAGTTGCTTAGTAAACTCGCAGTTTGCTTGTGTTTTTGTACGTCATTGGAAATTTACAGTTGAAAATGTTTACTGTGGAATTTGTCTATATACATTTGGAAATCAGTGATTTACCATTCCTCTGCCAGACAAAGACCCAGCAGGAGACTGGCCATTTCCTTTGACATCCAAATTCACTCTTTGTTTAAAGAGGGGGTCTCACTCTCCCTCTCCCTCTCTCCATTGCCAAAGCAAAAATGGAACAAAACAAAAATATAATTGTCTCGAGAGAGTATCTTTTCCACCCCGTCCGTCCGTCCGTGTGTCCGTGTGTGTCCGTCCGTCTGTGACCAGCTAATCTCTGGCACCGTTGTCTTGATCGCAGCGAAACTGTGCACACACACTCCCTGGATGCTAATTCAGAACCTTTCTCATGGGCCTTTTATAGCGCCACCAGGAGGCCGATTTGTGCAAAACATATTTTTTGACAGTACTCCTACACATTTTGTCCAAAAATCACGCAAATTGGTACACAGTATCTCTATAGTCATTAAATTAAACGGGTCTTTCAGATTTCTCATATTCCATCCTGATTGGCTAAAAATGTCTTCCAAAGTTTGCAGGAGTGCTCCGTTTTGAACAAAATGCCTCAAATCATGAACACAGCATGCAATTTCCGTGAAATTTTGCACACTCATTCCCATTAGGCCGAGGAAGAACTACCATTGAAAATTTTCAAATCAGCCTCATGGTGGCGCTATAACAGGCCGACTCGTGTTTTTACCTATAATTGCACCGATCTGTTGGTGGCGCTATAACAGGCCGACTCGTGTTTTTACCTATAATTGCACCGATCTGTGTAAAACTTTGTATGCACACTCCCTAGAGGTCAAGGAAAAACCTTTGCCCTGCATTTTTCACATCTGCCTTTTATAGCGCCACCAGGAGGCTAATGTGTAAAACACATTATTTTACACTACTCCTTCCAATTTTATCCAAATTTCACGCAAATCGGTACACATGATCTCTATAGTCATGTGATCACGACGGATGTGTTTGATTTTTCATATTCCGTACTGATTGGCTAAGATTGACATCTAAAGTTTGCATTATTACCTTGTTTTGAACAAAATTCCGCAAATCATGAACGCACCGTCCAATTGCGCTCAAACTTTGCACGCACATTCACACTATGTTGAGGAACAAATGCCACCCTTTTAACATTGGCCTGTTATAGCACCACCAGCAGGTCTAATTTAGCAAAACCAATGTTTTTAACAAAATGCCTAAAATCATGAATGCAGTGTCCAATTATTGTGCAAGGCCTAAGAACAAATGGCACCCTTTTCACATTGGCCTATTATAGCGTCACCAGGAGGCCACAATAGCTTACCTGACCTGGCGGAGACCTGTGCTCCGAGGAGCACTTTTTCTAGTTTTCAATATTTTTGTTAAGGGCTTAAAAGAGGGCTTAATTTGTTAAAAGTTCAGAGATTTATAATGGAGGCGGATGGAAGGTTTTGGGACCTCAAAAAAACACTTTCACCTAGAAACTCCATTCACAGTTCAAAAAATCCACCTTACTGTGGACATGCATGCTTTCTTTGAAATCATTTGTAGTTTTGGAGATATTTAACTTTAAGCGCCCCATGCATTGTTAATGCGGCAATGGACATTTAAAGGCAGGCTTACAACTACATACTTACGCCTAGTAACCTCATTCATACTTTAAAATGTTCATCCTAATATGGACATTTTTGCCTGAAAAGGGATCTTTGAAATGTTTCATTGTTTTAGAATAGTACTCCTTTAAAAGTTCAGAGATTTATAATGGAGGTCGATGGAAGATTTTGGGACCTCAAAAAAACACGTTCACCTAGAAACTCCATTCACAGTTCAAAAAATCCACCTTACTGTGGACATGCATGCTTGAGATTTAAAAAAAAAAATCATTTGTAGTTTTGGAGATATTTAACTTTAAGCGCCCCATGTATTGTCGATGCAGCAATGGACATTTAAAGGCAGGCCTACAACTACATACTTACGCCTAGTAACCTCATTCATACTTTAAAATGTTCATCTTACTGTGGACATGTTTGCCTGAAAAGGAATCTTTGAAATGTTGCATAGTTTTAGAATTGTACTCCTTTAAAAGTTCAGAGATTTAGAATGGAGGCGGATGGAAGGTTTTGGGACCTTAAAAAACACTTTCACCTAGAAACTCCATTCACAGTTCAAAAATTCCACCTTACTGTGGACATGCATGCTTGAGAAACTTTTTTTTTTAAATCATTTGTAGTTTGGAGATATTTAACTTTAAGCGCCCCATGTATTGTCGATGCGGCAATGGACATTTAAAGGCAGGCCTACAACTACATACTTACGCCTAGTAACCTCATTCATACTTTAAAATGTTCATCTTACTGTGGACATGTTTGCCTGAAAAGGAATCTTTGAAATGTTGCATAGTTTTAGAACTGTACTCCTTTAAAAGTTCAGAGATTTATAATGGAGGCGGATGGAAGGTTTTGGGACCTCAAAAAAACACTTTCACCTAGAAACTCCATTCACAGTACAAAAAATCACCCTTACTGTGGACATGCATCCTTGAGATGTTTTACTTTGAAATGATTTGTAGTTTTTGAAATATTTAACTTTAAGCGCCCAATACATTGTCAATGGCAATGGATATTTAAAGGGAAGAGGGTACAAACTTTGCCAGCCTAAGTTATCATAAGAAGTCAAAACCTCTGTGGTGCAGTGGTTTAGATACAGGACTTGCATCCAGAAGGTTACCGGTTCAAATCCAACAAGGACAGGTTTCCAACCAATGCCTGAATCTTGCACCTTTATCTGATCTTTGAACTGAAGACCGTGCAAGAGACCATAGAAAGTATATACCATGGTGGAGCAGTGGTTAAGATTCAGGCCTTGCATACTGAAGGTCCTGAGTTCAAATCCCGCATGGACATCTTTCTAACTTTTACCTGGGGCTTTTACCTTTATATAATCTTTCAGTAAATTCCACATAAGTCAACAGAACAGGTACGGACCTCTGTGGTGTAGTGGTTTAGAAACAGGACTTGCAACCAGAAGGTTCCCGGTTCAAATCCAAATAGCGAGCCTTTTTTTTTCTTTCCCAAGACTCAAGACCCAAAAGAGTCTTGAGTCGAACAAATTACTCCCGCGGAGACATCAAATTTCTCTTTTGGGCTTTGAGTCCCAAGACTCAAGGCCAAAAAGAGAAATTTGATGTCTCCGTGGGAGTAATTTGTTCGACTCAAGAACCAAAAGAAGGTGAACTGCAAAATGTCATATATAGAATAGAAACCCCATTCAAACTTTAAAATGTTCATCCTAATATGGACATTTTTGCCTGAAAAGGAATCTTTGAAATGTTTCATTGTTTTAGAATAGTACTCCTTTAAAAGTTCAGAGATTTATAATGGAGGTCGATGGAAGGTTTTGGGACCTTAAAAAACACTTTCACCTAGAAACTCCATTCACAGTTAAAAAATTCCACCTTACTGTGGACATGCATGCTTGAGAAACTTTTTTTAAAAATAATTTGTAGTTTTGGAGATATTTAACTTTAAGCGCTCCATGTATTGTCGATGCGGCAATGGACATTTAAAGGCAGGCCTACAACTACATACTTACGCCTAGTAACCTCATTCATACTTTAAAATGTTCATCTTACTGTGGACATGTTTGCCTGAAAAGGAATCTTTGAAATGTTGCATAGTTTTAGAACTGTACTCCTTTAAAAGTTCAGAGATTTATAATGGAGGCGGATGGAAGGTTTTGGGACCTCAAAAAAACACTTTCACCTAGAAACTCCATTCACAGTACAAAAAATCACCCTTACTGTGGACATGCATCCTTGAGATGTTTTACTTTGAAATGATTTGTAGTTTTTGAAATATTTAACTTTAAGCGCCCAATACATTGTCAATGGCAATGGATATTTAAAGGGAAGAGGGTACAAACTTTGCCAGCCTAAGTTATCATAAGAAGTCAAAACCTCTGTGGTGCAGTGGTTTAGATACAGGACTTGCAACCAGAAGGTTACCGGTCCAAATCCAACAAGGACAGGTTTCCAACCAATACCTGAATCTTGCACCTTTATCTGATCTTTGAACTGAAGAGCGTGCAAGAGACCATAGAAAGTACATACCATGGTGGAGCAGTGGTTAAGATTCAGGCCTTGCATACTGAAGGTCCTGAGTTCGAATCCCGCATGGACATCTTTCTAACTTTTACCTGGGGCTTTTACCTTTATATAATCTTTCAGTAAATTCCACATAAGTCAACAGAACAGGTACGGACCTCTGTGGTGTAGTGGTTTAGAAACAGGACTTGCAACCAGAAGGTTCCCGGTTCAAATCCAAATAGCGAGCCTTTTTTTTTCTTTCCCAAGACTCAAGACCCAAAAGAGTCTTGAGTCGAACAAATTACTCCCGCGGAGACATCAAATTTCTCTTTTGGGCTTTGAGTCCCAAGACTCAAGGCCAAAAAGAGAAATTTGATGTCTCCGTGGGAGTAATTTGTTCGACTCAAGAACCAAAAGAAGGTGAACTGCAAAATGTCATATATAGAATAGAAACCCCATTCAAACTTTAAAATGTTCATCCTAATATGGACATTTTTGCCTGAAAAGGAATCTTTGAAATGTTTCATTGTTTTAGAATAGTACTCCTTTAAAAGTTCAGAGATTTATAATGGAGGTCGATGGAAGGTTTTGGGACCTTAAAAAACACTTTCACCTAGAAACTCCATTCACAGTTAAAAAATTCCACCTTACTGTGGACATGCATGCTTGAGAAACTTTTTTTTAAAATAATTTGTAGTTTTGGAGATATTTAACTTTAAGCGCCCCATGTATTGTCGATGCGGCAATGGACATTTAAAGGCAGGCCTACAACTACATACTTACGCCTAGTAACCTCATTCATACTTTAAAATGTTCATCTTACTGTGGACATGTTTGCCTGAAAAGGAATCTTTGAAATGTTGCATAGTTTTAGAACTGTACTCCTTTAAAAGTTCAGAGATTTATAATGGAGGCGGATGGAAGGTTTTGGGACCTCAAAAAAACACTTTCACCTAGAAACTCCATTCACAGTACAAAAAATCACCCTTACTGTGGACATGCATCCTTGAGATGTTTTACTTTGAAATGATTTGTAGTTTTTGAAATATTTAACTTTAAGCGCCCAATACATTGTCAATGGCAATGGATATTTAAAGGGAAGAGGGTACAAACTTTGCCAGCCTAAGTTATCATAAGAAGTCAAAACCTCTGTGGTGCAGTGGTTTAGATACAGGACTTGCAACCAGAAGGTTACCGGTCCAAATCCAACAAGGACAGGTTTCCAACCAATACCTGAATCTTGCACCTTTATCTGATCTTTGAACTGAAGAGCGTGCAAGAGACCATAGAAAGTACATACCATGGTGGAGCAGTGGTTAAGATTCAGGCCTTGCATACTGAAGGTCCTGAGTTCAAATCCCGCATGGACATCTTTCTAACTTTTACCTGGGGCTTTTACCTTTATATAATCTTTCAGTAAATTCCACGCAAGTCAACAGAACAGGTACGGACCTCTGTGGTGTAGTGGTTTAGAAACAGGACTTGCAACCAGAAGGTTCCCGGTTCAAATACAAATAGCGAGCCTTTTTTTTTCTTTCCCAAGACTCAAGACCCAAAAGAGTCTTGAGTCGAACAAATTACTCCCGCGGAGACATCAAATTTCTCTTTTGGGCTTTGAGTCCCAAGACTCAAGGCCAAAAAGAGAAATTTGATGTCTCCGCGGGAGTAATTTGTTCGACTCAAGACCCAAAAGAAGGTGAACTGCAAAATGTCATATATAGAATAGAAACCCCATTCAAACTTTAAAATGTTCATCCTAATATGGACATTTTTGCCTGAAAAGGGATCTTTGAAATGTTTCATTGTTTTAGAATAGTACTCCTTTAAAAGTTCAGAGATTTATAATGGAGGTCGATGGAAGATTTTGGGACCTCAAAAAAACACGTTCACCTAGAAACTCCATTCACAGTTCAAAAAATCGCACCCTGTGTGAAGGAAGCGGTGCCTTTGATGAGTGGCCTCCTGGTGGCGCTATAATAGGGCGGGGCGGGGCTTCAGCAATCAATGCTCGTCCCTATTGGTGGTGTAGGTCCACATACCAAATTTGGACTTGCTGGCATGCGAACTGGAGTTATAGCTGTGTGAAGCGCTGTTTAAAGCCAGTGGCCTCCTGGTGGCGCTATAATAGGGTGGGGCGGGGCTTCAGCAATCAATGCTCGTCCCTATTGGTGGTGTAAGTCCACATACCAAATTTGGACTTGCTGGCATGCTGCGAACTGGAGTTATAGCTGTTTAAAGCCCGTGCTCAAACGGACATAACGGACAAACGGACAAACGGACAAACGGACAAACGGACAAACGGACATACGGACGGACATAGTCAAGTGTAGAGCGGCTGGCACCGCTAAAAATCCAGCTTACTGTAGACATGCATGCTTGAGATTTTTTTTTTTTAATCATTTGTAGTTTTGGAGATATTTAACTTTAAGCGCCCCATGTATTGTCAATGCGGCAATGGACATTTAAAGGCAGGCCTACAACTACATACTTACGCCTAGTAACCTCATTCATACTTTAAAATGTTCATCTTACTGTGGAAATGTTTGCCTGAAAAGAGATCTTTGAAATGTTGCATAGTTTTAGAATTGTACTCCTTTAAAAGTTCAGAGATTTAGAATGGAGGCGGATGGAAGGTTTTGGGACCTTAAAAAACACTTTCACCTAGAAACTCCATTCACAGTTAAAAAATTCCACCTTACTGTGGACATGCATGCTTGAGAAACTTTTTTTAAAAATCATTTGTAGTTTTGGAGATATTTAACTTTAAGCGCCCCATGTATTGTCGATGCGGCAATGGACATTTAAAGGCAGGCCTACAACTACATACTTACGCCTAGTAACCTCATTCATACTTTAAAATGTTCATCTTACTGTGGACATGTTTGCCTGAAAAGGAATCTTTGAAATGTTGCATAGTTTTAGAACTGTACTCCTTTAAAAGTTCAGAGATTTATAATGGAGGCGGATGGAAGGTTTTGGGACCTCAAAAAAACACTTTCACCTAGAAACTTCATTCACAGTACAAAAAATCACCCTTACTGTGGACATGCATCCTTGAGATGTTTTACTTTGAAATGATTTGTAGTTTTTGAAATATTTAACTTTAAGCGCCCAATACATTGTCAATGGCAATGGATATTTAAAGGGAAGAGGGTACAAACTTTGCCAGCCTAAGTTATCATAAGAAGTCAAAACCTCTGTGGTGCAGTGGTTTAGATACAGGACTTGCATCCAGAAGGTTACCGGTTCAAATCCAACAAGGACAGGTTTCCAACCAATGCCTGAATCTTGCACCTTTATCTGATCTTTGAACTGAAGACCGTGCAAGAGACCATAGAAAGTATATACCATGGTGGAGCAGTGGTTAAGATTCAGGCCTTGCATACTGAAGGTCCTGAGTTCAAATCCCGCATGGACATCTTTCTAACTTTTACCTGGGGCTTTTACCTTTATATAATCTTTCAGTAAATTCCACATAAGTCAACAGAACAGGTACGGACCTCTGTGGTGTAGTGGTTTAGAAACAGGACTTGCAACCAGAAGGTTCCCGGTTCAAATCCAAATAGCGAGCCTTTTTTTTTCTTTCCCAAGACTCAAGACCCAAAAGAGTCTTGAGTCGAACAAATTACTCCCGCGGAGACATCAAATTTCTCTTTTGGGCTTTGAGTCCCAAGACTCAAGGCCAAAAAGAGAAATTTGATGTCTCCGTGGGAGTAATTTGTTCGACTCAAGAACCAAAAGAGGGTGAACTGCAAAATGTCATATATAGAATAGAAACCCCATTCAAACTTTAAAATGTTCATCCTAATATGGACATTTTTGCCTGAAAAGGAATCTTTGAAATGTTTCATTGTTTTAGAATAGTACTCCTTTAAAAGTTCAGAGATTTATAATGGAGGTCGATGGAAGGTTTTGGGACCTTAAAAAACACTTTCACCTAGAAACTCCATTCACAGTTAAAAAATTCCACCTTACTGTGGACATGCATGCTTGAGAAACTTTTTTTAAAAATCATTTGTAGTTTTGGAGATATTTAACTTTAAGCGCCCCATGTATTGTCGATGCGGCAATGGACATTTAAAGGCAGGCCTACAACTACATACTTACGCCTAGTAACCTCATTCATACTTTAAAATGTTCATCTTACTGTGGACATGTTTGCCTGAAAAGGAATCTTTGAAATGTTGCATAGTTTTAGAACTGTACTCCTTTAAAAGTTCAGAGATTTATAATGGAGGCGGATGGAAGGTTTTGGGACCTCAAAAAAACACTTTCACCTAGAAACTCCATTCACAGTACAAAAAATCACCCTTACTGTGGACATGCATCCTTGAGATGTTTTACTTTGAAATGATTTGTAGTTTTTGAAATATTTAACTTTAAGCGCCCAATACATTGTCAATGGCAATGGATATTTAAAGGGAAGAGGGTACAAACTTTGCCAGCCTAAGTTATCATAAGAAGTCAAAACCTCTGTGGTGCAGTGGTTTAGATACAGGACTTGCAACCAGAAGGTTACCGGTCCAAATCCAACAAGGACAGGTTTCCAACCAATACCTGAATCTTGCACCTTTATCTGATCTTTGAACTGAAGAGCGTGCAAGAGACCATAGAAAATATATACCATGGTGGAGCAGTGGTTAAGATTCAGGCCTTGCATACTGAAGGTCCTGAGTTCAAATCCCGCATGGACATCTTTCTAACTTTTACCTGGGGCTTTCACCTTTATATAATCTTTCAGTAAATTCCACGCAAGTCAACAGAACAGGTATGGATCTCTGTGGTGTAGTGGTTTAGAAACAGGACTTGCATCCAGAAGGTTCCTGGTTCAACTCCAACTGGTGAACCTTTTTTTTTCTTTCCCAAGACTCAAGACCCAAAAGAGTCTTGAGTCGAACAAATTACTCCCGCGGAGACATCAAATTTCTCTTTTGGGCTTTGAGTCCCAAGACTCAAGGCCAAAAAGAGAAATTTGATGTCTCCGCGGGAGTAATTTGTTCGACTCAAGAACCAAAAGAAGGTGAACTGCAAAATGTCATATATAGAATAGAAACCCCATTCAAACTTTAAAATGTTCATCCTAATATGGACATTTTTGCCTGAAAAGGAATCTTTGAAATGTTTCATTGTTTTAGAATAGTACTCCTTTAAAAGTTCAGAGATTTATAATGGAGGCGGATGGAAGGTTTTGGGACCTCAAAAAAACACTTTCACCTAGAAACTCCATTCACAGTACAAAAAATCACCCTTACTGTGGACATGCATCCTTGAGATGTTTTACTTTGAAATGATTTGTAGTTTTTGAAATATTTAACTTTAAGCGCCCAATACATTGTCAATGGCAATGGATATTTAAAGGGAAGAGGGTACAAACTTTGCCAGCCTAAGTTATCATAAGAAGTCAGAACCTCTGTGGTGCAGTGGTTTAGATACAGGACTTGCAACAAGAAGGTTTCCAGTTCAAATCCAACCAGGACAGGTTTCCAACCAATACCTGAATCTTGCACCTTTATCTGATCTTTCACTGAAGAGCGTGCAAGAGACCATAGAAAGTATATACCATGGTGGAGCAGTGGTTGAGATTCAGGCCTTGCATACTGAAGGTCCTGAGTTCAAATCTCGCATGGACATCTTTCTAACTTTTACCTGGGGCTTTTACCTTTATATAATCTTTCAGTAAATTCCACGCAAGTCAACAGAACAGGTACGGATCTCTGTGGTGCAGTGGTTTAGAAACAGGACTTGCAACCAGAAGGTTCCCGGTTCAAATCCAACAGGCGATCCTTTTTTTTCTTTCCCAAGACTCAAGACCCAAAAGAGTCTTGAGTCGAACAAATTACTCCCGCGGAGACATCAAATTTCTCTTTTGGGCTTTGAGTCCCAAGACTCAAGGCCAAAAAGAGAAATTTGATGTCTCCGCGGGAGTAATTTGTTCGACTCAAGAACCAAAAGAAGGTGAACTGCAAAATGTCATATATAGAATAGAAACCCCATTCAAACTTTAAAATGTTCATCCTAATATGGACATTTTTGCCTGAAAAGGAATCTTTGAAATGTTTCATTGTTTTAGAATAGTACTCCTTTAAAAGTTCAGAGATTTATAATGGAGGTCGATGGAAGGTTTTGGGACCTTAAAAAACACTTTCACCTAGAAACTCCATTCACAGTTAAAAAAATCCACCTTACTGTGGACATGCATGCTTGAGAAACTTTTTTTTAAAATCATTTGTAGTTTTGGAGATATTTAACTTTAAGCGCCCCATGTATTGTCGATGCGGCAATGGACATTTAAAGGCAGGCCTACAACTACATACTTACGCCTAGTAACCTCATTCATACTTTAAAATGTTCATCTTACTGTGGACATGTTTGCCTGAAAAGGAATCTTTGAAATGTTGCATAGTTTTAGAACTGTACTCCTTTAAAAGTTCAGAGATTTATAATGGAGGCGGATGGAAGGTTTTGGGACCTCAAAAAAACACTTTCACCTAGAAACTCCATTCACAGTACAAAAAATCACCCTTACTGTGGACATGCATCCTTGAGATGTTTTACTTTGAAATGATTTGTAGTTTTTGAAATATTTAACTTTAAGCGCCCAATACATTGTCAATGGCAATGGATATTTAAAGGGAAGAGGGTACAAAGTTTTCTAGCCTAAGTTATCATAAGAAGTCAGAATCTCTGTGGTGCAGTGGTTTAGATACAGGACTTGCAACCAGAAGGTTACCGGTTCAAATCCAACAAGGACAGGTTTCCAACCAATACCTGAATCTTGCACCTTTATCTGATCTTTGAACTGAAGAGCGTGCAAGAGACCATAGAAAGTATATACCATGGTGGAGCAGTGGTTAAGATTCAGGCCTTGCATACTGAAGGTTCTGAGTTCAAATCCCGCAAGGACATCTTTATAACTTTTACCTGGGGCTTTTACCTTTATATAATCTTTCAGTAAATTCCACGCAAGTCAACAGAACAGGTAAGGACCTCTGTGGTGTAGTGGTTTAGAAACAGGACTTGCAACCAGAAGGTTCCCGGTTCAAATCCAAATAGCGAGCCTTTTTTTTTCTTTCCCAAGACTCAAGACCCAAAAGAGTCTTGAGTCGAACAAATTACTCCCGCGGAGACATCAAATTTCTCTTTTGGGCTTTGAGTCCCAAGACTCAAGGCCAAAAAGAGAAATTTGATGACTCCGCGGGAGTAATTTGTTCGACTCAAGACCCAAAAGAAGGTGAACTGCAAATTGTCATATATAGAATAGAAACCCCATTCAAACTTTAAAATGTTCATCCTAATATGGACATTTTTGCCTGAAAAGGAATCTTTGAAATATTTCATTGTTTTAGATAGTACTCCTTTAAAAGTTCAGAGATTTATAATGGAGGTCGATGGAAGATTTTGGGACCTCAAAAAAACACGTTCACCTAGAAACTCCATTCACAGTACAACAATTCCCCCTTACTGTGGACATGCATCCTTGAGATGTTTTACTTTGAAATGATTTGTAGTTTTTGAAATATTTAACTTTAAGCGCCCAATACATTGTCAATGGCAATGGATATTTAAAGGGAAGAGGGTACAAACTTTGCCAGGCTAAGTTATCAGAAAAAGTCAGAACCTCTGTGGTGCAGTGGTTTAGATACAGGACTTGCAACCAGAAGGTTACCTGTTCAAATCCAACCAGGACAGGTTTCCAACCAATACTAGAATCTTGCACCTTATCTTTCACGGAAGACCGTGCAAGAGACCATAGAAAATATATACCATGGTGGAGCAGTGGTTAAGATTCAGGCCTTACATACTGAAGGTCCTGAGTTCAAATCCCACAAGGACATCTTTATAACTTTTACCTGGGGCTTTTACCTTTATATAATCTTTCAGAAAATTACACGCAAGTCAACATAATAGGTAAGGACCTCTGTGGTGCAATGGTTTAGATACAGGACTTGCAACCAGGAGGTTCCCGGTTGAAATCTAACTAGTGCATTTTTTTTCCCCCCAAGACTCAAGACCCAAAAGAGTCTTGAGTCGAAACCAATTACTCCCGCGGAGACATCAAATATCCCTTTTGGGCCTTGAGTCCCAAGACTCAAGGCCAAGGTTCTTGGTGAAAAAATACATTTACTAAGTCCAGAGCTCGAAAGTTGGTCACTACAGATACGAAGTTAAATCCGAAAAAATCACTAAGAATGGAGGCCAAAATTGTTCCCCCAAAAACCTGTTAGGAGTACGTTTCAGGCAATTTAAAGTTGATTGGTAGTACTTTGTAGTGACTTTTTTTTTGGTCCCTAAAATTCATAGAGCTCTGGACTTAGTAAAAAATCTTTTCGTTTCGGTAGTGACACCATTGTGTCACTACCGAAACGAAGTTAAATCCGAAAAAATCACTAATAGTGGGGGCCCTTAGGGAGATTTTAGGGTATGTTCGTTCACTTTTGTCTAAAAGCGCCAAATTTGGCAAAGGTGTAGCTCAGGGCATACTTAAATGATTTGGCTAGGGCGCCCGCGCCGGTGACCTTTGGGGTCGCCACATCGGCTGATCCAATATGGCCACCACCTGAACACGCTTTTGCCTCTACATTTGAACCAGATGAGCTACAAATCCTAACTTGGTGTCTAATTCATGTTTTTTGACAATTAGAAATATGATGGAAAAATCATCTTTATGATTGGGTGTGTCTGGACACCTAATTAGCATATTTCCAAGATGGCGGCCATGTACAAAATTAGGTGTACCTTAACTTTTGATACTTTTGGCAAAGTATTTTAGGTTTTTTGAGCATCAGAAACCTACTGGAATGATCAGATTTATGATTAAATGTATCTAGAGCACTTTAACTTTGTAGTGCAACGTTCAGAACACAAGTTCAGCTTGATTGCAAAGGATCAATCACATGAGCAGTCAAACAGAATTCTGCAGTCCTATGGTGGAGCAGCTGGACTCTATGAAAAGCCTGAAGCTCTCACACTATTCATGCTTGCAGACAGTGCCAGGTTGGTGCAAGAGTTTGAAGCTGTGTATAGTAACATCAGCTCACCATCCTCAACTTCTCATCATGAAGAGGCACGTAGCTTGCAGGTCAAGTTCATGAAAGATGTCAAATCCTTCACAGCCATTATGGAAAGTCACAGGAATCCTTTTCTATCAGTAGATCATGACCTCACAGCACTTGACACGCAGGAAATTGTGGAAACAGAAGTATCTGAATCACTCACAACCGTTCACAAAGTTGCTATAGCCCTACATTTAGCTTATGTAGAGGAGCGACTTGAGAAGGCCACAAAGCCCATTCCACGGACAAAAATCTTGACTTTTGCAAATCGACCAGACCGAAAAGCCAAACGCAATAACAGCATTCAGAAGAAAAACATGAATCTCATCACCCAACTATTCCTTTCCCTTCAATCGAGGCCTGATGCAGACATGGCAGAGTTCTTCAAGTATGAAAACCAGAGAGAGCCACCCAGCATTTCCAACCAAGGGCTTTTACGCTGTGGCACAAAGGTGGACATACTTGAATGCTTGAATGTCCAAAAAGTCTGCATAGCAGCAGCTAAGAAGGCCACTGTAGTTGTGCTTGATGGAGCAGTAATGGCCCAAATGGTCCGGCCCCTCGCTGCAAATACATTCAATGAATACATAAACACCAATATTGCAGGGTTTGTTAGGTCATACATGAGCCATGACTCTGTTGAGCGCTTGGATATTGTGTTTGACACATATCCAGAGGAGAACCTAAAAGCACAAACTCACCAACGCCAAGGAATGGGGAAAAGAACTAAAATAGGGGATGGCAGAACTCCTATTCCAAAGCGTAATTGGAACAGTGAGTTCCTGAAAAATGAAGACAATAAGAAAGAACTGTTTGGACTTGTAAGTGTCGAGCTCACGAAGGATGACATGCAGGGTAAACTACTGCTGTGTACAATTAATGATGATGTTCTCTGCAACAGGCCTGGATTCAATTTGTCTACACTTAAGCCTTGTAACCATCCTGAAGCAGACACGAGAATGGTTCTGCACTTGGCCCATGCTGGGGCCATAAAAAGGCTTTTGTCCGTACGGTTGATAGTGATGTTGTCATTCTTGCAATCCACTTTTTTGATTCATTAAAGATCACAGATCTTTGGATTGGCTTTGGCTTTGGAAAAAGCTACCGAGACATTCCTGTCCATGAAATCCGCAATGCAATGGGTCCTCAGAAGTCACTGGCATTGCCTCTCTTCCATGCACTGACAGGATGTGATACTACATCAGCCTTCCTTGGCCATGGGAAAAAGAGTGCATGGGCAGCTTGGGAGGCAACACCAGATCTCACAGACACCTTGGTTGCCCTCACCTTGGAGCCTGAGAAGATCAACTCTGATCCTGTTCATATGCAACGTCTGGAGCGTATGGTTGTCATCATGTACAGTAAGAGCTGTGGCTGCAGTAGTGTAGATGAGGCCAGACAGCGGCTTTTCTCAAATGGTACAAAGTCCCTTGAGAACCTTCCTCCCACCCAAGCTGCACTGACTCAGCATGTAAAAAGGGCACTGCTGCAGGCCAGTTTTTATTGGAGTCAGGCAACCTCCGTCAAACTGAATATTCCCAATTTTGGAATGTGGGGATGGAACAGCTCGACAACAAAGGCTTGGGAACCATACTGGACCCATCTGCCAGATGCCAGTACAGCCTGTGCCATCCTTCTCCGCTGCGAGTGCAAGAAGTCTTGTAGCGGGCGCTTCAAGTGCTTTAAATCTGGGGTCTGTTGCACCTCATTGTGTGGATGTGAGGGTGCATGCACCAACAATGAGGGTCCAGCACACTAACCTGGATGCGCACACTTGGTGCAGCTTTTGTCTAGTTATTGTGGAACAAAAACAACAACAACCCCAACCCCCCCCCCCCCCCCCCCCCCACAAAAAAAAAGAAAAAAGGGAGAGAAGAAGACAGCCTCCACGTGGCCTCCCCCGCAAGTAGCCAAAGAGCCCTTTAAGCGAAACCAATGTCTTCAACATGTCACAACCACAGCCCCCCCTCCCCACCCCTGACATTTCATATGAACATCAGAAAGGAATCATGCATGTCAGAATTAGTTGAATTAGACCTATTGCACCAGATTTTACTCATAACAATGGCCAAGTTACGTCCAATGTCTTCAGAATAGCAAAACTCCACTTGGAATTATGCAAATTAGGGGTCTAGACACACCCAAAAATAAAAAAGAGCATTCCAACACATTTCTAATTGTCAAAACACATGAAATAGACACCAAGTTTACATTTGTAGCTCATCTGTTTCAAATGTTAGAGACAAAAGCTATTACAAGTGGCGGCCATATTGGATCGGCCGCTGTGGCGACCCCAAAGGTCACCGGCGCGGGCGCCCTAGCCAAATCATTTAAGTATGCCCTGAGCTACACCTGTGCCAAATTTGGCGCTTGTAGACAAAAGTGAACGAAAATATCCCTAAGGGCCCCCACTATAAGTGTGGAGGCCAAAATTGTTCCCCCAAAAACCTGTTAGGAGTACGTTTCAGGCAATTTAGAGTTGATTGGTAGTACTTTGTAGTCACTTTTTTTTGGGTCCCTAACATTCATCGAGCTCTGGACTTAGTAAATTATTTTTTTCACCATCTACCGAAATGAAAGTTGGTCACTACCGAAACGAAGTTAAATCCGAAAAAATCACTAAGTATGGAGACCAAAATTGTTCCCCCAAAAACCTGTTAGGAGTACGTTTTAAAAGTTAATTGGTAGTACTTTGTAGTGACTTTTTTTTTGGTCCCTAACATTCATCGAGCTCTGGACTCAGTAAAAAAAAATCGTTTCGGTAGTGACACCATTGTGTCACTACCGAAACGAAGTATAATCCGAAAAAATCACTAAGTGTGGAGGCCAAAATGGTTCCCCCAAAAACCTGTTAGGAGTTTCAGGCAATTTAATGGGAAAAAGTTTGTACTTTCTACAACCATTAACCTTGCTGCACATGGCTTATATTTTCAGAATAATGAAACCTACAGATATACACAAAAAAGATGAACAGTTAATATCACATTAATATTAAATGGGTTATATTTACATAGAATATCAGAATATAGTACTTTAACCTTTTTAAGAAAACAAATCTGAATATTATTATTTTTTGAATAATTGTATATATATTTTTTATGTCTTAAATGTGTCCACACAAAAAAAACACTTATGTTTTTAAAGTTCTGTAACATAATTTCGTTTTGTGGAGTTTAGCAACACAAAATGCAACTAACTGTCCATCGATTTCGATGGAGAATTGGCGCCACCCTGTGGTCAGTTGGAAATTCTAATCTAGTGCGTTCAACTGCGTTGAAGGACGTTAATTTGAATTAAAAACTTTGTCTAGTTTGAAAATGGTGGTAAGTGATGTATCTAGATTATATTATCTTTTACTCTTAACACCAAAATATAGACTGATTATGCCTTAAAACAACATGCTGTCTGTATATTTAATAACTTTGATAGGAAGTTTGAAATTAGGGTACCGTACGTTAGTTTATTTACGTTAGTTTATTTACATAGTTAACGTATTATTCTTGGGGCAACATTTTAAGATCTACAAGATCACGACGGAACGCAACTGTTGTGAGCTTGCATGTAGATCCACTATTTTTGATCAAAGGATTTGGTGTAGAGACCAACAAAATTAGATAAATAATTGAGATATATGGTTTCTGACAGGTGGATCCTTATCATGACAGTCATGAATGAACTTCAAGCTACTGTTTGCACCCTCTCTCTCTTTTTGGCTTGTACATCTATATAAACGTTCAGTTTTCAAATATAAAGTGCTTATGCCATGGCCACGGATGTTACAAATATGTACGGGCCGTATTGGTGAATAAAAAGTATTTTAATTTCATTGTTGGACATTTTATTAGTATTTTTGCCATATGTTTTCAACTACGAAATCCTAGCGGTTAGGATGGTTAACGCCATCTGATACATTATAACTCGATGAGAAAATGGCCAACAATCGGATTAAAATGCTTTTTATTCAACAATACGTAAGATACGGGTACTTCTTGAAGGCCCGTACATAATTCTAACATCCGTGGTCATGGAATAAGAACTTTATATTTGACATCTGAACGTTTATGTAGATGTACGGGCCAAAAAGGGAGAAAGTACAAACACCAGGTTGAAGTTCATCCATGACAGTCGACAGACGACCGTTAACGACTTTGTTATAGCTAGCAAGAGAGAGATGACAAACAATCAAAGACGATTAAAGTACTGTACTTAATTTTGAGGTATTGTTTTACTTTACTGGAGTAGGCTAGTTCCAATTTTCAGTACTTTTACTTCTACTCCACTACATCTCAGAGACAAATATTGTAAAGTTAATGTTATTCCACTACTATTCTATGTTACAATGTAAACAGTGTACCGTGTCATTACTTTCAAAATGTACTTAAAGTACCAAAAGTAGAAAGTACTCTTTATGCAGAATGCATAAGCTCACATTGCAACAAGCTCACAATGCCATGCATTGTGAGCTTGTAGATCTGCTATTTTCAAATGGCCGAAATATATATATAGGGCTGAGGTGGTTAAAGGTAGGGTAAGTGATATTTTTTGGTTAAAACAAAAAGTATTTTGTTAAAAGGTTAAAATACTATATTATGATAGTAATCATATAGAGTGTTTGTTCAGTAACAGGAGTCTCCCCGTCTCTCCAGCTCTTCAATAAACAGAAAATACATTTTCCTGTAGGTGTCAAAATCTCAGCCAATCAGGAGAAAGTACCCATTTTTAAGCTTCATTTGTATAGTGTTCCAGTTCCAATTTTGCCTGCTTAGTGTCATCGCTTCCAATTTCACTTGTTTAATCTATATCCTGATTGAGTTCTCTATCCTGATTGGATAAAATTGGAAAAGAAACTGAAACTGAAACAAAAATACATTTTCTGTTTCATAAAGAGCTGGAGAGACAAGGAGACTCCTTTTACTGAACAAACACTCTATAGCAATGAGTACTATCAGAATATAGAGCTATTTAACACTTATTTTAACCAAAGAAAATCACTTACCCTACGTTTAATGTATGTTTTGTGATAATATTCTAACTCAGCGAAGTAACTAGTAACTAAAGCTGTCAAATAATTGTAGTGGAGTAAAAGTACAAAATGTAAATGAGGAAATACTCCAGTAAAGTAAAACATCCTCAAAAGTGTACTTATAAGTACAGTACTTGAGTAAATATACTTAGTTACTTTACACCACTGATAAAGAGTAACCTTTCAAATGTATAAAATGTGAGCTTGTAGATCGACTATTTTCAAATGGCCGAAATGTATATAGGGTACGTACTGTATGTTTTGTAATAATCAAAATCTACCAAGTAACCACTAAGTCAACCACATGAAGGTGTATTTTATTTGAAAGCAAGGTACATTTACAGGTTACTATGTATAAAAAAGGTATACCTCATCAGGCTCAAAGAAAATCCATCCATATTATAATGTGATCATCAAAGGTGATTTTAGACAACTGGTGACCTGAGCCATCATCATCAAAATAGCAGATCTACAAGCTCACGATGCAACGCATTGTGAGCTTGTAGCTTGATCTGCTATTTTCCAAAGTTTTTTAAAACATGTTATACATTGACAACTTGTGAAATAGGACCTTCTGCATAATGAGTACTTCCTACTTTTGGTATTTTAAGTACATTTCTACATTGCAGTATTGATACTTTGAAAATGTTTACATTAAAATTAAAATGTGAAAAAAATAAACATTGTTAATTTCCACATCATTTTACAGAGACTCACAAGAGGAAAATATTTCGTCCCTTCCTACCCTATCCTTAATGACCCTTACCCTAACCCTATCCCTATCCCTAACCCTAACCCTAACCCTAACCCTAGCCCTTTCCCCAACCTCTCCATTTCCCTACCCCTGAACCCAGCCTGGGGAAGACAGACAGACAAGACAGATGGACAAATGTGAGTGACAGGAAGGGAAGGTATATTGTTTTCGCTTGGAGCGGGGGGGGGTTACATCAGTGGTTCTCATAGTGACCCTAAGTGGACTACAACTCTGAGTGTAGAACTGGAATCAAATGGAACGGTTACATGGGTCCTTGAAATTGCGGGAATTAAAAATGTCACCATATTTGACCATTTCTTTAGAAATGTTGTACATTTCAATAAGCAATGCATTGAAATTGATTATATTATTATAGTCATGTGTGTGATGTATTTTATCCTGCTGTGTATATACAGACCAGCACCAGCCAGCCCACCAGTCCTTGACAGGGTGCCTCTGCCGGTGGCTGACAGAATTCCGGTAGGTCAATAACATAATTTCACTTTCAAACTGAAAATGCAGTGCTTCACATTCGGTTGATAATTTGCACAACCCTTTGCACTAGCACAAATATAGATGCCAATGATAAATTGCAACATTACCTATTTTAGCATTTTTCAATACATTACAACACTGAGATTTCTTAGGACTTTTGATTTGTTATAAATAACATATGCAAATAAAACAGTTGAAAGAGTTTCTGTTGCAACTGGTCCCAGGTTTGTCCCTTTTCCTCATAGAATGCCTATACTCTAGGCTACCTATACTCAGCCCCCACCCATATTTACCTAAACATTGTGGGCACCTCAATGTTAAATTTGACATGTTTTGTATTGGTCTGAAGTAGCATAATGTAATGTATACACCATGTTGGACAAAGTAGCTAAATGTTGTACATTTCAATAAGCAATGAATTGATATTTAAAAAAAATGTACTTCTAGATAGAAAATGTAAACTATGTTTTCAATTATAATATTATTAGGCAAGAGAAGACCCTCGTCCTCATGGGAGGACAATCATCCCATTCGGGAATAGGACTGGCAGGTGGCTTAAACGGGTGAGTTTCAGGCAACCAGTCATGATCCAGAGGGTTTTGGACATGTGGCTCTCAGTGGTTCTCATTTTGGGGTCCAGGGACCCTCAGAGTTAAAGGGATATTTCACTTTAAAAAAAATGTTTTGGTCATTTTATCGTCTACTCAGGCTTGTGTGAGCCCCTCAGACAGTTTTTAAGTTGCTTGTATAAACTTTATTTCAGACACAATAGGTCCATATAAAAACAGAGCCACTGAGTAGCTGCTGTACATCAGCACTGTAAGGACAGGGATAACCTTATTAATCATATGATTAATAAGGTTATCCCCCACCATGCAACCAGTTTTACACTCATTGAACTGTTTTGATAAATCATCCAAGTACAAATTGAAGAGTACTGGCGAGAGAATTCCGCCCTGGCGTACTCCATTGGACACTAGAAAAGGTGTGGACGTACTCATTCCCTACCTAGCTTGCATAGTTTGGTGAGAGTACCAGAACTGCAAGATCCTTAAATACAAGGGGACACCTCGCTCTTGTAACTTTAAAAACTTAACATGATTGATAAGATCAAATGGGTGGGAAGCATCAAGGAAATACATAAATATGGTACTATTGCATCTTCTGTACTGACTGACAATTTCCTTGAGTGGATAAATACATAAATCAGTGACATGTTTTTTCTTAAAACCAAATTGATTGTCAGTGGTTGCTATGTATTCATTGAGCCTTTCCATAAGGACACATTCTAGTACCTTGGACAAGATGCTCGCCAGTGCAATTGGTCCATCATTTTCTATGCTAGTTAATTTACCAGTTTTGTTTTTGACTACTGGCACTAACAGGACAGATAACATTGATCAGGCAATATGCCATGCATCAACAACTCTGAAAAAAAAAAACACATACTGTAGCAAGCAGCACTGAAACTCTATGGCTAGCATGCTTCATATGTTCTGCTGTTATCAGATCATGGCCACATGCTTTGTTAAACACCAATTTCTCAATGGCATAGCTCACCTCATCAGATCTGATAATCACTGTGGGAAACCTCACTCTTGACACAGTTAAAAATGTTTTCATAGTGTCTTCTCCACAGCTCAACAATATTTTCGGACCCAGTAGTGCCATCTATACTAGAAGGCATTGGCATCTTACTGTTATTAACCACCTTCACTTCCTTACAGAATCTTTCTGTAGCTTTTTGGCCATAGAGTTTGCCCTCATGACCTGCTCATTTCTTTTAATATAGCGTACATCATTTAAACCTAACACTTGCATGCTTCTTGTGGTCACACTCAGGGCCATGCCTAGGTGTTCCTGCTAAAACCCAACATTTAAAATTCCTCATACCTCTACCTCCAGTTAACAAATCCATTACCCTCTCTTCCTCACCAGGACACCACTCTAATTGGCGCGATGAGGAAGTTTGGAAGGCAGCCCTGTGCAACGGCACTGAGGACCTTGCGAGCCGAGGGCCTTATGGTGGATGAAGCTTATTGTCTTGCTGGAGCCCCTAGGGACCCCATCATCCTTGGTCAAACCACACATAGTCATCACCGACGGCCTGTAAAACAGTAGCCAGTGGTCCTTTATTTGTGTAAGATAAGATGTCTCTATCACCGGTTATTAGGGCTTACATGACTGTATTGATTCTTTGAAGAGGAAAGATCCATGGAACAGTCAAATTCCTTTTATGCGAACATACATCGAATGCCAAAACAAAGCAAATGAATTGTGTGAATTCAAATAGTATGCTTTATTTATCACAGAACAAATTGGGTTGTTTATTATATATGGGGGTAAAGAATGTTCACCGTTACGCTTATTTGCAGTTATTGACAATGCAGTGTGCATAAGACCTGCTGAAATAGCTTAATGTTTAAAAAGTGGAGTTCAGATACCACAATCTATTTTTCTAAGTTGGTTTGTGTATTTTACTTTGAGACATTGTTGAGTAGGGCTGCACAATACACCATATGATGCTGAAATACTGTCAAGAAAAACCTGTTAATTGAAATAGCAAGAGTAGTTTGCACTCTGTCCAGTAGGGAGCAGCATGTAGTCACTATCAGGACATTCCACATCAAAACAACTAAGCTTGGTAGCATCAACCTTCACAACCACCTTCCTAGTGTGTTTGTTTTGCACAGTTTAAAAATCCATTAAGTTGACTCCTTCCCTTCATTTATAAATGGTTTATTTTAAGTTATGTTATACCAATAAGGCTTGATAGCTCTCAGGTAATCTATATTCTAGACAGTGTTAATGTTTTGTACTCTATCTTGAAATAAATATTTTTGTGTTGACTAAAGTGGTTCTTCCAAATGAGGTTATTGCATGTTTATGGTTTAATAGCCAAGTTACAAATTACACTGGAAATAATTAAATGCAGTTACCTGATTGGTCAAACAGTAGTGTTTTTTAAAATATAGTGACATTATTGATGTCATATGTCAAACATGTGGCTGAGGTTTTGGAATCTTTATTTTTTTTTAGATTAATTGTTAATAGGACAATCAGGTCTGATGAAGACCTATTAGGGCCGACACGCGTTGGTCATGCTGTTGGCCTTGCTCAAAATAAAAATATTGAATTTCTTTCATTAAAGACAGAGTGCATTTTCTTTTCTTGCAAATCAGCAGTCCACACCACTTGGGAGTCAAGCAGAACTAATTGGATTTTTTTTGTCAAATGTTCTTACCTGTGCCACCAAAGAGCACCTGTCTATAGAGCCACTGATCCATGCAGCACTTACTCCTTTCGTTTAAAAGGTATTCTATTTAACTAAAAAGAAAAACTTTGTCCTGTTAACACTCCATTACTCCATTAACTCCATTAACACAATGCACATTCCTGTCCCTGATATATTTAACCATTTTAAACCAGGGCATGTGGAACATAATGCAACATTTTCCTTAACCTTTTTCATTCAAAATGTTTCAATAATGGCAGATTCTATCTGTTGTGAGCTTGTAGATCAGCTATATTCGCTTTCCGAAACCATCATACGACCAAGTACAAAATATGGCATAATTGGTTAATGGTGATACTGATAATCCTCTGGTCCTTTTTATTTTTGATGGATTTATGAAAAAAAGGATTGTTTCTTTTCATCTGGGTCTACGTTTTGTCTGTTATAGCCCATGTTTTGAAACAATAGTACATAAAGAAATACTTGTTTTATCAGGGTTATATAAAGCGACACTGGGCTCTAAAACCATCTATTTGTTCTTTCAGAAGGCATATACTATATATGGTGGGAGGATCAGCACTGATATATAGTGTGTGTGTGTGTGTGTGTGTGTGTGTGTGTGTGTGTGTGTGTGTGTGTGTGTGTGTGTGTGTGTGTGTGTGTGTGTGTGTGTGTGTGTGTGTGAAACAACCTGGATTATCAGTATTTGTTATGCCTCTCTACTGTTGCCATGACAAAACATGTCTATATCTGTTCCCAGCATGGGTGGCTTATTCCAGCAACAATTGTGTCACATTGGTAATTGACCTGTGAAATAATACAGTGAAAAGAAAGTTTTATTAATCACATGAACCCTGGCATCCCTATCCTGGGCATGTCATAATACGAGAAATCGGCACAAATAGTTAATCTACAAGTGCACCACGCATTGCAAGGTGGCTGTTGTGAACAGTGGTGGAAAAAGTACTCAAATGTTTTACTTTAGTAAAAGTATCAATACTGCAATGTTGAAGTAGTCTCTTACAAGTACAAGTCCGGAATTAAAAATTTACTTGAGTAAAAGTACAAAAGTATTGGTATCAAAATGTACTTAAAGTACCAAAAGTAAGAGTACTAAAAGGCGACGCGTTGTGAGCTTGTAGATCGGCTATTTTCAAATAGCCTAGGTATAAAATAGGGCTAAAGTGGTATGTTTTATAATGTAATCATTTATATCTGCAAAGTAACTAAAGTTTTCAAATAATTGTAATAGAGTAAAAGTATAATATTTGCCCATGAGATGTAATAGACTAGAAGTAAAAGTACTAAAAATTAGAAATACTCCGGAAAAGTAAAAATACCTCAAAATTGTACTTAAGTACAGTACTTGAGTAAATGTACTTAGCTACTTTACACCACTGGTTGTGAACGTTCAGGTCAGCTACTTTCAGTAACTGGTCAATGAAGTATATAGGGTTAAGTATACTGAAGTAATAAACTGCAAGGCAAAATTCCATGAGCTGCAAACAATGCAGTTAGACAAAATATGGATTAGACAAGTGAAAACAGTTGGTGTTTTGTGCAGCATTTGTACTTTGTGAAATAGTGAAGAGACTAGGTAGAGTACATGACTTACTGTATGACGTACACTGTAACACTTTTCTGTAATTTCTACAGTAAAAAATTACAGTAACTTATTGTTCTGTCATTTTACAATGTTTAACTGCATTTTGCAATGCATCATGGGAAAAAATCATTACAGAAAGTTACTGCATTTTTCCACAGTAACATAATGTAGAAATTACAGTCAGGTTATATTCTACAGTAAAAATGTACAGTAATTTACTGTTCTGTCATTTTACAATGTTTAACTGTATTTTGCAATGCATCATGGGAAAAAAAATCATTACAGAAACTTACTGCATTTTTCCACAGTAACATATTGTAAGAATTACAGTCAGGTTATATTCTAACTGTAGAATGTAGTTTTACAGTAATATGTAAAGTATACATATTCATAATAATATCATTTATTTATACCACACTTTACATTTTTGGAAATCATAAAGTGCTTTACATGATGTGAACATCATCATCATTATCAGTCATCATCATCATAATTAATTTTATCCTACAACTTCTTGTTTATGCACTAAAAAATGCATTTAACTGTTTGAAAGGATTAAAAATGAAATTGAACACCAAATTCTGGGCCAGCGCGTCACCCCGAACGCGAACATATAACTCTCCTGACACACGGCCATACCGTTCTCCTTAATTGCCTAGGGTCCAATGTCAAGTTATTACGTGCAATAAAGTGATATATCTCAATAACTATACATCTTTAGAATCCGCCTTTTGGATATGTTGTACAGCTCGCTAAGGCGCACACGTGGATGTCTTGTTTGTCACGGTACGACACTCCTAAGTTGACCTTCTACACTTTCGGAAGGCTCATAGAGTCTTAAACCTTAAGACCATACCAAAGGACAAACTAAAAAAAAAAAAAGTGCCATACTGGGACAAACAAGACATCCATGCGTGCGTCTCAGCCAGCTCTACAACATATCCAAAAAGTGGACCCTAAGTCCTTATCGTATTCGAGATATTGAGCAAGATAGCGAAGCCGTAACCATAGCCAATTAAAGGATAATTAAATCATGATTTCATATCAGGGTTTGATCATTTCGACTTTTGGCATTATTTTACGTGTAGATTTAGGAAAAAAATATATCGGGGAAATCACGGGCCTGGAACACCCTAAAACCAACTAGGAAGTGGCCTTTTGAGGCACTTCCTGTTTTCCGAGAAAAATAAAACGTAAATATTTGGAATCAGCGTCATCATATTTGTCTAAAACCAGAGTCTCGAAGAAAAATACAATTTCTAAAAATGTAACGAGGGTTGACCTTTGCAGTCTTTTCGCTGACCTTTGAGCTTTATCAGTGTCAAAAAAAATCAGGGCTGGTGCCAAAATATCCTGCTTACTCTCAATATGGATGGAGAGAAGTTTTAGATTTTAAAAAAATATCTGGAGCGATTAGTTCCAGATTTTGTGCTAAATTTTGTGACAAAAGTCAACGTCCAATCTTTTTGGTGAGCTTTTGTATTTCCCAAGGTCCTAGAAAATCGAGACCTATTCCATTCAATTCAGCGTCCTTTTCTGAGTCAGAAAAAGTGTTTTTAAATTTAAAAATAAAATATTTTTAAAAAATGTGAGAAAAGCTAAACTTTGAACTATTTCAAAAATCTATAACTTCCCTATTAAACAATTCTAGACAATTGTGTAACCTACCGTTCGACTCAAAATCATCTAAATAAGAGGGTGGAAGGGTCAAAATAAAATAATAATAATAATAATATGTTTGTGAAAAAAGCTTCCAAGTTTATGAAACTTTAACGCTTGTTTAAACCACTTTATAAGGGTCATACAAAATCCAGACCTAGCCTATTCGATTCAGCGTCCTCTTTTGAGTCTGAAAACATGTTTTTTAATTTAAAAAAAATATTTTTGAAAAATGTGAGAAAAGCTTAACTTTGAACTATTTCAAAGATCTATAACTTCTTATTGCAGATCAGCTATTTTTTTTTTCCTTCTCTTTCTTATATTATTTGACAATTTGGCCAATGTTTGACCAGTTTTTATAGTATAGTTTGTTGATTATTGTAATGCAGCAATGGTCTTTTTCTTTGATTTATTTTTATTTTTTAAGGTATTGAAATGGTTACTTAAAATGTCACTTTGATTGATTGATTGAATACTTTATTTAGAAAGACATGGTAAAAGTACATGGAAGTACAATTCACAATACAATACAATACAAGGTCCTCTAAACTGGATCGATGACTTCACTGTTATCTGGAGACCCCCACCAATATGTGGGGACCGCCCTGGGGGTCTCGACCCACAGGTTGAGAACCGCAGACATCCTTCATGCACAAGGCGGAGCTTGTTAGTTTTGAAGCACAGACCCCGGGAGGCAGAGTAACGGCTCTCGGCTGAGAGATTTGTTTGTCAACCCGTGGTGCTTTCTGTACTAAATAACAGGTAAGTTTAATTAGTTTATGGAATTAAAATGTTATACAAACACGGTCGTGCACTGTTACATGAACTAACACGTTCATGTAACCGTGCACGACCGTGTTTTAGCCATGGTTCACACGACGCTCGTCTTTTCACGAGCCTCATGGCCGGAACTTCAACCTGTTTTTTGCACTTTCAACGCGTACATCAACATAAATGTTCATACTTCAACTATAAAGTGCTTACCCCACGGCCACGAATGTTACAATTTTAATCGGGTGTGTCTAAGTACCCGCATCTTACGTATTGTTCGATAAAACGTATTTTAATCCGATCGGTGGCCATTTTCTTATAGTTTTAATGCATGTGTATAATGTAATACACCTCCCAACCGATGGTCGCGTAGTTGAAAGCATGCAGAAAACTCGGAGAAAATGGCCACCGATGGGATTAAAATGATTTTTATTGAACAATACAGAAGGTACGGATACTTACACCCCCCCCCCCCCGATTCAAATTGTAACATCCGTGGCTTTGGGGTAAGCGCTTTATATTTTAAATCTGAACGTTGATGTAGATGTACGGGTTGTAAATGTAGAAAACGTCATGATATGACGGTCATGTTTCAGGACTAACGGTATATCAACCGCTTTTACATGGAAAGCATGTGTTTGTACGATTTAATATAAATGGATGATGTTACAATGCGACCAGGAATCCTAAAACGTTAAAATGTGATTCAACGTGTTAGTTAGTAACATTAGCTCTTAAAGGAGAGCTAATGTTGGCCACATATCCCTTGGTGACGCCACGTTTGTTTTGACTGTAATTAGTTTATCTATGAATCTTGTTTTGAGCCTACAGTACAAAGTAAAATAATTTAATTAATAGAGAAGTACAAATGGTACCAGTGGATCCTTAAAGAGAATTATATTATTGAGGATTTTAGTGTGCAGACAAATTTGGTAATCCGTTTTTTTTTGTTTGTTTTGCTTTGCACACAGTAGCTAACAAAAGCAGGTAATGCATAACAGTGGTTCTCAAAGTGGAAACCAGAGACCCCCAGGGGTCATGGGGGGGTTCAGGTGGTCCCCAGCTACATTAGCAAATAGCATCAAAATCAGTTTAACAACTTAAACCCTATACATTTGCTTTTGAAAATAGCAGATCTACAAGCTCACAGTGCATTGCATGTGTTGTGTTGTGAGCATGTAGATCAGCTGTTAAACCAAGTGAACAAAATGTGTCTCGAGTCCTTGGCCAAGTGCATACTAATTAGGGGTCCTTGACACGAAAATGTTTAAGAACCACTGATTTTGATTGATTGATTGATGTACTTTATTTAGTAAGAGATGAGAACAGTACATGACAGTACATAACAGTACATGGAAGTACAAATTCACAATACAAGGTCTACTAAACTGGAAAACTCATAAAGCACTAAGCTTGTTTAAAATGAGATCCCCATGCACACAAATCATGATGAAATATAAGAGACAGACAGATATACACACATACAGTACATATATATATATATATATATATATATATATATATATATATACAGACAGATATAACATGAGTTCATTAGTCAGTTCTGCATTGAGTTCATCAGAATAACTGAATGAATTATGAGCAATCTGATGAGTTAATATTACATTTTAATTTACTGTCGATGGCACAAATAATGTCTTATAATGTTTTTACTTTCTACTGTTACAGATGCTGAAAGTGCGCAGTGCAAAGACTGGTCAAGAAGAAGTGAAAAGGTGAAACCACTAGGAAAAAACAAATCTCTTCAGAGACCCAGAAATGTTTTTCTGCAAACAGTGTGCCCACGAGAGTAAAACCATAGTAGGTTTTATTTCACAGTAATGCGCCAAACTTCCTTTTTACCTGTGGTGCACCTGATTGTACCCGTGCATTCAGAACATTTGCAGCCTTCAAGTCTCACCTATACTGAGATCATAAGCAGTCTCACAGGAGGAGTGTTACAGACCAACACATTGGCACAACACTGATTTGTCAGATTGAATTTTGTCAGATCACCTTTACAAATCTTAAGAATTTCCTTAATCATTTGAAAGGCCATATTCAAGAGGGCAGGAAAATAACATGTCCTTTTAGGGGTTGTGAGAAAACATTTGGTGTGAAATCCACATTTTCATCTCATGTTTCGAGGACACACAAAAACAGTTCAGCTGAGCATCTACATGATGAGGCAATGTTTCAACACCCATCCCAACTAGCACAGTGTGAAAACCCATCGCAAACTGAGAGTCAGCCCTCCACTTCTCTCACTGAGAGTGATGAACAGCCTGAGACCGGTGAACTTTATGATAGTGTAGATAAAGACCTCTTTTTAAAGAACTTGTCTTTGTTTTATTTGAAGCTTCAGGCTAAGCTACTTTTACCAGCGTCAGTTATTCAGACTATAATTGAAGAGGTCCAAGACATTCATGATGTTGTTCAGTCACATCTCTTTTCAAAGCTTAAAGAGAAATTGTCCGTGCTTGGGGTGCCTGACATGACGATTACAGATGTAATTGAAGAGCTTGCAAAAGATGACATATTAAAAAAGGCCAACAACATTTTGCGTACAGATCAGCGTCGTAAGTCAGTGTTTAAAAACAGCTTCAATTATGTTCAACCTCTCCCCTTGTATCTATACAAATTTGTCAGGAAAAGAATGCTTTGTATGTGCCAATAAAAGAAACTCTAACGTCCCTGTTTGAAAACGAGTGTTTCAAACAGCAGTATGAAAAGGCCCATTCTCGCCTTTCTACTCGTGATGTGTTCATGGATGTATGGGATGGACAGAATACTACTGACAATGTCTTATTTAAAAGTGAAACATCATCGTTTGCCTTGATCCTTTATCAAGATGCTTTTGAGGTCGCCAATCTGCTAGGATCAGGCCGAAAAAAACACAAGATACTGGCAGTGTATCTGACACTTAACATTTTGCCGGACAATAGATCAAATATTTATCAAATGCATTCTCTGCAGGGAAAAAGGACATGTTGTTTTCCTGCCCTCTAATATATGGCCTTTCAAATGATTAAGGAAATTCTTAAGATTGTAAATGTGATCTGACAAAATTCAATCTGACAAATCAGTGTTGTGCCAATGTGTTGGTCTGTAACACTCCTCTTGTGAGACTGCTTATGATCTCTGTATAGGTGAGACTTGAAAACGAAGAGCTCAAATTCACTTGCAGACATGGCAAAAGGACCAGCTGACCAATATGGCTGTGTGAGATGGCAGCCTGACTGTCCACCTGATGAAACTGAAGAGAGTCTCAAAGAGAAGCAGAGGGAAATGAAAGACATGTACAGCACCAAGGAGCCAAATGGGGCAGAGAGAGGACATTTGACTCAGTTAATGCAAGAAACCTACTACCTACAAAGAAAAAACATCAATGCCAGCCCATCTCCTTCGATTTCTGAGCTGAAGAATGAGTGGCCATATCTGTTCACACCAAAGTTGCTGTACAGCCATTTCCAATTACTCACAGACAGTGGCATCCTGGATAAAATGGAGCAGGCTATGCACGAAAAAGGGAAGCTGATCCTTCGGTTTTTCCAGCAGAAGTCTAATGCTGATGAGGTCAAGCGCATCCTGGTGAAGTACGACCATGAAGAAAACTGTGACCCATCACCATGTGTGATCCTACTGCTGATGGCACACTTCAAGGAAGACCTAGATGGACTCATTTTGCAGGCAGATGTGAGTATGAAATTATTATAGTTTAAAGCTTTTGACATTTATATTGTGTATTTCACAATCAGCCCACTCTGCTACAGTCAGGCAGGCGATATCGCAGCATTAAATGCTGAATGAACTGACCTTCAGGGACAGTTTCCACAGCAAGGTTGTCAGGCTGCTGAACAGGTGCTGAGCCCCTGCTTACGTCTCAATTATACTTAGTTGCATGTCAGTATTGAACGCTGAAAATAGCTGATCTATAAGCTCAGAACGTGTGCATTGTGATGCATTCTGAGCGTGTAGATCTGCTATTTTTGGTGCATGACACTGATGTGCAACTAAGTATAAACCAGCCTTTAGATGCTGTGTCATTTTATACTGGCACAGCACTGTCATGTTTTGTTTTTACTTTAATTTTTATCCCACAATTTTGTAACCCTTATTTTCCACCCGGTGCCAATTTTCTAAGTGATCCTGGGCACTAGACTCCCCTCACCAGCCTAGGGAGGCCAGGGCCGAGCTCATGCCTCCTTCAATGCATGAGAGCCAACTGACCTTGTTGTCACCTGATAGGGGGGAGTTTCCCTGGACGTAGCGTGTGCAAGGAACACGTTATTCCAACCAGTTCCTTTCCCCTCCATCAGGCGCCCCGGCTGTCATGGGGGAGGCGGTATAGCCACCAGCATTAGTGCATGTTTTTGTGAGGGTATTAAGTACCCTGAGAGACACGGGGAGAACATGCAAACTCCACACAGAGTAGGCCCTTTCGCCAATCCCACCTAGGGTATGGGCGCTGATGACGCGGAGGAGAAGACACGCCCACAGCGTCCCCGGCGGGAATCGAGCCCAGGACCTTCTAGCTGTGAGGTGACAGCGCTACCGACTGCAGGCGCTACCGTGCCCTCGCAGCAGCACTGTCATTTTATGTGACTATACTGTAGATGCACTCCATTCTCACCCACTTTTATATCTGCTGCTACGTGTTGTCTTTACTTGCACATGAGTCTGACGATGTCTTTATTTTGTATTTAATTTTGGTATATCTTTTAGTTTCATTTGATACTTGAATTCTGTTTTGTTGTTTGGCATTTTTTTTCTTATTAATACAATTATTAATGTGTGGGTAGCTTGTACAAAAGATAATTTCAGTCTTGTACACCTGTAAACTTGTGTTATGCCCAAGTTGAAGCTGTTACCCTGACTACATATATGTTTTCTGTCTTTTAGGTGTTGGCGACAGCAGCAGATGTCGAAAGGACAATGAACCTTCCAGACTCTCCGCGTCTAATTGTCCTAGGTAGTGTATACAGTTTCTAATCTGTTTTAAAGCATTGCAGATACTAATACTAATGGAGGACATGTTTTAGTATGTGGAAAGCAACAGACAAACACTGTTAACATGCAAACCATATGTCTAATTATGTTTAGGTGATGTTATCACAGCCAATCAGTGGATGCTGAGCATTGAGGGGCAGGTCGTTGTGGCTCCACAAACCAACTTCCTGGCTGGAATGGCAGCTCTATGTACCAGAGGCACGCCTGCTACACTCTGGAGTTCATACAAAGGTACCTTTCTGCTTGAAGTAGAACTATCATGTGTAACTCGAAATATGTGCTCTCTTGTAGAGCAGCTGTGAGAGCACCTTTTACATAGAGTATGTGATTTGTGATTGCAGATGTTTCATTGGGATCAACCCAACCACTGGCACCAAAACAACCAAGCTGCGCGGCCAAAAAAGTGGGAAGGTGAGAGAGAAGAGGAACAATTCGGTCTGTCCTCCCGTCGCCTCCCTCCTGAAGCGACTGATGGGACTTCAATTGGCTTTGAGTGTAAGTCATGTGCAAAGAATTTGGACCATTCTCTTGCCCACTATATGAATGAAATTCTTAATATGTTGCTTTGCCATCTTAGGTCATATTTTACACACAATAAAGCAGTACAGTTTTATAATTTAGGAGTTGTTCAGAAGTAAAGTGGTCTAGAACACTGTCTTCAGTTACACTTTATTTGTATTTATTTCTTTAAGAAAGGTTTCGATTAGCTGACCTTCATAGTTAACCGAAACATGTTTCTTCAAATACATCTTTAGTAAGTGAATATGGTGTGCACTTATTGACTTCTTTGGCTGTCATCTCCTGTGTAAGTAGTTGTGCAAAAGCAATACCTACTAGGTGTTGTTCAGAAAAGGGAAAGTCAACTAATGTAAGAAGAAAGGATCACAGGGCAGTTTCTGGATGTCACTACTCCCAAGGCCAATTACCTCCCCAGACCTGCCATCTAACTGTCCACACCTTTCCTCATCACCTGCCCCACCCATTCCCACAACTGTCCCCAATTCTCAGCCCTGTAGATACCTGAGCTTCTCTGCTTGTTTCCCACCTGCACCTCATAATCAGCATTCAATACTTATAGTGTTCTTTTTTGTGCCCTAACAGATGTTGCTGATTTCCAACCTTGTGTTCCATGGATACCTGCTGGTTAAGACCTCCTTCCTGAATGGATTTTGACATATGCCATCTCCTTAACAGAGGTTTTTGCCATTTGCCTTTGTTTTTGTTTGATGCCTCAAGACTACCTCCATGTTTTTGGTTCCACGTCCATTTCTCCTGTTGGATGTTTGCACAAAGTTTGCAAAAGTTTGCACTTTTATCTTTGCACAGTGTATCTGACATGTGACATTTTGCTGTTCATGTACGTTTCATGTTTTCAGTGGTTCTCAACCTTTTCAGCTGGCCGGGCTAGCGGTGGGTGAGCTAGATTGTGGGTGCCAGTACACAGCATTGACAGTGGCTAACAGCACTGTCAATACTGTGTCTGGATCTGGCTTGCCTGCCGCTGACTTGATTGGCTGGGGAGGTTCATGTTTAAAATCTCAGTGGTTCTCAACCTTTTCTGGATCAGGGCCCCCATATGCGTGTGTGTCTGTGCGCGTGGTGGGGGGTGTTAGGCGTACCAGTATGGCCTCTGGATATGTGATTATTGTAATGCAGACAGAAATGTCACATGATGTGTGAGATAGTGTCATAATCCATGTCTGCATGTGTACGGTACGTGTATGTCTGTATGGTTACATGGGTATGTCCTACGGCCTTCTAAAGAAGCATGCAATTAAGAGAATCATTACTGACCCCTGACAGAGAAAAAAAAAGAAGTTTGCACTTGTAATATTGATGGTTTTACAGGTAAACAATCTTAATGTAAAAATGTTTAATAAATGTTTTATTGCAAATATGACTCTGGCTTTTATCTAACCGTTGAAGAGAATTTAATGCACTGATTAATTGGATTGAACACGAATTTGCATTTAACAATGAAATAACTGTAAAACAAATCTACAATAATAAATTGTATTAAGTATTTACAGCTATTACTGGCAGCAAAAGTTGCCAGTAAGTAGCTGTAAATGGATTTTACAATAACTTCTTGTAATTTAAATTACAGCAACGAACTGTAAAAATGTATACTGTAATTTACTGTAATTCGTTTTTACAGTAACAAACTGCAAAACACTTATACTCTGATTTACTGCAGTTCTTTTTTACTTAGATTTACTGTAGTTCTTTTTTACAGTAACTACAGTAGCTATTACAGTACTTTATTGGCAACTGTGCTGCCAGCTATTAACTGTAAATTCTACAGTCCAATTCGTTACAGTGTACGTCATGAACCGTTTTTGAACCCAGTTTGTCATCTGTTCCTATAGTTTTATGAATTAGCTGTGAGCTGTAAGAGTGTAAATACCAGTAAAGGGATTTATATTTGGAGACCTAGTAAATACCATGCATTTTGTTTTGTAGGAGTTTAAAACAAGCTTAAAGTTAATTAGAGCCCATTGAAACCTATTGAAGGCAGTCTGCAAATTTGCAGTGGCCACTGGCCACTTCCAGCGTTGGGGCAATACTGTATAAAATTGTGTTGTCTGCATAAAAATGGATATCCCAGTGCGGAGAGGGGAGTGCAATATTATTAACACAAAGAGTGAATAAAAGGGGGGGGCAAAATTGAACCCTCTTGAATACAGCTACACCATCCAAAGTGCCCCTCAAAGGCTAATCGGTAATCATTAACATTTTCGTTGTGCTATATGCATATTTAGCCACTGCAGAACATTAACAGGTGGCACATTGCATGTATAGACAGGTGCCCGTTGGGTAACGGCCAACTCGGGAATGATGCAAGATGGGAACGATGCAAATAGCGAATGCATGCCCCACCCTGTTATACAATACCCGTTATACCCATTGCAACCGTCTGTCTAGTCTGTCTGTGTCCTGTTTGTGCCCATATATGGATATCTCTGTATGTGTCCCTCTTATGCCCTTATATGGAGATTGCTGATGTTATCAGTATATGGCCATATATGGGCATACCCTTACAGTATATGGTCATATCGGGGGAATCGGCGGTTCTGGAAAGTCCCTTTGCAGTGGTAAACGACATTGCATACCTGCGACATGATAAACTGGTTGTCCACCCTCTCGCCCACAATATAAAAAATATTTATCTAATCCATCACTATTTAACTCTGTAAAATATGTATTTACTCCATACAGCTAAAAAAAATTACTACACCCAAAAATGTCAAGAATCTGCTAATACATTTTTTTCAACCTGGAACATCATCAATCAACTTCTTAATAGAAAGAAGGTAACCTCTGCACTCCCTTCACATTTTGTGAGTGACAGAAAACTTTTGAATGATCCGTATGACATCTCATGTGGTTTTAATGATTTGTTTGCCAATGTGGGTGCCTCACTATCTACATGTAGGCAGCCAAATTAAGTAGATTGAGCAAAGTCCACTTGATTACTTGTCTGGTTGTTTTCCTGCTGTTGGGCGGTTTACGCCACTTAATGTTTCTGAGGCACTAGAAAGCTGACCTTAAAAACTAAATGATGAAATCAGTGCTTCTTTGGTCAAAGAGAGCTCTTTCATTGTAACACCACTAACTGTGCTAAATCCATGGAATATGGTATAGTTCTCACGGTATGAAAGTTGCTAAAATAATTCCTCTTTTTAAATCTGGGTATCCTGGTTGCTTTAACTATTGACCAATATCAATTTTGCTCTGTTTTTCTTGGAGAAACTAGTCTACAAACACATTTCGTTACATCTGGAAAATCTGAACATCTGTACGGTTTCAGAAAGTAACATTGCTCTTACATGGCATTATTACAACTTGTTGATCAAATATATACAGCCAGGGATAAGAATAAGTTTGCCCTAGTTATATATTCCTAGATTTATCTAAGGCCTTTGACACTTATGATATACTTCAAATATCATCATATATAAAATTGAAGTACTATGGTTTTCATGAACACATTTTTAAATGGCTTCAGAGGTATGTATTTGATCGGGAACAATATGTTTCAGTAAATGGCATAGTATCAGGCAACATTATTGTCTGGAGTCCCCCAGGGTTCGATTTTGGGTCCTTTGCTATTTCTTATTTATATTAATGATTTACTTTCCGTTTGCTCCAAGCTACTTCCCATACTTTTTGCTAATGACACCAATTTGATCATAACACACACCAAATTTCATTCCCTCTTGTCTGAGGCCAACAAAGGCATGGAGTTAGTAGACAAGAAACTCAGCTGGAAAGAACACATACATCTCGTTTGCAACAAAGTATCTAGATCGCTTGGTGTCATCGGGAAAATTAGTGGCCTGGTCAATCAGAACTGTCTGCTTACATTATATTATAGCTTGATGTATCCACACTTAACATACTACAATATTGTCTGGGCCAGTACATATGATTCCTACCAGCACAGTATTTATCTACTTCAGAAAACATTTGCCAGAACTGTTACTTTTTCAAAACGACTTGACCACTCTGCTCCACTTTTCAAAAAGCTAAAACTATTTACTGTCTTCCAGATCAACACTTATCAAATATTTGTATTTATAAGTTTAAACATTCTGATTGACCTGGTCAAATAATGTCCCATGATAACTTTAGTTTGATTTATTATTATTATTATTATTTTCTTCTCTATTCCCTGTTTGCTTGGTTGCTCTATGGATTTGACATCCTGTAAAATCTAATATGTCAACTATGTTGGCTAATTATTATTAGTATTGTCATGCACTAGGGTTACATGGCAAAAGAAGGGAGTCCACACATGATGCAAACATTTAAATTTATATTTATTTGACTATAACTTAAGAAATAAAGCAATAAACAAAATGAATGGAATGAGGTGTGAATAAGTCAGTAGTCAGTTATGTATGCAGTGTGTGAATGTGTGGAGTGTGCTGTGTGCGTGTTGTATAGAAAGTGCAAAACTAAACAAAAGGGCTGAGCCCACTCAGGCCAGGTGGCACTCAAGACAGGCTCTAGAGAGGATATGGAGAGAGATCCAAAGGTTTCAAGGAGAGGACCTTATATACTCTGCCACACCCATAACCCCAGGTGTAGCAAGTTGGCCTGATGGCCTGCTCCACTCTGGCAATCACCAAGGCTGCCGGCTAGCCTACAGTGAGGCAGAGGGGCAGGGCCGTCACACCCCCCCCCCTTAAGAATGGGGTTCCACCACATTATCTACAAAACAAAAAATAATTAATAACCAATACAAACAACAAACACATTTTCTTAAATAGCCATCATATAACAATGCCCCTACAGCCCACAACTACAAATTTCCATAAGTAACCCTTACCAAAATAACAACATGTGCCCTGTATGCTCAATACCTATGAATACCTGTTACCTCCTTCACTTTGCCACACCATCCTGCCCCCAGCCTCAGCAACCTTGGTACCAGGAGCGAATTAAGAGAACCAGAGACAGGACAGTCTATAGTGAAAAGGAAACAACCATAGGATGAACAACAGAACACAAAACATCTACGATCATGTTTTCAAACCCTTTTGGTATGGCAAATATTCAAACTGTGGCTGCAAAAAAGCCCATCGCATCAGCCTCTGATGAACGGATGTCAGTGTATTGTGATTTGTCAAGCATTGAGAACTGTTCAACCGACCTTGTAAGGTGAACTCAGAAGTTGCACCCTCTTCTGGTGTAACTGTTGTAGGAAAGGACCTAGCCACTCTGGCTGTACAAAGAGAAGCATTTATAGTTCCCCCATTTCCCCCTTTACCAACAGTTTGACTTGAGTAACATGGATTTGTCACCTGTCGCTTTGTTTGAACTTGTTTATTTTTTCCGTTTGACAAACATTTCTTCCGAACTGACCCAGGCCATTTTCGAGTGATCATTTTCGAGTGATCATATTTGGTACCTGATCTGCCCACACTCGCTCTCCACAGAGATCGTTACCAAGAATTATGTCGACACCTTCAACTGGCAACTCTGGCCGCACCCCCATGTGAACTTCTCCACTCAACAAATCTGAAACGAGAGACATTTTATGAACTGGAACTGGAAAAACACCCATTCCCATTCCTTGAATTAAAATAGTCTCTCCCGTGTCTGTTTCAGATGAAAAAGGCAACACAGAGGCTCTCACAAATGAATCTAGTGTACCACAGTCTCGCAGTACCTTTACTGGGGTTACATGTCGCCTTTCCGACATGTCTCCTTTCCGACGTTAACGAACCCTATACCTAACCCTAACCCTAACCCTAACCGCACGCGGAAGCCACTAGTCGGAGTAGTGAGATGTCGGAATGGAAGGCGGTTACCCTTTACTGGCACTCTTTTGTTGCTTCCTTTGACCGCTAAGAACCCCTCCGAGATGAATTTGATTTTTTGATTTGATTTATTTGAAAAGCCATCACCACATGGTCACCGCAGTTCGAGGATAACACAAGAAAGTCCTGAGACTTATTTCCGTTGAGGTCCTCTTACAATTAACAATCAATACGTTAAAAATACTTTACAATACAACACATGTAACTAACGTAACGCTACATAGACACAAGTGACATACACAGTACAGACACAGTACACATTACACAACAATACAAAACACAAGTAACATTCACTGTACTTACATACAAACAATACAGGAACACAAGTAACATACACAGTACACAAACAAGTGCTACCTTATCTTTCCTAGTCTAATGACCCTCTATAGGGGAACCTTTTCTAATAGACATGATTTAGTTTTGTATTTAAAAGTCCTCAGATTTGTTGTCAGTTTGACACTGTTTTCGAGGTCATTCCACTGTGTGGCTCCTATGTAAGTAAATGATTCCCTGCCTACTTTACTTTTAAAAGCCGGAAGGCTCACGTCTGCTACACTGGCTCTGGTGAAAAAATGGTGTACTTCACTTCTCTGAGTAAAACATGTCTTTAAAAATATGGGGACCTCTCCATATATTATCTTATGAACCATGGTCAATCTGGCCATGATTACCCTGGATTCTACTGGGAGCCAGTTGAGTTCTCTAAACTGGTTCCTACCTATATGGGATCTGGGTCCTAACCCTAGAATGACCCTGATCAGTCTATTCTGAGCTGACTGTAGCTTTGATTTGAGGGATTTCAATAAGCCCTCGAACCAAGATGTACAAGCAAAATCAAAATGGCACATAATAAGAGAATTGGCTACCACCTGTTTTGTCTCCCTATCCAAGTACCTTGCTGTTCTTGCCAGAAATTTAGTCAGTCCGGAGACTTTGCTCAGTACCTTGCTGGCCATATTTCGGCCATCTAGGTTACCCTCCAAGATACAACCCAGGTATTTCACCGATGATTTAGCTTCAATGAAGTCAGAATTTAATTTGACCTTGAAATCAGGGCTCTTTCCTAATTTGATTTTAGAACCAAATAGAATAGATTCCGACTTCCCTGTGTGTAAAGATAACTTATTATCTATAAGCCAGGAATTAACCTTTGTCAATTCCTCACTCAGGGAACTCTCCAGTGTGGATTGTTCCTTATGGGACATCAGCAGAGCAGAATCATCAGCATACAAGAACAAATCACAGTTACAGGCGTCTGTCATATCATTCACGTATACCAAAAACAGTGCTGGGCCTAGAATGCTTCCCTGTGGAACACCACATTTCATGAAGCTTGAATCTGACAAAATACCATTTACCTCTACCCTCTGTTCGCGGTCCGTTAGGTAGGATTGAAACCATTTGCATGCTGCCCTGTCTGCCCCCAGGGCCTCAAGCTTGTTGAGAAGTCTACTGTGGTTCACCGTGTCGAATGCTCTCCGTAAGTCCAGTAGTACCATTCCACACAGCTTCCCACTATCAACCTCTTTCCTAATTTGTTCCGTTAAGAATAGTAAGCATGTGTCAGTTGAGTATGACTTTCTAAAGCCTGATTGCAGTTTGTACATTAGATTGTTCCTATTTAAGTACTCGTTTAGTTGGTCATTGATTACCCTCTCAAATATTTTTGACACTGAACCCAAAACTGACACCGGTCTATAGTTACCGGGGTCATTTTTGGCTCCTTTTTTGTACAGGGGGAGTATTTTGGCCTTTTTTAGGTCATGGGGGAAGACACCCTGTTCAATTGATAGGTTGAAGATGTGCGTGATACTGGGCGCTATCTGCAATGCAGCATCCCTTAAAAAGAGAGGAGCTATTCCATCCAGGCCTGTGGCCTTAGCGCAATTGATCTTGGACAGCATCTCATAGACTCATAGAATGGTAGATACCCATTCATCCACGGCTGCAAGAGCGTACTCTGCTGAGGCAACGCAATTGGCCTGAGTGAATTGGCCAATGCAGCAGGTCTAATCTGTGAGGTGGAGACATTTTCTTTAGATCTGAGAACTGGACATTCATTTTTCCAATGTCCATTACCTTTGCAGTAATGACAAACACCAACTGAGTTCTCCTGCATGCTTGGTGTCACTCCATGGTCAGCCTTGTGGCCATGGAACTCAGAACCACTTGTTACATGAGAAAATGTATCCCTGTAACTTTTGTGTGTGCTCTGACCACTGAAGTTGCTTTTGTGAACCAACGTGTACTCGTCACCCAAGACTGCTGCTTCACCTGGAGTCTTTACCTTGTTCTCAGTTATGTATGTGGCAACATTACAAGGTACAGTGTTTTTGAATTGCTCCAAGACCACCAGGTTAAACAGTTCTTCAAATGTATTGACCTCTGACGATGAACACCAACGAGAAAACTGTGTAGTTAAAAATCTCGCACAAACTCAACATGAGACTGACCATCACGTTTCCTCCAGCTACGGAACCGCTGTCTATATGCCTCTGGCACAAGCTCATATATTTTAAGCACTGCAGATTTCACCTTCTCATAATTCCTACAATCAATAGGACTCAAAGCAGCAAACGCTTCCTGTGCTTTACCGGTCAGTACACACTGTAACATTCAAGCACAATCTTCATTTGGCCAATTTCTTGCATCTGCTACCCTCTCAAATAATAAAAAGAAGGTATCCGGATCCTTCTCATTAAACTTTGGAAGTAGCTTCAGATTAGTGCCAATATCAAAAGATGAACCATGTGCACAAGCTTTAGCTGATCCTTTGTCAGTGCTCAGTGATGCTGCTGACAATTTGCCCTGTTGGATCAACTCTAATTTCTTGTACTCCAACTCTAACCTGGTAATCTCAGTTCTTTGTTTAAGTTTTTCCAACTCCAACACATGTTGCTGCTTCAAAACCAAAAGCTCCCTTTGTTGCTTAAAACCTAAACCAGATTCCTCCTTAGCCTCATCTTCCTCATCATCTTCCTCCTCAACTTTCTCCTCAACTGGCTGAAGGATCCCCTTCGCCACTAAACCTCTCCTTAGACTGTCCTTCATAGGTGCTTTGAGCTTTTCTGTCACTGGAATTTCATATTGAGCGGCTATCAACAGTAACTGTTCCTTGGTACACAGGTCCAACAGCTCCACTGATGTAGATTTAACAAAATCTTGGACGGAACTCATGTTTGTATGCAGATTACCAAAAGTATAGTGTTGGGGCTATAAGGTACAAGGCAAGTATAGGGCAGTTTAACCAAGTGGAACAAACCCCACCCTAATCTACCTAATTTGTCCTATCTACCTACCTAGATCAAGCCTACGGTCGGCCACTGAGCATGAGGATTTCTCCCCTCCAGCCACCTATTGTGACCCTCAGAATCTGCCGCTACACACCACCACACTAAGGGTATATTAAAGAAGAAAAAAAACTGATACCCTTTCGGCACCAGTCTCTCAGGGATTTGTTCCTAAAAAAAAATACCCCAACCTACCCCTGTAACACCCAAGTTCCAACACTTACCTGATAATCTGCTCTCTGGGGCCAAAATGCTGCTCCATTTTCAACTCTCAGGAAATCAAGACCAAACTCATGTGTGAAACTCCCAACAAAACAAAATTTCCAAATTTCACTGGAGTTTCCAAATTCAAACCAAATGAACTTTAAGACGAGCCCCCATTTTGTCATGCACTAGGGTTACATGGCAAAATAAGGGAGTCCACACATGATGCAAACATTTTAATTTATATTTATTTGACTATAACTTAAGAAATAAAGCAATAAACAAAATGAATGGAATGAGGTGTGAATAAGTCAGTAGTCAGTTATGTATGCAGTGTGTGAATGTGTGGAGTGTGCTGTGTGCGTGTTGTATAGAAAGTGCAAAACTAAACAAAAGGGCTGAGCCCACTCAGGCCAGGTGGCACTCAAGACAGGCTCTAGAGAGGATATGGAGAGAGATCCAAAGGTTTCAAGGAGAGGACCTTATATACTCTGCCACACCCATAACCCCAGGTGTAGCAAGTTGGCCTGACGGCCTGCTCCACTCTGGCAATAACCAAGGCTGCCGGCTAGCCTACAGTGAGGCAGAGGGGCAGGGCCGTCACAGTATCATCAATCATGTTGTAGATTTGTATTTTTATACTGCAATCATGTTATTTGTAAATTACATATATTTATATTATATTTTGTTGTTTACAAATGTTCATGATGGTATATGAAAAATCCGACAGATCTGTTTGGTTTAATATATTTTTTTATATTTTTTATATTTTAAATCAGTCATGGCTGCCAGTTCCCACCTGATGTCGTGTGGGAGTTCAGACTGCTCCAGACCGTACTGAATAACTGCTAGTTTGCATAATGTTTTCAGACTAGGACTTAAGTCTAAGATATACAGGTAGTCTGCATAGAATCCTCCAAAGAAGATGATACAATCTCCCACCATACAACAGCATGCATAAACCATCTTTAACATGCCATTCCCCTTAGGCTCAACCTTCTTCCAGGAAACGGCCTCTGGATTGAATTTCCACGAATCATTGAAGGTATGCTCCTTGCCGCCGGCATCCAGGTTCCCGCCACCAAATATGTACAGCTCTCCATTGTAGACAAAGGCTGAATGCTTAAGGCGTCCTTCTGGAAGAGGCTGTGCAGAAGGTGTGCTCAGCCAGCAGTCGGTCTCTGTGTCAAACACTCTGATGTTGTTGTAGCACTGCAGGCCCTCCCAACCCCCAAATACAAACATCTTTGTCCCGATGATGGTGGCAGAGTGCCCAATTGAAGCAGGTGGTGGAGTGTCTCTGGTGTCAATTAAGGACCAGACCATTGTGGTGGTGTCCAACTTGTACATGTGATTAGTGGCTATATCCTGGTTATCCTGCTCGGTGTATCCTCCATGGATAAACATGACCTTCCCCAAGACACAGGCTGAGTGGCAGGCCCTCCCCTCTGGAATAGTACCAGTAACCTTGGGCTTGAACCATTTGTGGGTGGTGACATCAAATGCAAAAAGCCCATTATTGCACAGCTCATAACGTGCATGATATCCCCCCCAGATGTAGATGATATGTTCTATCAACACCGCAGTGTGCTCATTGCAAAAGCAAGGAGCATCAAGGTGACATTCTCCTTTCTTCCTCTTCCTTGTCACTGGAGGTAACTTCATCCATTGCAGAGACAGTGTGTTGAAGATGTACACATTCATCGGATCCATATGAGGTTGCGTATCAAAACCTCCAAAGGAGTACACCTTGTGCCCCACTGCTACTGCAGCTTGAATACGTCCATTATCTGATCCTTGTCTCACCTTCACTGTCCATTGCAACATTTTACAGACCACCAACACACTAAATATAATCTGATCTGCCACAAAACTGCTCTGTAAAAGAATGAGTCTTATTTTGTATGTGATGTATTTTATTGGAGGCCAGTCTGTGATGTCAGACATCTATGATGTCAGTGCTATGTCTAGTAGAGTGTAGAGAGATGTCATTGAATCTCCATATTTGGGCACTTTGATGTATTGCCGTCCATCCATTTATGGGTATACCCATATATGGGCATATCAGTCGGGTCTGTGTTTCTGTACAAACGCCTATTGCACGGCATTCCCTCGGGTCGACGGTGACGCACGCGCACGCTGATGTTGGTTCTGCCATCAATGCATCCGAACTGACTCACTTCAAACTTGGCTTGAAGTCTGTCTCATACGCTGTTGTCCAGGACCGCTGATCTTGACCGATATCCCTATATATATATATATAGGCAATATGGAGATCTGGTTGTTCAGAAACGCTGATCCGACCTATATACACATACATGGGCATGCCGGTGTCGAGTGTGACTGAAGTTCTCGTATCTCAAGAAATGTCGGTCCCATGGACTTCAAACTCGGAGCACGTGTCACCGAGGACCTGAGGGATAGTGGTGCCTGGTGTCGAGTCTGTCGGAAATTTTGTTTTCTAGAACTGCCGACTTTCCAGATGTCTATATATGGGTATATAATAGAGGTTGTCAGGTTAGCCCGACCCCCGAAATAGGTCCGGTTTGGAATCGGTACCGTTTGTCTCGGGTTCTCGCGAGGGAGGGAGAGAGAGAGAGAGACGGAGGGAGAGAGAGAGAGAGAGAGAGAGAGAGAGAGAGAGAGAGGGAGAGGAAGAGGGAGGGGGAGAGAGAGGGAGAGAGACGGAGGGGGAGGGAGAGAGAGAGAGAGAGAGAGAGAGAGAGAGAGAGAGACGGAGAGAGGTAGCGAAAAATCAATATATATATCTCTATATCTGACTGTCCATGCCCTGTTTATGCCCATATATGGAGATCCTGATGTGAGGGCCCGGTCATCGCTGCATACATGGGAGCAATCCAGGGTTAAGAACCTCACTCATGGACACTTCAACCCATGGCCAGAGACAGGAATCAAACCCTTGACCTTAAGACTCACAGGCTGCCACACTGCCAATTGAGCTACGTATAGCTTTGTCCAGCCTGATGGTGTCTGTTGAAGATCATAAACTCTTGCCTTCTGTCATGAACCAAGCCCCTGTTTCACTAACACTAAGATCGGGTTCACAAACCATTTACCAATGGAGAAATTGTATGTCTCCTCTGAACCTAAACTAGTGAAAGTAGCCGATCTACAAGCTCACAAAACGTTGCTATCCAAAACGTTGTGAGCTTGTAAATCGGCTATTTTCACATACATGTCATACATGTCATACAAAAACTCTCAAATAAGCATTTCATGTTATCTATAAAAATTGCTCGTGCATTAATTGATGCAGTCTTGTTTTTTGCAATTGAAATGTAGCCTGCATGAGGTGAGGCAGAACAATTTAAAATTTGCACCCTATGGCCAGAAAAATAATGAAATCTGTGTGTTTGACTAGGGTTTGTCTGGGCTGCTGCAATACTACAATGACCATAATGCTTTGGTGCACTGCCCCTCCTTGTGGGGCGTGGAGGCTGCATGTGGGTGTGATCTTCAACAACAACACACAACATGTGTACCAGTGTTCGACAGTGTTGCCATGTCTGCTTATTATAAGCGGCTGATTTCTAAAATGTAGTTGATATTTGGGCTTGTATCCAAATGTTTTGATTGTTGTTTAAACCAGTGGTTCTCAAACATGTTCATGTATTTTTCCACGGACCCCCATCTGAAATTATAATTTAGTCCAGTGGGCCAAGCCAGATTTTTGTACCACCTAAGGTGACCGTAAAGTTTTTGTATTTTTGTCTTCCTACATGTCTCTAGTTTATATTTTGGTATGATAACCCTTCCAATCTTGTAGCTTAATGGCAGTTATCACTACCTACCCCTATAGGAAAATGTGATGTATGTGAATCATTTATATGACTTCTAGACAATACTTTTTGGAAAGCAATGGTCTCATAAACATTTCCCCCTTTACCAACAGTTTGACTTGAGTAACATGGATTTGTCACCTGTCGCTTTGTTTGAACTTGTTTATTTTTTCCGTTTGACAAACATTTCTTCCGAACTGACCCAGGCCATTTTCGAGTGATCATTTTCGAGTGATCATATTTGGTACCTGATCTGCCCACACTCGCTCTCCACAGAGATCGTTACCAAGAATTATGTCGACACCTTCAACTGGCAACTCTGGCCGCACCCCCATGTGAACTTCTCCACTCAACAAATCTGAAACGAGAGACATTTTATGAACTGGAACTGGAAAAACACCCATTCCCATTCCTTGAATTAAAATAGTCTCTCCCGTGTCTGTTTCAGATGAAAAAGGCAACACAGAGGCTCTCACAAATGAATCTAGTGTACCACAGTCTCGCAGTACCTTTACTGGGGTTACATGTCGCCTTTCCGACATGTCTCCTTTCCGACGTTAACGAACCCTATACCTAACCCTAACCCTAACCCTAACCGCACGCGGAAGCCACTAGTCGGAGTAGTGAGATGTCGGAATGGAAGGCGGTTACCCTTTACTGGCACTCTTTTGTTGCTTCCTTTGACCGCTAAGAACCCCTCCGAGATGAATTTGATTTTTTGATTTGATTTATTTGAAAAGCCATCACCACATGGTCACCGCAGTTCGAGGATAACACAAGAAAGTCCTGAGACTTATTTCCGTTGAGGTCCTCTTACAATTAACAATCAATACGTTAAAAATACTTTACAATACAACACATGTAACTAACGTAACGCTACATAGACACAAGTGACATACACAGTACAGACACAGTACACATTACACAACAATACAAAACACAAGTAACATTCACTGTACTTACATACAAACAATACAGGAACACAAGTAACATACACAGTACACAAACAAGTGCTACCTTATCTTTCCTAGTCTAATGACCCTCTATAGGGGAACCTTTTCTAATAGACATGATTTAGTTTTGTATTTAAAAGTCCTCAGATTTGTTGTCAGTTTGACACTGTTTTCGAGGTCATTCCACTGTGTGGCTCCTATGTAAGTAAATGATTCCCTGCCTACTTTACTTTTAAAAGCCGGAAGGCTCACGTCTGCTACACTGGCTCTGGTGAAAAAATGGTGTACTTCACTTCTCTGAGTAAAACATGTCTTTAAAAATATGGGGACCTCTCCATATATTATCTTATGAACCATGGTCAATCTGGCCATGATTACCCTGGATTCTACTGGGAGCCAGTTGAGTTCTCTAAACTGGTTCCTACCTATATGGGATCTGGGTCCTAACCCTAGAATGACCCTGATCAGTCTATTCTGAGCTGACTGTAGCTTTGATTTGAGGGATTTCAATAAGCCCTCGAACCAAGATGTACAAGCAAAATCAAAATGGCACATAATAAGAGAATTGGCTACCACCTGTTTTGTCTCCCTATCCAAGTACCTTGCTGTTCTTGCCAGAAATTTAGTCAGTCCGGAGACTTTGCTCAGTACCTTGCTGGCCATATTTCGGCCATCTAGGTTACCCTCCAAGATACAACCCAGGTATTTCACCGATGATTTAGCTTCAATGAAGTCAGAATTTAATTTGACCTTGAAATCAGGGCTCTTTCCTAATTTGATTTTAGAACCAAATAGAATAGATTCCGACTTCCCTGTGTGTAAAGATAACTTATTATCTATAAGCCAGGAATTAACCTTTGTCAATTCCTCACTCAGGGAACTCTCCAGTGTGGATTGTTCCTTATGGGACATCAGCAAAGCAGAATCATCAGCATACAAGAACAAATCACAGTTACAGGCGTCTGTCATATCATTCACGTATACCAAAAACAGTGCTGGGCCTAGAATGCTTCCCTGTGGAACACCACATTTCATGAAGCTTGAATCTGACAAAATACCATTTACCTCTACCCTCTGTTCGCGGTCCGTTAGGTAGGATTGAAACCATTTGCATGCTGCCCTGTCTGCCCCCAGGGCCTCAAGCTTGTTGAGAAGTCTACTGTGGTTCACCGTGTCGAATGCTCTCCGTAAGTCCAGTAGTACCATTCCACACAGCTTCCCACTATCAACCTCTTTCCTAATTTGTTCCGTTAAGAATAGTAAGCATGTGTCAGTTGAGTATGACTTTCTAAAGCCTGATTGCAGTTTGTACATTAGATTGTTCCTATTTAAGTACTCGTTTAGTTGGTCATTGATTACCCTCTCAAATATTTTTGACACTGAACCCAAAACTGACACCGGTCTATAGTTACCGGGGTCATTTTTGGCTCCTTTTTTGTACAGGGGGAGTATTTTGGCCTTTTTTAGGTCATGGGGGAAGACACCCTGTTCAATTGATAGGTTGAAGATGTGCGTGATACTGGGCGCTATCTGCAATGCAGCATCCCTTAAAAAGAGAGGAGCTATTCCATCCAGGCCTGTGGCCTTAGCGCAATTGATCTTGGACAGCATCTCATAGACTCATAGAATGGTAGATACCCATTCATCCACGGCTGCAAGAGCGTACTCTGCTGAGGCAACGCAATTGGCCTGAGTGAATTGGCCAATGCAGCAGGTCTAATCTGTGAGGTGGAGACATTTTCTTTAGATCTGAGAACTGGACATTCATTTTTCCAATGTCCATTACCTTTGCAGTAATGACAAACACCAACTGAGTTCTCCTGCATGCTTGGTGTCACTCCATGGTCAGCCTTGTGGCCATGGAACTCAGAACCACTTGTTACATGAGAAAATGTATCCCTGTAACTTTTGTGTGTGCTCTGACCACTGAAGTTGCTTTTGTGAACCAACATGTACTCGTCACCCAAGACTGCTGCTTCACCTGGAGTCTTTACCTTGTTCTCAGTTATGTATGTGGCAACATTACAAGGTACAGTGTTTTTGAATTGCTCCAAGACCACCAGGTTAAACAGTTCTTCAAATGTATTGACCTCTGACGATGAACACCAACGAGAAAACTGTGTAGTTAAAAATCTCGCACAAACTCAACATGAGACTGACCATCACGTTTCCTCCAGCTACGGAACCGCTGTCTATATGCCTCTGGCACAAGCTCATATATTTTAAGCACTGCAGATTTCACCTTCTCATAATTCCTACAATCAATAGGACTCAAAGCAGCAAACGCTTCCTGTGCTTTACCGGTCAGTACACACTGTAACATTCAAGCACAATCTTCATTTGGCCAATTTCTTGCATCTGCTACCCTCTCAAATAATAAAAAGAAGGTATCCGGATCCTTCTCATTAAACTTTGGAAGTAGCTTCAGATTAGTGCCAATATCAAAAGATGAACCATGTGCACAAGCTTTAGCTGATCCTTTGTCAGTGCTCAGTGATGCTGCTGACAATTTGCCCTGTTGGATCAACTCTAATTTCTTGTACTCCAACTCTAACCTGGTAATCTCAGTTCTTTGTTTAAGTTTTTCCAACTCCAACACATGTTGCTGCTTCAAAACCAAAAGCTCCCTTTGTTGCTTAAAACCTAAACCAGATTCCTCCTTAGCCTCATCTTCCTCATCATCTTCCTCCTCAACTTTCTCCTCAACTGGCTGAAGGATCCCCTTCGCCACTAAACCTCTCCTTAGACTGTCCTTCATAGGTGCTTTGAGCTTTTCTGTCACTGGAATTTCATATTGAGCGGCTATCAACAGTAACTGTTCCTTGGTACACAGGTCCAACAGCTCCACTGATGTAGATTTAACAAAATCTTGGACGGAACTCATGTTTGTATGCAGATTACCAAAAGTATAGTGTTGGGGCTATGAGGTACAAGGCAAGTATAGGGCAGTTTAACCAAGTGGAACAAACCCCACCCTAATCTACCTAATTTGTCCTATCTACCTACCTAGATCAAGCCTACGGTCGGCCACTGAGCATGAGGATTTCTCCCCTCCAGCCACCTATTGTGACCCTCAGAATCTGCCGCTACACACCACCACACTAAGGGTATATTAAAGAAGAAAAAAAACTGATACCCTTTCGGCACCAGTCTCTCAGGGATTTGTTCCTAAAAAAAACTACCCCAACCTACCCCTGTAACACCCAAGTTCCAACACTTACCTGATAATCTGCTCTCTGGGGCCAAAATGCTGCTCCATTTTCAACTCTCAGGAAATCAAGACCAAACTCATGTGTGAAACTCCCAACAAAACAAAATTTCCAAATTTCACTGGAGTTTCCAAATTCAAACCAAATGAACTTTAAGACGAGCCCCCATTTTGTCATGCACTAGGGTTACATGGCAAAATAAGGGAGTCCACACATGATGCAAACATTTTAATTTATATTTATTTGACTATAACTTAAGAAATAAAGCAATAAACAAAATGAATGGAATGAGGTGTGAATAAGTCAGTAGTCAGTTATGTATGCAGTGTGTGAATGTGTGGAGTGTGCTGTGTGCGTGTTGTATAGAAAGTGCAAAACTAAACAAAAGGGCTGAGCCCACTCAGGCCAGGTGGCACTCAAGACAGGCTCTAGAGAGGATATGGAGAGAGATCCAAAGGTTTCAAGGAGAGGACCTTATATACTCTGCCACACCCATAACCCCAGGTGTAGCAAGTTGGCCTGACGGCCTGCTCCACTCTGGCAATAACCAAGGCTGCCGGCTAGCCTACAGTGAGGCAGAGGGGCAGGGCCGTCACAGTATCATCAATCATGTTGTAGATTTGTATTTTTATACTGCAATCATGTTATTTGTAAATTACATATATTTATATTATATTTTGTTGTTTACAAATGTTCATGATGGTATATGAAAAATCCGACAGATCTGTTTGGTTTAATATATTTTTTTATATTTTTTATATTTTAAATCAGTCATGGCTGCCAGTTCCCACCTGATGTCGTGTGGGAGTTCAGACTGCTCCAGACCGTACTGAATAACTGCTAGTTTGCATAATGTTTTCAGACTAGGACTTAAGTCTAAGATATACAGGTAGTCTGCATAGAATCCTCCAAAGAAGATGATACAATCTCCCACCATACAACAGCATGCATAAACCATCTTTAACATGCCATTCCCCTTAGGCTCAACCTTCTTCCAGGAAAAGGCCTCTGGATTGAATTTCCACGAATCATTGAAGGTATGCTCCTTGCCGCCGGCATCCAGGTTCCCGCCACCAAATATGTACAGCTCTCCATTGTAGACAAAGGCTGAATGCTTAAGGCGTCCTTCTGGAAGAGGCTGTGCAGAAGGTGTGCTCAGCCAGCAGTCGGTCTCTGTGTCAAACACTCTGATGTTGTTGTAGCACTGCAGGCCCTCCCAACCCCCAAATACAAACATCTTTGTCCCGATGATGGTGGCAGAGTGCCCAATTGAAGCAGGTGGTGGAGTGTCTCTGGTGTCAATTAAGGACCAGACCATTGTGGTGGTGTCCAACTTGTACATGTGATTAGTGGCTATATCCTGGTTATCCTGCTCGGTGTATCCTCCATGGATAAACATGACCTTCCCCAAGACACAGGCTGAGTGGCAGGCCCTCCCCTCTGGAATAGTACCAGTAACCTTGGGCTTGAACCATTTGTGGGTGGTGACATCAAATGCAAAAAGCCCATTATTGCACAGCTCATAACGTGCATGATATCCCCCCCAGATGTAGATGATATGTTCTATCAACACCGCAGTGTGCTCATTGCAAAAGCAAGGAGCATCAAGGTGACATTCTCCTTTCTTCCTCTTCCTTGTCACTGGAGGTAACTTCATCCATTGCAGAGACAGTGTGTTGAAGATGTACACATTCATCGGATCCATATGAGGTTGCGTATCAAAACCTCCAAAGGAGTACACCTTGTGCCCCACTGCTACTGCAGCTTGAATACGTCCATTATCTGATCCTTGTCTCACCTTCACTGTCCATTGCAACATTTTACAGACCACCAACACACTAAATATAATCTGATCTGCCACAAAACTGCTCTGTAAAAGAATGAGTCTTATTTTGTATGTGATGTATTTTATTGGAGGCCAGTCTGTGATGTCAGACATCTATGATGTCAGTGCTATGTCTAGTAGAGTGTAGAGAGATGTCATTGAATCTCCATATTTGGGCACTTTGATGTATTGCCGTCCATCCATTTATGGGTATACCCATATATGGGCATATCAGTCGGGTCTGTGTTTCTGTACAAACGCCTATTGCACGGCATTCCCTCGGGTCGACGGTGACGCACGCGCACGCTGATGTTGGTTCTGCCATCAATGCATCCGAACTGACTCACTTCAAACTTGGCTTGAAGTCTGTCTCATACGCTGTTGTCCAGGACCGCTGATCTTGACCGATATCCCTATATATATATATATATAGGCAATATGGAGATCTGGTTGTTCAGAAACGCTGATCCGACCTATATACACATACATGGGCATGCCGGTGTCGAGTGTGACTGAAGTTCTCGTATCTCAAGAAATGTCGGTCCCATGGACTTCAAACTCGGCGCACGTGTCACCGAGGACCTGAGGGATAGTGGTGCCTGGTGTCGAGTCTGTCGGAAATTTTGTTTTCTAGAACTGCCGACTTTCCAGATGTCTATATATGGGTATATAATAGAGGTTGTCAGGTTAGCCCGACCCCCGAAATAGGTCCGGTTTGGAATCGGTACCGTTTGTCTCGGGTTCTCGCGAGGGAGGGAGAGAGAGAGAGAGACGGAGGGAGAGAGAGAGAGAGAGAGAGAGAGAGAGAGAGAGAGAGAGAGGGAGAGGAAGAGGGAGGGGGAGAGAGAGGGAGAGAGACGGAGGGGGAGAGAGAGAGAGAGAGAGAGAGAGAGAGAGAGAGAGACGGAGAGAGGTAGCGAAAAATCAATATATATATCTCTATATCTGACTGTCCATGCCCTGTTTATGCCCATATATGGAGATCCTGATGTGAGGGCCCGGTCATCGCTGCATACATGGGAGCAATCCAGGGTTAAGAACCTCACTCATGGACACTTCAACCCATGGCCAGAGACAGGAATCAAACCCTTGACCTTAAGACTCACAGGCTGCCACACTGCCAATTGAGCTACGTATAGCTTTGTCCAGCCTGATGGTGTCTGTTGAAGATCACAAACTCTTGCCTTCTGTCATGAACCAAGCCCCTGTTTCACTAACACTAAGATCGGGTTCACAAACCATTTACCAATGGAGAAATTGTATGTCTCCTCTGAACCTAAACTAGTGAAAGTAGCCGATCTACAAGCTCACAAAACGTTGCTATCCAAAACGTTGTGAGCTTGTAAATCGGCTATTTTCACATACATGTCATACATGTCATACAAAAACTCTCAAATAAGCATTTCATGTTATCTATAAAAATTGCTCGTGCATTAATTGATGCAGTCTTGTTTTTTGCAATTGAAATGTAGCCTGCATGAGGTGAGGCAGAACAATTTAAAATTTGCACCCTATGGCCAGAAAAATAATGAAATCTGTGTGTTTGACTAGTAGTCCATGGGCCAGACGAGAAGTCAGGGACACGTAAGGTGGCAAAATCTCTTTGGCACCATTTTGTTTGTAGGGTCCATATAAGTACTTTGAAACATGATAACCTTTTCAAATGAGTAGCTTTAATACTTTTTTAGGACATTCATGTTTTTGCCATTATCTCCCCACATTATCTGCACAGTAGTTCTGTACCTGGCCAATAGAACCGTTCGCGATTTGGTGTTAGGAGAATTTCTCACTTGAACTGAGTCAATGGGTACCTAGACATGAAAAATCACAGAGGTTCTCATTAGGGATGGGTATTGGCAACAATCTCACGATACGATACGTATCACGATACTTGGGTCACGATACGATTATATTGCGATACGTATCCCGATACTTGGGTCGTATCACGATATTGCGATATATTGCGATATATTGCGATATATTGTGATATATTGCGATATATTGCAATATATTGCGATATACTGCGATATATTGCGATATATACATATATCACAACTACATATTGTTTATATATACACTACATATTGGGTAGCTGCAGATCTGTGATAGGTTTTTTGAATGTTTTTCATAAAACCTGTGTCTGAAAAAGCAAAAAAAAAAAAAAAATCGCGATATCGATACTGGAATATCGATACAGTATCGCGAGATAAAATATCGCGATATATCGCGAAATCGATAATATTGCCCATCCCTAGTTCTCATCCGCCATAGTGCCACGAATGGCGCAATGGCCAAATCAAAAATGGCCGCCATCACCTACAGATGATGAAAATCCAACTTTTTTTGTTTCTGAGTGTATATACACATGCAATACCTCCATGTTGACTAATTGTGGGGTGGGGAATTCATTTCTGTTATGACCACTTTGGGTGATGTTGACCTTGAAAGGTCATGGTCAAGGTCATCTTGCTATTTCGAAGACCTTGGCCATAACATGGCCATTGTTAGGACTAAAAACAGGTGTAATAAGACTAATTAAACTAATTCTGGCATTTATAATTCCTTTCTGATATTGTTTTGACCATTAAGGAGCATCTTGTCATTGAAATATGTAATAAAAATAAAAATATGTATGCAATTTTTAACTCAATTACTCAATAACTTTCATCGTATTTTTTTTCCAATAATGATTTGTTTTATTTCTAACAAAAGACATACAAATAAAATCGTAACTCAAAATCAAATAACAATTCCTCTCAAAGTGCACTATATGTGTGCATGCTGGTTAGTGTGATGGACTTTTACAGGATGGATTTTAAATGTTTCCATGGCAGAATATGATGCATGGAACTCCAGCAGCACGGCACCCACATCGGCGAGTGTCACACTTGCCTGTATACTTGCATGCTGTGAGCAGACTTGGTGGTAAGGCCTTCAGACACTTAGATGGCAGGAGTGTACCAAAGTGCTCCTCCCATCCATGTTCCATTGGTGCTAGTCTTGCCTGAGGTTCCTTGGCTGTCGCAACAGGTCGCAAGCCTTATGCGCCAGAAAGACACCTTGGATGTGGCCTCTGATCTAGCCTGGCGTAGCTAGACTATATCACTGTGTGGATATGAGTCTGGTGCTTCCATGAGGACGTTTTGTTTCCCAAGGGGCGGGATCAAAACAATGTCCCTCGACGCAATTGGTTAGACCTACAACCAACTACCAATTACAGTCGCCCATATTCGAATACTGGGCCCTGATTGGTGCCCCACGTCTTCTGGGACAGGAAATGGATTCTCTATGGAGCGGTGCCAGACCCAAATCCCAGAGTGCAATTTCTTTTTGCACTCGCAGATTCGTCTGGTCCCAGACTACCTCTGATCACACTACTTGTGGGAGGGAGAGCATCCATTCCAGCACTGGCACAGGTATAGTTTTCTACCCTGAGGTCATCAAATGTTGTACTTGAACTGGACCCTGCCCAGACACGCACCAAGTACTTCTCTGTCAACGCGGTGTCTTGTTCGGTCAAGGTGTCTGCCTCTCCAAAGATTGTCAGATATTGCACTGGGTCAAAAGCCATATCTGCATGTTTGGTCCCCACCTTACTCATGCAGTCATCTCCAGTCAGGATGTGTGCCTTGATCACTGTCTTGGCTAGTGGTGCTCCAAGATGAGAGACTGCTTGATGCAGTGGGAGAATGCGCCGCTTCTCACCAGTGCCATACTGCTGCCAGATCTCCTTCATCCTCAGTGCTTGGAAGTAAGTATATGGGGTGTAGTATAGCAGTAATGTGAAGGTGTGTGTGTGTCATTGGAGACTATGACAACTCTCTTGCACTGTTTCACATGAACAGCCCACTACACATGCACCACCATGGGGCGGCAGTGGCTCAGGGGTAAAGTGGCTGGGTAGAGTGAACTGGAAACCGCAAGGTTCCTAGTTCGATCCCGGGCTCCCCCAGAGTTAGTGTCGAAGTGTCCTTGAGCAAGACATTGAACCCCTAATTTCTCTGAGCAGTTTGGTGCCTTGCATGGTTTCCTCCGCCATCGGTGGGTGAATGTAATGTACAATCTATGTAAAGCGATTTGGATAAAAACGCTATATAAATGCACCATTTAGCATTTACCACCAGCCTGTCAGCCTCAGCACCAATGGCTGTCCTGGAACCTATGGCCTGCAAGTGTGTACGGACCTGCAAGCTTCCAGACTTTTCCTGCCTTGCCAACAAATTAAAGTGCACAGAAATGTGCAAGCTACAAACCTGCAGCAATCAGAAGGAAGAGGAGGAATATGAAGTGGAACTGATTGATTATGATGATGATAATGATGACGATGAAGAATTGATATTGGTATGACAGTTATGATGATGATGATGGTGGTGATGATGATCATTGATTAAAGTACCTCTCAAGCCTACTCCATAAACCGACTCTGTCACGGACCCTGTGGTCCACAGACTTGGACCTCCTCTCTGTCCCTAAGGCAAACAAGTGAACCATGTTCTGAACCTTGTTCTGAAGGCTCTGTCGGGGACAGAGCCTTCAGTGTGGCAGGCCCCACCCTGTGGAACTCTCTCCCAATAGGGATTGGTCATGCTCCTGCTCCATGCTCATGCAACACTGGACTCTTAAGGCTGTGTGTCTTGAAAAGACACCTATTCTCTCAGGCTTATGGCATATAGTTGTTTGTTGTTTTGTTAGTTTGGCTGTTGGTTGTTCATTGTTTTTGAAAGGTGCCATATACATTCAAGCTACTATTATTATTATTATTTTATTATTATTAAAGTGAATGAAAGAGAGAAAATTATTCTCCCCCCCCCCCCCCCCCCCCTCTGTATCACATGTTCTGTTCAAAAAAAGTGGCACGCTTTCTTCATTATTTGAGTATATGGTTGGTGTCTTTGAAGACTGATAACTGTGACTGAGCTACCACTTGGGAAAGGCTATCATGATCAAATATCATCTAGGGATATAGACCTATTCAAAATACAAAACTAGATTTTGCAAAATGTTGCACTTGAGTGACCCCGATTAGTGAAAATGCTGTTCACATCGTATCACAACGTGAAGTGTTGTGAGCTTGTAGACATGCCATTTGCTGAATGTTTGCCCCAGAATAGGCATGCTAGGGTTCATGTGGTTAAATAAGTGAATGTAAGAGATTGAATAATGTTTTTTTCCCTCTGTATGACATGTTCTATTCAAAAAAGGTTAGGCGATTTTTTCATTCTTTGGATCTATGGTTGGTGTCATTGAAGGCTGATAACTAGGACTAAGCTACTACTTGGGAAGGGTTATCATGTTGAAATATTATCTAGGGATATAGACCTTTTCAAAATACCAAACTAGAATTTGCCACCTTGAGTGTCCCTGATTAGTGAAAATTCTGACCTGGGCCCATGGACTATAGGGTTTGTCTGGGCTGCTGCAATACTACAATGACCATAATGCTTTGGTGCACTGCCCCTCCTTGTGGGGCGTGGAGGCTGCATGTGGGTGTGATCTTCAACAACAACACACAACATGTGTACCAGTGTTCGACAGTGTTGCCATGTCTGCTTATTATAAGCGGCTGATTTCTAAAATGTAGTTGATATTTGGGCTTGTATCCAAATGTTTTGATTGTTGTTTAAACCAGTGGTTCTCAAACATGTTCATGTATTTTTCCACGGACCCCCATCTGAAATTATAATTTAGTCCAGTGGGCCAAGCCAGATTTTTGTACCACCTAAGGTGACCGTAAAGTGTTTGTATTTTTGTCTTCCTACATGTCTCTAGTTTATATTTTGGTATGATAACCCTTCCAATCTTGTAGCTTAATGGCAGTTATCACTACCTACCCCTATAGGAAAATGTGATGTATGTAAATGTAAATACATGATGTATACAATTACAGCTAGATACTTCAAAAGGTGTGATATATATGTGAGAAAAAAATAGTGGAGATACGTCTGTGACCTACTGGCAATGTGCACAAGCAATTTGGTGCGGATCGGCCCAATGGTTTGCGAGATTAGTTAGGACAAACTGCTACAAACTGCAGTTGTAATAGCTGACAGGGAATATGTAAAACATCATAAAGATTGGGCAATTAGTGACAAGTTTTAGATTTTTGGCATGGTGTTAGTTGAGGGTGTAAGGTTTTCAAAAAACACGCATACAAGTTGGGCTGGCCCACTAGTGGCCTGTATGCAGAAGCTCCAATAATAGACGGGTCAGTATGGTTGAACCCCCAAATAATTGATTCAAACATCTTTTTTCAATGGATTATGTTACTATTGGGCATGCTAAATAGCATACTAACAATCTAGGTAAATGTAAAAACCAGAAAGGCGTCATTTTCAAGACGCCGTCCACGATGGAGCTTATAATGGTTATATTACTATTCAACTTAGAAAGGGTAAAGTAAGATAAGATATATCTATTACTTACTTACAAAATTACTTAAATAACCACACTGTTGTCAAGTAATCCAGTAAGCAGGTACAAGCCCATTATAGGAGCTTGTATTCATCATCATCCTCTGACTCCTTTTTTATGTGGAATTGAGACATTCCTCAAGTTGACACAGTCCACAGATAGTAGTAGGCCTACATGGTTGTCCATATATTCTACAAAAGCAGCAGGGTGTCTTGTAAGCAGTGCAGATTACAATGAATGATCTTGAATGAATGCTTCTGGAGCAGCATTCATTATTGATTTCAGCTTCACCCAGCCGATGGCTGCCGGGACTGGTTCTGGGGAGCAGTTAGGGGTTAAGTGTCTTGCTCATGGACAACTCAACACATAGCTGGGGCCAGGAATCAAACCTGTGACTTAAAGTTTCCCGGGGGGACTCTCTACCCATCAGCTATGACCACCCTAGACCGAAGGAGGGTCAACTTTTACAAGCTTATGGAAAGCAGTCTTTTTGCAAAAACCAAAAATCTGAGAAATTGTGTCGCAACCAGTCACAGCATGGATGAATATCCCCTGAGAACACTTGATATGTCTGAGGATTTATTTTAAATGGTCCATGTTATACACTTTAAAACTGCCATCAGCTGGTCTTTGGACACAACTTCTCTGAATTGCACTACTTGTCTGTGGACTGTGTCAACTTTAGGAATGTGACGATTCCACGATAGTTTCTTCCAGAGGAGTCAGAGAATGATGATAAATAGTGACTGCATAACACAAGTGCTTACTGCATAATGGCCTGGCTTACTGGATTACTTGATGACTTTGTGGTTAGTAATAGAAATATGCTTCCAAAAACATTTACCTCTACTTGACTATATTGAATTTGAGTTATAATGTTCATTTTCAATAACAAAATAAAAATAAGAAAGGTTAATTTGTTGTTTTTGAGTAATTTAGTAGAACCACCTTGGGACGCCACCTTGGATTTGGCTATAAATAATTAACTGTTGGTAATTTCACAGATTCAGTTGCATTCCTTGAGCTAGGGTTAGACATCAAAACCACCTTTTTAAGTTGAATAGTAATTGAGATATAGCCATTTTAAGCTCCCGGCAGCCGTCGTGGACGCCATCTTGAAAATGGCGCCTTTCTGGAATTTAACATTTCCTAGATTGTTTAGTATGCCCAATAGTAACATAATCCATTGAAAAAATATTTTTTTATCAATTATTTGGGGTTCAACCATACTGACCCGTCTAATATTGGAGTTTCTGCATACATACCGGCCACTAGTGGGCCAGCCCAACTTGTATGTGGTGTTTTTTGAAAACCTTACACCCTCAACTAACACCATGCCAAAAATCTAAAACTTGTCACTAATTGCACAATCTTTATGTTTTACATATTCCCTCTCAGCTATTACAACTACAGTTTGTAGCAGTTTGTCCTAGCTAATCTCGCAAACCATTGGGCCGATCCGCACCAAATTGCTTGTGCACATTGCCAGTAGGTCACAGACGTATCTCCATTACTTTTTTCTCACATATATATCACACTTTTGTATCTAGTATCTAGCTGTAATTGTATTTATCATGTATTTATTTCCACAAATGTGTTCAAATATGCAAATTATCTCATTAAATATGCACAATACCAAAATGTCCTCAGCAGAAATGGATTCTACTGGTAAAATGACCCTAGGGCCAACTGTTTATACGACCATTGCTTTCCAAAAAGTAAGTAAGTAAGTCATAAATGATTCACATACATCACATTTTCCTATAGGGGTAGGTAGTGATAACTTCCATTAAGCTACAAGATTGGAAGGGTTATCATACAAACATATAAACTAGAGACATGTAGGAAGACAAAAATACAAAAACTTTACGGTCACCTTAGGTGGTACCAATTTGTGAAAATATCAGTGTTGGCCCCTGGACTGTCTAGGTTTAAAGTGCTCTTGGGCTATTTATCTTCTTTTGGGCTTGTTTTCATAGACATGGTTTCTTATTTCTGTCAATACCTGGCAACACTGGAAGTCAGAAGCGTCCATCTCATCCTTCATGTCCCAAGGATTCGTTAGTGATGTCACATCACTGATAAATCCTTGGAATCTTTATGCCGTTCTACTTCCGTGTAGCATAGTAGTGACATAACTGTCGAATCCTTGGTATTGTGATCCTAACCTTTCAACAGTGTTTGTTTACCAGTGCCGTCGCTCCACGCTGTATTTGGAATCTTTCACGCTTGTGCTTATGAAACACTAAACAGGATTATTATTTCAACTATCAGAAGATGTAACTCAGGTAAAGTAATGCGTCACTCTGCACATTTAACTAAAGTTTTCCACCTGTACAAAGTCATTTCTTATACAGACATCAAGGCCAATCCACACATAATGATTTTTTAAATCATCCTTCCCTTGTTAATATCTCGCCATTTAGGGCAAACCTTATGTAGTGATTTGATAACATAAATAGCAGCCACCAGCCAGTCATTGACTGCCAGTGAACTGTCTTCTGAGTTTTGGTATTCCATCCGAACAAAACCAAAGCATGCCGGTCCGCGCGAACAAATGCGCAGTTTGGGCTGTTTTCTGTTCTGTCTATAATCCCCGGCGCGGGGTAACCTGACTTCGCCAAATGGAAGAAGCTTGCGACTTAGGCGGGGGGGCTGCCCGCAGGCTGCATGAGCAGCAGCATCGGTCGCAGCTAATGGGAGTGGCCGAGTGGGGAAAGAAGGTTGAACAAAATGTTAGGGCGACACCTTCGGGGACGGTCCTTTGAGCTATGGGGGTTGGTTTGGATTTGAACTACACCTGTAGTCACCTGCAGTCATGTAGCGCGGACATAAGGTGAGACATGCAACGAAGGCGTCATTTGACGTCATCGTTGCATGTCTCATGGATAAAAATCTAAAAACACAGACAAAACACAAAAAACACACCAGGATCATGTTTATGGGTCCTAGACATAAAAATATGGGTTAAATGCAAAATCGGCGAAATGTCCCTTTAAGTGTTTTTCAAAATACTGAAATAATGCGGTTATTTCGGTTAATTCGGTTCGCCTCGCGCGCGCGGTGGTTGCGAGGTGCGGGGGACTGGACTGATTTTATTATTTATAAAAAATATCACACCCTGTGTGAAGGAAGCGGTGCCTTTGATGAGTGGCCTCCTGGTGGCGCTATAATAGGGCGGGGCGGGGCTTAAGCAATTAATGCTCGTCCCTATTGGTGGTGTAAGTCCACATACCAAATTTGGACTTGGTGGCATGCTGCAAACTGGAGTTATAGCTGTTTAAAGCCAGTGGCCTCCTGGTGGCGCTATAATAGGGCGGGGCGGGGCTTCAGCAGTCAATGCTCGTCCCTATTGGTGGTCTAAGTCCACATACCAAATTTGGACTTGCTGGCATGCTGCGAACTGGAGTTATAGCTGTTTAAAGCCCGTGCTCAAACGGACATACGGACGGACAAAGTCAAGCTTAGAGCGGTTGGCACCGCTAATAATTTAAAAAAAATCGCACCCTGTGTGAAGGAAGCGGTGCCTTTGATGAGTGGCCTCCTGGTGGCGCTATAATAGGGCGGGGCGGGGCTTCAGCAATTAATGCTCGTCCCTATTGGTGGTGTAAGTCCACATACCAAATTTGGACTTGGTGGCATGCTGCAAACTGGAGTTATAGCTGTTTAAAGCCAGTGGCCTCCTGGTGGCGCTATAATAGGGCGGGGCGGGGCTTCAGCAATCAATGCTCGTCCCTATTGGTGGTCAAAGTCCACATACCAAATTTGGACTTGCTGGCATGCTGCGAACTGGAGTTATAGCTGTTTAAAGCCCGTGCTCAAACGGACAAACGGACAAACGGACATACGGACATACGGACGGACATAGTCAAAGGTAGAGCGGCTGGCACCGCTAAAAACTTCTTTTTTTTTGGGCTGGACTGAAAAGTTGGGGGGACAAATTGTCCTTTAATTAAACAGGCTCCGGCGCCACTGGGAGACGCATGTGTGTAAAAGTTTCATGGCGATAGCTCAAACAGGGCGTGAGGTATATCAGTTCAAAGTTAGCATTTTCAATTGAGTGCTATAGCGCCACCCTTTGACGAATGACTGAGATTCATTTCTTGACCGTTTTCCATGACGCACTACTAGAGTTTCATAAAAAGTGACTGCACGGTTAAGCCAGAACTGCAAAAAACGGCAGAAGAAGAAAAAAGTGTAGAGAAATAAGGAGGGACCAGCACTGAAGTGTTTGAAACATAATTTCACTGAAAATGTAGTGCTTCACATACAGGTTAATAATTTGCACAACCTTTTGCAACCAAGAAATTGCAACATTTTTCAATACTTTCAAAGACTGGGGGCATGGTGGCACAGTCGGTGAGCGCTGGGGGCATGTTCTCTCCTCCGTGTAATCAGTGCCCATACCCTAGGTGGGGTTGGCAAAATGCCTCTGTGTGGAGTTTGCATGTTCTCTCTCTAAAGCAAGGCCAGAGGCATCTCTGTGTTAATGTCTAAAACAATACCACTGTATACACAATATTGCATAAGGTTTCAATTCAAATACTTATTGGCAATAAATACAGTACATTCAACCATTCAAATTCACATTAATATAACAATTAAACAACAGATAAAACAAAATACAATAAATCTTCCTCTCACCGATGATGCTATATCACTTACACTCACATTTCAATGGCAGGGTCGCAGGGTCCCAAAAATAACCATGTGAGTGAGACACTGCAAATAAATATGAGTGATATTGAGAACACATTCTTTTGATCAAATGAAATTATAATACACTTGGTGCAAAAGCGTTTATTAACTTAGGTAGGGTAAGTGATATTTTGGGGTATTTTTCTTTTTTGTTAAAAAGGTTAAAGTACTATATTCTGATAGTAATCATTGCTACAGAGCGTTTGTTCGCTCACAGGGGTCTCTCCAGCTCTTTAGTAAACAGAATATAGTACATTTTCAGGTAGGTGACACATTTTAAGCCTATCAGGAGAGAGCACTGAAAATACCTTTTCTGTTTTATTAAGAGACATGAGACTCCTATGAGACTCCTTTTACTGAACAAACACTCTATAGCAACGAGTACTATCAGAATATAGCTATTTAACACTCATTTTAACCAAAGTAAATCACTTACCCTACCTTTAACACAAAACAAACTGTTTCACTACTCAATTCTAAATTGAACAAACAGCCTAGTCACCAGCAGTGCTGGGACTTCACTCTTAGCACATGTTAGCCACCTAGCAGCTAATGCATCCAGACACTGTTTGTCACTCACCAAGGTTTGCAAATGAAATCAGCATCATCAGCACATCAGTACTGTCTACATGACTCGATGTTGCACAACAGGTTTAAGTCATTAATGCTGTGCTTTGATGTACACAACGGACATTATCATTCTAAAGTTTTCTTAGGGATTGTAGGCGAGTTCAGACATAATCAAAGAAAAAAACTGTTGTCAAACACCGCCCCTCCAGCAGTTATTTTCCCCGACCACCAGGGGGTGACGCAGGGGGGACTTTTTAAATGGGTCATGCCCAAAATAGGTTGCCTTATGCGGATACAATTCGCGGAACTGCCCGCCCCTACGGTTCTCTGAATTTTTATTTTTAAATAGGCTCTTTCATGATAAATTGACCACATATATGAAGTTAAACAACAAAATTCTATCCAAACGATTTTTTTAAAGTAAATTCTGTGCCTCAAAGAGAGCGTTTTAAAACCGAAAGTAAAAAGTTCACACGGGCACGGACGCGCACATGCGTGCGTTAATTTACGACCCGGACAAACGTAACATAAACATAAACAGTAGGGAAAATACGGATTTCAGAAATAGGACTGTTTTCAATGCAGGAAAACACCCCAGCATCATTATATAGTGGCTGAAATTTAGGCTTAATGTTGCCTACAATCCCTTTAAACTTAAGTTTTCTGGTGCAAGAGAAAACGAGAGGGTTCACAGGCTGAAGTTTTCTGAAGTGGCTACTCTCTGATCTCACTCTTATTGACTGGACTAGTTCCACCTGCTGTCTCTGCTCACACAGGCAACAGGGTCTTGTGCAGACAGGTTTGGGGTGGTGTCTCTCATCTGATTGGGCCGCCACAGATTGCTGTCAATCAAGCTGATTTGATGAAATGGTTGGATGAACTCATTTTAGGGGTTTTCTGTGCATCTTTTATTGTAGTGAGGGAATATGACTGAATTAATTAATTGTCACTTGAGGACCTTTTAAGTTATTTATTTATATTGAAGGATGATTTAACCCATTATATTCATCTATTTATTGTAAAGGGTGAATCAATCCATTTTAACCCATTTTCTGGACCTGGGTTACAATAATTAAAGATGTCCTTTTAAAAAGTGTATGGCAGCGTTCAGACCACAAGTACAACAGATAATGGTGAATGATAGTTATAATTGGTGTTGTAGTGCTTGGTGTGAATGACCTTTAAGCTTTGAATATTTGAAATGTTTGATTTTTTTGGCAATCTATTTTGCTAGGCCTAGCCTAGACCTATCTGTGGAATATATTATGCATGGCACAATCACTGGAGATTATTACACACAGCAATATCTACCAATGAGCCGAGTTGTGGATTAGTTTCTATCAGATTATTTCCTGGACTATGGATTCTTTATTGATCTATCCTGATGAGTTATTGGATTACTTTTGAATTGACTTATGAACACGTGGAGACGCTTATGGATGCGTGCCTGTAGGCTACAGTAAGTGCAATTATTGAGCGTCGCGGAGATGTCACTTGAATTTAATGAACTACTGTATGTTTGGACTGTGCATGTCAGAGTGATCTATTCAAATAGATTTATACAAAACTAGGCTTGATCTTCAGAACTTGATTGTTAGTACTTTGATTAGATTTTTCAAAGCAAGCAATTCAATATAATTTGAATTGCATGCATACCACTTAAACCCTCTTTGATTAGTAAAACTCACCATACAAATGTACTTTTATCACTTTACACCTACAGCCGTTCTAGCCGATCTACAAGCTCACAGTGTGTTGAAACGTGATGCTTTGTGAGCTTATAGATCGGCTATTTTTTATTTTATTTTATTTTATTTAACCTTTATTTAACCAGTAAAAACACATTGAGACACAGTCTCTTAATTTTTTTTGGTGAATGTTCCCCAGAATAGGTTTGCTGGGGTTCAAGTGAGGAGAATCACATTTCTGTGGCCTAAATATGAATACTTATGTATTTATTTATTTATATGACGAAGTTTAAGTTAAAAGCAGCGGTAGCCTATATGTAGCCTATATTTTGGGGGTATTTACACATTCAATCTATCCACCATTGTGCCCCAAGTATTCTCTCTGTTTTATTACAGCAGCAGTATTTCCAGCAGTATTTATTTTAAAAGCTTGTAAACTCTTGTTCTCCATTTCTGGATCAGTAAATCTGTGATTGAACTTGCGGGCTGTTGAATAAATCTGTGCTCGACCTCATGGTCACTGGGGAAGATGTGAACACGCATTCAGCTTCGCTTGACCAAGTCTGGCTCAACCTAGTCCTAATCGCTCCTTGTCAGCCTGGCTTGGCTTGGTCGTGGTGGAAAAAACAGGCTGCACTGAGTAGACTTGGTCAAACCTGGATCTATCTTACATCCAGGATGATTTAATTCTGCCTTTGTGAAACGGGCCCCTGGTCTGTGATGCACAATTTTACGACACTGGTGATGTTTACAACGCTGTTGATGCTATGGGTGTTTCCTAATTGGGGAGATAGGTGTCGACCAGGAACCGGTCTAACCGGGAACAATTCCTCATCTGGTAATCCCCATTGTAGCCGTTGTCAGAGTACCCATCTGTCTGTGTCGTATTTGTGCCCATATGTGGAGATCTCTGTATCTGTCGGAATGTATACACTTATTGGTTTGTTGACCAGAGTCTGGTAAACTCGGCAGTCATGCACATCATCGGCCCAGAGGCTACAGAAATAGGACAAATTCTAGGGAAAAAATAATGTTTGATTGTACAACATACGGTTCAAGAGCTATAGGCTAAAATGTGAAGGACCCTATTAGCGCCACCATTAGGTTGATTTTAAAATTTGGGGCAGCGGTTCTGCCTTGGCCTATTGGGAGTGTGTGTGCAAAGTTTCACGCGTTTCATCGGTCCAACGCGCCGGAGATTAGCTGTTCACAGACACACACGGACGCGCGTGGACGGACGGACAGGGACTAAAATATAGCCTCCGGCCTTCTTCTTCAGCCGTCGAGCCTGGTGGATTCAAAAAAGAAAAGCGGCATTAAAAAAAAACAAATAATTACTAATCATTGGGTGAATGCTGTTGCCTTTGCATGTTGTGACCAATAGGGGTCACCATAACCTTTTCTAGAAAGTTGCTATGACTAGAGGACAGTGGTATCTGATTTCCCAGGTCATCGGGTCTGTCTATCTCGATTCTCCACCACTAACACACCTTCAGGCTTCAGATAAATAAATAAGGTAATAAGGCTGTGGTCCTGAGTCACTAATGCTCCCCCCTCCTCTTCACCATGCATAAATCGACCCATGTGTATTCCACTGTGCAGCCCCTTGCATACACAGTACGCACGCACACGCATGCACTCGCGCGCACGCGCACACACTGCCAGACTATTCTGGCCGTAAATGTTCTGAGATGTGTGTTGACCTTATGTTGAAGAGTGCTGCTGTGTTTACCTTCCACAGACGATAATTTTTAGAAGAAAACTTAATTATTTCAGAAGCAGCATGGTAGATATGTTTTCTATAGTCCATGGTGGATATGCCAGCAATAACATAGGCTACTGCAAAAAGTAGCCAAGCTGTTTTGTTTTTCTGTCTTGGAACCCAAAAACACAAGCCATTTTCTCTTTTATCCTGTTTTAACTCCAGTCATCTTGTTATCTCTGCCAGTCGAAACCGGGGATGGAGTTTTCATCCTGTGTCAGTGTCTGTCTCTGTGTGTTCAAGAATGATCTGACAAACTCCTGGACCAATCAGCGACAACCTTTTTGTGCATGCTTGGAGTTGGCCAAGGAAGACACTCCCCCAATTTTCTGCCAATCCAGGATGTAATATATACTGTAGTCTGACAGGCTGGGAGAAGTACAAACACTCATCAGGAACAGGTTGGAAAAGTTTTATAGGCACTGGATCAGACTATTACTTGATGCAAATTAAAACAGCAACCAATGTTTATATTGTATGGTTTGCAAAACAGAAGGTAGAGGGCTGGTCCCATAGAGTCTATGGGACCAGTCTATAGATGCAAAAATATCTTGCTGTCTATGAGAGAGACTATCATGCTGGGGACCTTTTAATTTGTATTGAATTTATATTGATATCATTATTATATCCCTTCCCCCCACTGCCCATGCCTTTTCATACTCGCACACAACCCCGCGAGTCACATGATCCAGACAGACAGAGAGAGGTAGGGCTAGGGCATGCCTCCTGGTGGAGATTCATGCTCTACTGAGTGCACCGTTCTAGTTAGTGTGGTTGCCCGAATAGGGTACTCTTTCACTAGATAAACTTTATTTTGCCGCGCTATTTCTCCCACATTTTTCCCACACTCATGCCATATGTCAAATTGACCGGCTTCACCGGGAATTGACTGCTTGTACTTTGCTAAGAGATACATTGTATAGTTTAATTGATATTGATGTATTAGTGCATTACATTTCCCCATCCACTTGAATGGGCAAATGAAAAAACTCAAATTCAAGTATTTTTTTCTCAGAAACCGTAAAGCCTAGAGTTAAAAGACTTGGAGGGGAGGTTCATAGTTAATTTCCAGATTATTAAAAAAATATAATAACAAATAATTACACCAATAAATAATTACACCAGTCGGCCACATGGTGGCGCTATAACAGTCCACTTTACCTTTTGGCCTATAACTTTTGAACCGCAGGTCGTAGAATAAAAAAATATTTACCCCTGGATTCCTTGAGTCATGACGCAACTCCCCATATAGACCACGCTCATTTGCGTCTGGAGAGATTTTCCGCCATTTTGAATTTTCTTCAAAACACACTTTTAGCTCCTCCTCCCACATATTTTATTCAAATTTCACAAAGATCGGTACACATGATCTCTGGACCCATGCGATAAACATATCCAAGAGGCATTTTGATAGTCCTTACCGTTCGTCCGTAATTGGCTTCCAAAGTTAGTGGGAGGGGCCTGTTTTACAAAAAAAACGGTAAGAATCACAAACTAAGTCAGTCAATCCCAAATTTGAATCACATGTCGAGGGTGGTTTACTCAACAAATCCCCAAAAGCATTTCCACTTTGAACCATAGGGGGCGCCACAAATGTGCCAAACGTAACCGTTTGATGCAAAAACATGATTTTTGAGGGGATCAATCCTCTCAAAATGAAACGCGAGTGATCTCAGGAGTGGCGTGACTATATAATTGGGCCGTTACATTTGTGGGAGGGGCCTATTTCTTTAGTGGGAGGGGGATTTCTTAAAATCAAAACGGCGCGTATCACGAACGCGGGATCCCATCGGCACCAAATTCGAATTGTATGTCGCGCGGCCTCCGAGGGTATTCCTCCCGGCGTATTCCTCGAGTCCCGGCGGCAACCCGAGACCGGCATCGGCGCAACCACACTTTGCAATTTCCCAGAATTGCGAAAATTCTAGTTGTAGATGCCCTCCCTCCCACTGACCAGCAACACCGCCATACAGTAGCCTACTATGAAGTATAAATTAGGCTTCAACGTGGGAGCTACCGGCCCTGCTCCACTATCTGCTAACAAGCTCCCTTGACCCTCTGCGTGTGCCAAGTGAACCCAGCTTTGCCAAGTGCCAAAATGCATTTGTTGCAGCTTTTAAAGTTGGCACAGCAGCCAGGGAGCTGCCGGAACTGCATCATGCGTCAAAGCAGGGTTTCTCAACTGGAGGGTTTTGGAAACCCAAAACAGTCAAATTGTTATAAATTTAGATGTGAACAAGATCAACTACACTTACACCCTCTAGACTTCGTACATTGGACATGAGTTCTCTCTTTACATGGGCCAAATCTCTTCGCTAAAAGCAAAGCTTATACTGTAGCTTATCTACAAGCTCCTGCTGTGAGCTTGTAGATCGGATATTTTTGGCTAATGTTCCCCCCATAATATGGATGCAAGTTCAACAAAGGAATAAATATAGTCCTATTTAATAACACTAATGGAACAGTAATGGATGAGGAGATATGGACAGAAGGTGTGAACACTGATATACACTTCACCATAGGACAGCATCGCACACTGTAAATAGTCGCACTACAAAGCTTGTAGATCAACCACAACATATTACACGCTCAAGCACAAAGATGCACGCACGGCACACGCACATGCACACATTTCACGTGCACACAAACACACACAAATCCTATAACTGAGCAATTTGATTAATTGTGTGGACAGACACCAGAAAAGTGTTCATGTGATGCTATTTTACACTCTCTGAGTTGACAATTAACTCTCTAGATTTACCAGTTACCTGTTCACTCTGAAGTCCAGCCAGGGGACTCGGGGAACTGATTGTATGACATTCTATAGTAGTTGTGTATATCTGTCTGTCTCTTATATGTATCATGATTTGTGTGCATGGGGAACTCATTTGAAACAAGCTCAGTGCTTTTATGAGTCTTCCAGTTTAGTAGACCTTGTATTGTGAATTTGTACTTCCATGTACTGTTGTTCTCATGTCTTACTAAATAAAGTACATCAATCAATCAACCCCGGTACTTGTGCCAGACACATCATGAATGATATTTATACATTTCCAGGTCATGTCAGTACAACCATACAGTGATGCAACTAGACTATCCTACTATCCTACTATCCTACTATCCTACTATCCTACTATAATTCTAGTAACCTCTGTAGTGGTGGTGAAGACACCCGGTTCTCCTCACTGGCTGGACCAATTGCTCTGATTTTGCACACAGCCATTGACCATTACCATCTGAACAC
>NC_139946.1:30225816-30260816 GCF_963454915.1 Gymnoscopelus microlampas
CAAATAAGTCCTGTCAAAACTGTCTCTCCTTTCCTCTCCTCTCCTCTCCTCTCCTCTCCTCTCAGTCTCCTGTGTGCCCTGGCTGTGCTCCAAGGACGGATGGAGGGGGAGCGTCCGGTGTGTGTGCTCACTGGTGCTGACAGCTGTCACTTTGGCTGGTGCTAATGCAGACGGGCTAACCTGAAATGAGCAGGGACAGGCCCAGGGCTCAGCGCGTCACAGACTGGCTGCCCCCTACCCACTCTGTCTCAAAACCCCACCCTCTGCCAGCCATACAGTACACACACACACACACACACACACACACACACACACACACACACACACACACACACACACACACAGAGGGAGTGAACTCGCAAGAAGCCCCCGTGTGTGTGTGTGTGTGTGTGTGTGTGTGTGTGTGTGTGTGTGTGTGTGTGTGTGTGTGTGTGTGTGTGTGTGTGTGTGTGTGTGTGTGTGTGTGTGTGTGTGTGTGTGTGTGTGTGTGTGCGCGTGTGTGTCTATACTTTTACTTCTACTCCACTACATATTAGAGGCAAATATTGTACTTTTACTCCAGTACAATTATTTGAAAACTTTAGTTACTTTGCAGATATAAATGATTACATTATAAGAGATGAGTGGCAGGGACAATAGATTTTATGAAGAACTGTAAGCATAACTAGCGCTAAAGTAAAAGTGCAATATATCAGCTACCTACTTTCATAACCAGATGAGACAAAATAGGAAAATCAAATGAGCAAGAGCTAACCAATATAAAATCAATCGATCAATCTATAAAATCAATACACTCAAGGCCATATGTTGTATTACACATGGCTACAGGCCTCCATTTTCCTCTCTACTCTAAATCATTTTTGTGAAAATAGCTGATCTACAGTATAGGTCACGTCACAAAGCAACACGTCACTAAGCAACGCGTTGTGAGCTTGTACAGTAGATGTGCTATTTTTCCAAACGTTTGCACCAGAATAGGGATGCTAGGGTTCATGTGGTTCAGTATAGTATACAGTAGATCATAGTATAGTATAGTACAGCGTAGAATAAGCATACTGTATAACAGAGGATATTAAAGCATAGAATAACAAAGAGAGAACCGATCCGTACAGTATATGGACAGGATGAAAGAAAGATTAAGGTACAGTATATATGGATGATAGAAGAGAGGGAAGGATGATGTTAAATTGGAGGAGAGAGAAGATAGGGGGGTGACACAGTAGAGTTGTGTGGTGTCTGTGCTCATTATAACGCCCAGTGTCTTTCTTTTCCCCTCCTGGATCTCCAGGAATGTCACATGCGATACGCTATAATGGTGTGCATGTGCATTGCGTGTGCATGCGGGTATAGAGCATGTGCTGTATGCATGAATGTGTCAGTGCATGCATGTATTTCTGCATGCATGTGTTTGTGTGTGTTCGAGTGCATGTCTGGTCGCGTCGCACACGTGTGTGTGTGTGTGTGTGTGTGTGTGTGTGCGAGCGTGCATGCGTCCTGGTGCTCCGCTCTGTGTGTATCCACGGTGTGTGCTGAATCAGCTCGTTATCTGATGGAGCCGTAGACAGAATGGGTTTAAATCTCAGCATCGCCGCAAGCTCTTTCACTACAATACTTCATCTACTGTTTGCTCTCTCTCTCTCTCTCTCTCTCTCTATCTCTCTCTCTCTCTCTCTCTCTCTCTCTCTCTCTCTCTCTCTCTCTCTCTCTCTCGCTCTCTCTCTCTGTCTCTCTTGCTCTCTCTCACTTTGTCTCTCTCTGAAGAATGCATATAGGCTATTATACACAACTCCACACAGATACTCTCAAAAAGACTCAAGTGACACACGTGTGTGCATGTGGCTCAGAGACGCACTGTACTACAAGAGAAACTTGGATGCAAGAAAAGAAAATACAAAATGTCAAAATCTGTATTTTTAACAATGACATAACATGGGCCTTTATTCTCTACCATGGTCTGTCTTACTTACACCTTGCATCACTCACACCATGCAGGTGTGTTTGTGTTAATGGTTTTTATTAATTCATTTCTTTCTCTGCATGCGTAACTCAATGGGTACATAACTCAACCCACAGAGATACGCAAAGGCTCGAGAACAAGAGCAAGAATACTAGTTTAACCCATTAAGACCTGAGGACCCGATTCTACAAATGAAAACTGTTTTCTGAAAAAACGAAGAAGCAAAGATTTGAGTAAAAAAAAAAAATATATATATATATATATATATATATATATATATATATATATATATATATATATATATATATATATATATATATATATATATATTCAATGCAACAATTTTCACGATTTTTCAGAAATAGCAGATCTACTAGTTTGTATATCTGCTATTTTTGAATAGCCAAAGTATAAAATAAGTATTTTTAGCAACAAAAAAAAATTATGACACAGATGCTTCCCCGGTCTTAATATGGGTTAAAAAAAATAATGTTTAGGGCTTTCCTGCTTTAACCACTTAAACCCTATATAGTTAGTTGACCAGAGACCCAAGGGCTCCAAACAAGGCCCCCAATTTCTTTCCCTCTACACATCTAAAAGTAGTGAGTTTGCAGATCTGCTGTTCTCAGCAAATGTTTGCCCCAGAATAGGGACGCTAAGGTTCGAGAGAGGTTAATGAAGCGGACAGAACAGGACAGTTTCGCGAGACAGTAAAGGGAAAAACGGGACAAAACATGTGATACTGTACATGACAGCCACCAGGTGTGGTCCCACGTAGGAATGAAGTTTGACTGAACTTGTCCGATAACATTTTAAGAACATCCGCTTGACTCTCAGAGCAGCAGCATTATCCTGGGTTTGTCCCAACGTCCTCTGTAAGACTGGTTCTCAAAGTCGAGTCCGTGGGGAACACCAGGGCTCCAAATGAACGCTTGCGCGTCTGTAACTCTGAGATTTCGTACATTTGTACACTCTCAGATTTAAATAAACACAGTGGATTTTACAGGATTTTACAGTGCAATTTGAGAACCCATATAACTCATTTCGGTGGGGGTCTGTGGCCTAATGTCCTTGAAATGGAATCACTGCTCTATAATACAGAACATCTTCCTGTCCCACTCAAACCGAAGAAAAGAGAGTTAAGACAACTGTGCTCAAAGACTGAAGCACGGTCTGATGCGCAGAGGGTAATACACAGTCAATCTGGGGTGTTCATGTAGACCATTCGGTGCATTTGGACATGCAGAGTTACAAATGGATAAATTCACATAAATTAACAATGAACACAAATGCTACTGTTACAAACAGTAGCATCTGTAGTGTTAATTTAACACAAAAAGTGTAAAAAATGTAATGAACGGGTCCATGTTTACACTTTCAGAGTTGAATTAACTCAGAATTTGACTGTGTGCAATTCAGTGAGCGTTCGAGGAAGGACTGCCTCTCATTTAGGGATTATCCACACACACACACACACACACACACACACACACACACACACACACACACACACACACACACACACACAAAAGAAAAACTCCCACATTTTAAACCAGCCCCTCTTGGGTAATTTGAGCGCAGGGCCCACTAGGCCTCTCACCAGAGTTCTAATCAGGATAATCTGCCTGTAATAGCTGGATTACAGCTGGTTAGGCAGATTGCACTCTTGAGTAGACCTCACTTTTGGATCCAGAGTCTAATTCATTAACCAACTAATACTCAATGAGCAGCACCCTCTCAGGGAGTCAGAGGAATTTGTGGAGGTGTGTCTGGGAGGTGAGGCCTTAGTGGAATGTCCCTGGTTCAATCAGCTTCTCCGCGGATGAGACAGTCCGCTAAAATAAATGGGCGCTGTGCAAATGCAATTCACACACCTATTCACACGCAGAACGCTCTTAGCTGTAGTGAAATAGCTGCAGGTGTGTGCATGTGCACTTGTCTACCTACTGTACCTACATATCTGTGTGTTTGTGTGTGTGTGTGTGTGTGTGTGTGTGTGTGTGTGTGTGTGTGTGTGTGTGTGTGTGTGTGTGTGCGTGTTTGTGTTTGTGTTTGCGCACACACATAGTAATAAATACAGTAGACACTTATCCTACTATATAATAACGAAACCTGTCAGACTCCATCCAGGGCCCTGTAGTGAAATAGCTGTAGGTGTGTGCATGAGCAGTTGATCTGAACTTGCACACCTGCATTGGCATATGCACACAACCATGACGCCTGTTTTTCACTTTCCCAAAATGTGAGCTGTTTATTAGCGTTTCTGAGTAAATAACGGAGATTCAGAGTTCGGCCTATGGGATCTGTCATCATGGTTACAGCCCCGCAAGCTATGGGTACTCTAGCGCCTGGCTACACTCACTTGCCTACACACACACACACACACACACACACACACACACACACACACACACACACACACACACACACACACCGGCACAGACTCAGAGACACCCACGCTGCAAACTTATAAAGGACTTTCATTTAGGGCCTGTGTCCTGTCCACACACTCCTGTTATGTTACTACCTGTTATGACCAGGAGGGCGCTTTGGATATTATCTCCATAGCACTAGCACGCACATTGACACATGCACTGTTCGAATCCACATTGTGTTAGCTCTTATTGGTGCTAATAGCATTAGCGTCTCCGTCTACATTGTTTAGTCATTGATGCAACGGAGTAGCAGAGCGTCGCCGACCCGCTGCTGCTCCGACATTCCAGCCCTTTATCTGCCATCTCACCACAGGTCAGAAAGTACATTATTTCAAGTCTTTTCAAGTTGAGAAACGAGGCAAGCCGGCACCGGAGAAAAAGGCTCTCTCTCTCTGTGATTGAACTGCGTGTGTGTGTTATAACTGTCGGAGCTAGGCAGAGTTCGAGTCATAGGAACACACGGCTGTTATATTTCGGCAAATGAGTTTTAACTCTGGACATATTCAGAATCAATGTGTGACCTATTGAGAAATGTATAGACAACGGGGGGGAAAAATCTGGCAATCATTACAAATGATATAGGCTAATATGCAATTTGGCCAATTGAATGACATGCACCATCATACACCATGTTATATTTACATTGCAATTATTTCGTAACTTAGAAAATCGACTGATATTATCCCAATAGGCTATGAAGGTGAACAACAAACACAGCTGAAGATGTGATTGGAATCAGTGTAGATGCATGCCTCAGTCTCAGTGAACAGATGGATGGAAGAGGGACAGACAGTCAGGTCACTACATTTTAAATCCTGACCCATGAAGCCCCAGTGGTGGCCTACCATGCGTTTTTAAGGCTACTTTCACCTGAGTGCCCACATATCCGGGTATGGACTATTGTATATATAGAGGGTTGATTGTTGACCGTTCGTGGCATTATTTGTTTGTATAAGAAAGAAAATAGGGCTTCTCCTGTCCACTTGTTGCATGGTGGCATGCCTTGTTTGTAGCCTATACATGCGAGTCCTTCACTGGCCGTGTGCATTTGTGGCGCCTGCGCAGAATGCTGTGGCTATAGGGGTTTGACACATGCACAATAGGGCCGCCACGCGTGCACAGTGGGCCGCCCTCTACTGGGCACAATCAGGGGCAACATTAGTTTTAATCAAAGTTTAAAGGACAATATGAAATATGCAATCAGGAAAGGTAGTTTGTTGGATTTCCCATGGCATGCATTATATTTGTGCAAAGTTGGGAGCCAATTGCACTGGTATGCCATTAGGAGGCGAACGGATAAATGGCTTACGCCTTGTCCATTCTAAGTAGTATAAGATAGGATATATATATATATATATATATATATATATATATATATATATAACTGTATATTGTATATATGCTGTGCGCTATACTGGATCCTGTACACACAGTGCACACAGTGCATGTTCACACACACACACACACACACACACACACACACACACACACACACACACACACACACACACACCGAACATACTTGGTCTGTGGCATTTCAGCCCCCCAGCCCCCGCCCCATGCAGCCTGTCCCTTCCTCCGTTGGGCCACAAGTCCAGTATGAAATGCACGCAAACGTTAAATATTTCAAACAGTGCTCTCACCGCCAATAGCCACCCAGCCACACACACCCTGAGAGAAACAGAGAGAGAGAGAGAGAGAGAGCCATAGGTACAGTAGGCAGAGAGAGATTTAAAGGCAGAGAAGGAGAGAGAGAGAGAGAGAGACAGCGGTGACAGCTTCATAAATAGTCCATGAGGAATGGTGCCCCCCTCCTCACCACAACCTGTCAAAGGCCCCGCAATGATTTATTGATTTCTTTATTTGTCACATAAAAAGGGAAACTCTCTCTCTCTCTCTCTCTCTCTCTCTCTCTCTCTCTCTCTCTCTCTCTCTCTCTCTCTCTCTCTCTCTCTCTCTCTCTCTCTCTCTCTCTCTCTCTCTCTCTCTCTCTCTCTCTCTCTCTCCTCTCTCTCTCTCTCTCTCTCTCTCTCCTCTCTCTCTCTCTCCTGCCGTCTCTCCCCCTGACAAAAAAACACAGCAGAGGACAAATCGCCCATTTGACAGGTTGAACAGAGGGGGATTCCCTGTGTGTGTGTGTGTGTGTGGTGTGTGTGTGTGTGTGTGTGTTGTGTGTGTGTGTGTGTGTGTGTGTGTCTGTGTGTGTGTGTGTGTGTGTGTGTGTGTGTGTGTGTGTGTGTGTGTGTGTGTGTGTGTGTGTGTGTGTGTGTGTCGGTGTGTGTGTGTGTGTGTGTGTGTGTGTGTGTGTGTGTGTGTGTGTGTGTGTGTGTGTGTGTGTGTGTGTGTGTGTGTGTGTGTGTGTGTGTGTGTGTCTGGGTGGTTGTGTCGGTGTGTGTGCGCGTGCAAATTTTGCCTATGATTTGTCTGTCTTTCTTTCTTTCTTTCTCTCTGTCTTCCTTTCTCGCTATAGCGTCACCGGGTGCCGCCAGTCCGAGACAAATTGTGCGCTAATAACATCCATTCAGTCAGTGTCAGAAATCAGCCGTCCCTACAGATTCTAATATTGATCACATTGTTCCCAGTCCCAAAGAAAACCAACACATTTACACCCAGACCAATTGTTTGTATGTCGTCACGGTGGCGTCACACGGTAACGCTTGACATGTTTAGGCGTGGAGGCAATGTGACAATGAAGATGCTGCCTCCCCAGAGTCTCTCCTCTCTACATCTAACCTTCATTTGATCCTTTTCCCCTCATTTACTGTATGTCACTTTTTTTGCCTTTTAGACTTTCCATCCGTCCGTCCCTCTATAGTCTGATGTATATTACGTCACACGACAGTGTTGCAGGCTGCAAATAGTAAATCTACAAGCTCACAGCGTGTATGAAGCATATTTCTCTCCTCTCCCCTCCACCCTTCTCGTTTCAGCTATAAAAATCCCCCCCCACCCTCCCTGTCTATCTATCCTCCTCTTCCCTGCCCCTGTCTATCTGTCCCCTTCTCTCTGTCGCTGTCTGTGGCTTGGCAGCCTGTCGATGGGAGGCATTGGTCGGCGGCGGGCGCAGTCGATGACCCTGACAGTGTGCAGTTATCGCTCTAATTAAGATGCCACACTTGAGTTAAACCGGAGCATTACGATTTGATGGGGAATTGATCAGGGGTGTCAGAGAGAGAGAGAGCTGCACCGAGACACAGAGAGAGAGAGAGAGAGAGGGGGGGGGGGGGGGGGGGGGCACGGATAAGAGGGGAGGGGGCGGAGAGAGAAAGAGAACAAGAACGATTGAGAGAGGGAGAAGGAGGGGCTGGAGAGAGGGGGGAGATATTATTGTGAGTGAATGAGGGAGAGAGGGAAAAGTGATGAGGGCAAAAAGGAAGCGTGACAGACAGAGGGAGGAAAAGGAATTAAAAAGAGAAAGGAGAGAAAGAAAGAGAAAGAAAGCGACCGAAACAAAGAAACAAAGAAAGAGTATTGTATTGTCTGTATTGTCAGTATTGTATTCTAACATCATGTTAATGAGGAGAGTAAAGAGGTGGATGAGTGTTTCCTCAGCTACTGTATAGGGAGCTTCCTGTAGCCTCACTGATGCTGTTTGAGGCAGGAGGGCGAAGGTTAAGATAATCCACTTGATCGCCAAGTCAATACGCTTAATGACAGGAGAGCTTTGCATGTGTGTGGGTGCGTGTGTGCACACGCATGTGTGTGTGTGTGTGTGTCCGTGTCCTATGTGTGTCCGTGTCCTATGTATATATATATATATATATATATATATATATATATATATATATATATATATATATATATATATATATATATATATATATATATATATATATATATATATATATACATATATATATATATATATATATATATATATATATATATATATATATATATATATATATATATATATATATATATATTAAAGTATCCACTCTACAATAGCTTGAAATTAAACTGCAAGAATACATTGGCTTTCTGCCCTGGAATGGTTACAGTAAAATATATTGCTGCTGTAGCACTCTTACTCTTACAGCAATAATAATTCATATTGATGCCAATTTCGACACTAATAACAAGAATTCTTTCAGTATCACAACTCATTCTATCTTCACCCCAGTTATCTTCACCAAACATCCATCTTCAGCCCACAAGCAAACATACCACATGTTGGGACTGGGTTGTTTGAAAAGATAAGGCACACAGGGCATGGATAACCACATACTGTAAACCATATTTAGACCCTAGGGTCCCCTCTGTGCTTCCCTTACACAAAATCTCTTCCCCGAAAATAGCCAGTGAGCTTGTCAATCTGGCTATTTCCACTTATTTTTGCCCAATGTTCGCCTATTATGAAATGGCCAGAATGGGGATGCTAGGGTTCGTGTGGTGAAAGGCCCAGTAGCCATGTGAGATGTGTGTGTTGTGATGCATACTGTAGATATATACGTACTGTGTTTGAATAAGCAGCAGGTAGAGTGGGTGCGATGATGCATGTTCACTCAGCTCACTGCACACATCCAAACACATTTTTAAGCATCACACACACACACATACACACTCGCATACAGACTTCTACACACAATGCTGCATACACACCGACCCGTAGTGGAGTAGGTGGAGATGAATTAGTATTCTATTTAAGGTGGGAAATGTGTGTGCGTGCGTGTGCACGCGTGCTTGTGCGTGTGTATTTGCACACATGCAGGCGATTGGCTTGGATCCGTTTGATGTATGTGTGTTTGTGTGCCCATGCGCCCCACCTGTGCATGTATGAGAGTTAAATCCACAGCGACCGCATCACTTGCATCACAATAACTGGCTTCAATTATCTCTGCCAATTAATTTGCGACAGGCTGAGGAGGCCACGGGGCGTCCCTGTTTGGACAGCTCTGTTACCGTGTCAATACCGGCGTGAATAGAAGCGGCACCGCCGCCCATCACACACCAACAACATTATCGAGCTGAGCTGCATCCCGCAGTCCACATGCACACCATCACTCGCCCACAAACACCGTCAGCTACCCGTTTAATTAAAAGTTACAATTGTTTACAATTTTTTTCAGCCGTTTAGCTGACGCTCACAGGTTATCCACAGTGAAAAATGTTTTAAAAAAAGAGTGTGTGTGTGTGTGGGAGGGGTGGGGTGGGGGGGTTCTTAACCACTTAAGCCCTTTATACTTCTTCATACAACACACGTTATGAGCTTGTAGATCTGCTAAAAGAAACATTTTGACAAAGGAGGAGTAGGACGAAGGCTCTACGTCCTCCCGATGGGGGCTCCTCACTGGCGGGGGGGGGGGGGGGGGGGGTCGACACTGGTTCCCTCAAACTTAAGAGGGACAGCGGCTCCTGGAACTTAAAGCAAGCTGTCACACCAACCTTGTTTAAAATCTGATGATGTATTGTACAGCTGAGGAGAGAGGCTCCAGTCTGCTGCCAGTCTGGAGCGGACTGTCAACGTTGTGATGTTTACCGTATGTCCGTCCTGATGACTGTGATCTGTGAGTATAGGAAGGACGTGGTGTGACAGAGCGCCAGGGGGAGGCAGACATCATCGTCCCTGACAGTGTTTGGCGGTGCTGAGAGAGAGAGAGAGAGAGAGAGAGAGAGAGAGAGAGAGAGAGAGAGAGAGAGAGACGGCTCAGGGCCACTTGTCCAGCTGGCTTGAATGACACCTGACACACAGTCAGAGCCAGAGTGCCTGTCTGCTTCCTAACAGCTGCTGCAGAAACGCCTGGAATTGAATGGAGCTGACACACACACGCACACGCACACACACACACACACACACACACACACACACACACACACACACACACACACACACACACACACACACACACACACACACAGACCCATGCAGGTCCATTTTTATACCCTGAGTTAAATTAACACTGAGGATTTTACTGTGCCTCCACACATGCATAAAAGCATGCAGTCACACGCGATAATAGATAAATCACATGCGTGCATGCACACATGCAGCATTCAAGCATGAGAACACATGTACAGTACACACTAACGCAGGCACACGTGCACATCCTCTCACATGCATTTTAGGTACTCTCACCCTGCTGAGGGCCCAAAGGAAAATATTAATGTCAATACTCCAATCTTTGAGCATTGGCACAGTGTAAGTCCTGTGGCCTCATGATAATTGAATTTGATCATTTAGAACGTTGGTTCTCAAAGTGGGGTCCGGGGACCCCCAGAGGTCCTTGGGGGAGTTCCAGGGGGTCCCCAGCTAAATGATAGATAGTTAGGAACCAAATTGACCCTTATATGGGTCTGTAACTCAGAGAGTGTACAAATGGAACCAAATGGACCCTTACGGGTCCATTTGGTTCCATTTGTACACTCTCTGAGTTACATTAACATTGATTTTACAATATAAATTGGGGTCCCAGAGATAGAAATGCCATTAAACGGGGGTCCTTGAAATGAAAATGGTTGAAAATCACTGCTAGAGCCGTAAAAAATCTTCTCTTATGGGGGTCCCAGTCATATCTTTTCAAATGGGGGTCCGCGGGCTAATAAATGTCAATTTGGGGGTCCTTGACATGAAAAAGTTTGAGAACCACTGATTTAGAATTTCTGTCTGTAGAAGTTTAGCTGGACAGTTCTTTCAGACATAACCCCCTAACTTTACATCTCAGGAAACAGGGTGAGGGATGCAGTACCTTGATGGCATTGAACTATAGGAGGACTGGGATTTGAACATGGAATCTCTTTGCTGAGAGTCTGATAATTAGGTTGATTTGAAAATAAATAAATATGCACAGAAATAGAAAAATAAATACATGTATGCATGTGTCGGACAAATTACTTATTTACAGTAGTAACAATACAGACTTTTACCTTTTCCGCACATCGTATCCAAAAAGTAAAGGTAGTCGTGCCTGCTCTCAGATGTTTGCAATGTTCGCGGAAAAAAAAAATGAAGCGGCGGGTTGAAACAATTAAGCGTTTAAATCACTTTTTTAGACAGCCAGTTCCATATTTGGATCTGAGACTAAATACCATTATAATGCACTATTAGACACAACCTTTAAGCAAAGTGATACCTGGTAGTTGTAATGTGCTGTTCCGCTGAGCTTATAATGCATTATGACAAGCACTTCATAAACCTTGTTATAATTATGCATGATTATAAACATTTATAACGAGTGTTATGCCTTATAAGTGCAATATAATGCATTATAAATGTGCTTATAATGCATTATAGACCCGACCTTAATATACAGTCTTATCTTAATGATCAATTAAAAAGAAAAAGTAATTCCTATCCAGAGGCTCTGTGACCCCTTCTCACAAGCCTTGCATGATAAACCCAACATTGTAATATGATTTAAACTGGAGATTTTCTCAATAGCATTCAAGCCCCTCAAGGCTACTCCATTCATTGATTACCATTGAGGCTATCATTTACATAAGTATGGGGATGTTCAAGGTTAGTTCATGCCAAAGCCATTTTGTAAGACCGTTTCAGGTAATCCACAGAAAATAATGCATTTCCTATATAATATCATGGTCCATGCATGCCCATCTCTCTCGCTCTCTCTCTCTCTCTCTCTCTCTCTCTCTCTCTCTCTCTGTGTCTGACGAGGAAGCAGGGCTATCGACTAACCATCAAATCTCCTATCTGCGCGGCGGGCCATTTCTTCCTTGTCTCAGCACTCCACACCTCCTCCATTATGGCTCATAATCTCATCTGAACAGCCAAATGACCCTCTGAGACATAGACATGGGGAGACACAGATAGGGCCAGAGCGAGAGAGAGAGAGAGAGAGAGAGAGAGAGAGAGAGAGAGAGAGAGAGAGAGAGAGAGAGAGAGAGAGGGAGAGAGAGAGAGAGAGAGAGAGAGAGAGAGAGAGAGAGAGAGAGAGAGAGAGAGAGAGAGAGAGAGAGAGAGAGGAGAGAGAGAGAGAGACAGAGACAGAGACAGACAGACACACACAGAGAGACAGAAAGACAGACAGACAGAGAGAGAGAGAGAGAGAGAGAGAGAGAGAGAGAGAGAGAGGGGGGGGGGGGGGGGGAAAGAAAAAATAAACAAAGAAACAAAGAAAGGAAGGAAAATATAAGTAAATATAAAGGTAAAAGGAGAAGAAAGAGAGAGAAAGAGAAAATTACAAATAAATAATAAATAAATAAAGACAAATTAATAGAGGATAGAAATTGAGGAATGGTTGAAAAAGTTAAGGTTGTGAGAAGAGACAAACATGTTAAGGTTGTGAGAAGAGACAAACAGATTAAAGAAGGTCTGGGAGTAAGAAAGAAAGAAAGAAAGAAAGAAAGAAAAGAAAGAAAGAAAGAAAGAAAACAAACAAACAAAGATAAGAGGGTATAAAGGTAGGAAAAGCATTAATGATGGAAGGAATTGAGGAAAATGTACATTTTCAAAGGAAACAAAAGACAGCGAGAGGTGACAGAAAATAGAGGGTGCAGGTGGAAAAAGAAAGAAAGAAAGGAAGAAAGGAAGAGAAGGAAACAAACCAACAAACAAAACAAACAAACAAACAAACAAAAACCATAAGCAAACAAGCAAAAAGAAGGGAGAAGGTAAAAGGAGAAGGAAAATGAGAGGTAAGGAAACAGAAAAGAGATGATGAACAGCACAGGCGAACAGCACACAGAAAAAGGCCTAGAGTAAAAAACTGTAAAGCGACACGGATAACTACACTGTCAGATTGCTTGAAACCCCCACCCCCCTCTCTCTACCTCTGCCCTTATCTCTGCTCCTTGGTCAGTCCATCTAGCTGCCATTCTCTCTGTGTGTCTGGGTGAGAGGCTAACAATGATGTCTCCATATAGTGTGGTCCAGGTACCTGTCCACCCTGGGAGAATCTCTCCTCCTGCCCCTGACCCACTGGTCTGACAGCTATATCCTCCTGACTTCCGTTCCTTCGGCCGGGGCCCTGCTCGGCCCGCCTCTCTCCCTCCCTGCCTGCCTCCCTGCCTGCTCCAACTAACAAGGGGGTTCGGGGAGGCGGAGGAGGAGGTGGTGTTGTTGGCAGCCATAACTCCTGACAAACGAGGCTTATGATCCCTCGCCTCCTACGCCCTTTATGGGTGCTTGGGGAGACAATGGGGCGACGCGGACCCCCCTCACATCACACCTCCAACTCTGCACGCTTCCTCTCGCCTTCATACCCTTTCTCTGTAGCCTCGCTTCCCCTCCCTTGAAAGTATGTGTGTGGATACAGAGTGGTCTATCTTTGCAGTAATACCCCCCCCCCCCACACACACACACACACACACACACACACACACACACACAAACACAACACACACCTCTTCTTTCTCAGCTACTCACTGATGGATAGAGAAACAGGAATTAACCTTGGCTTTATGGGGACTCCTCTGACACTCGCTGCGCGCTTCCTAAATCGCGCGCGCGTGTGTGTGTGTGTGTGTGTGTGTGTGTGTGTGTGTGTGCGTGTGTGAGGGGTGGGGGGGGTTAAGTGTTTTGTGTTGGTGTGTGTGTGTGTGTGTGTGTGTGTGTGTGTGTGTGTGTGTACACATACACGTTTCGGTCGGTGTCTATACACACACAAACACACACACACACACACACACACACACACACACACACACACACACACACACACACAAACACACACACACACACACACACACACACACACACACACACACATTGTGCATGTGTGAGGGGTTCCTCTTAGCTAACGCCCCGTGAACGGGGCAAATGATGCATGCTGGGAACGGCTTCCAAACGAGGAGTGATTTGTCTTCCCTGAAGCGGAGGCTGTTAGTCAAACAGAGGGCAGCGCCTGCATGGTTGACAGACAGAGACAAGGTCTCATGTGTACTTCTAGCAGACACATGTGATGGATCTGGGCTATTTGTCACTTCAAAATACATCACACGTGAGTCGGGGACAGGGGATATATTTTTGATCTTCTTTGACCCACATATGAATCATTGGCTGTCCAAAATGCCTCTGAGACAGACGCAGAATCCTACACTGTCTGGAGATTTGGGATGTTTCCTTTAAAGGCGTGTCTTTGCTGTCTGAGGTGGAAAACCTTGTATGTCCAAAACTGCAACTTTTCACGATATGGACAAAAAAGAACCATGTGTTCCAGTGGATCCAATGTAGATATTATCTAGTCACAAGCTGTTGTTAATACTTTTCACTGGTTCAATATTTATATAACCTACAGACAGACGTAACCACTTTCAACCTAAACTGTCAATCTCTAACTGAATGTCTCTCCAGACTGCTTTCAAACTGGCATCTCTATTTTGGGCATGTCATCCATAGGCGAAGATTTTGTAAAACAAAACTTTTCAAAAATAGGCAAAATAGCTGATCTACAAGTTCACAACGCGTCTATTTTCACAATTTTGCACGACACTGACATATGAAAAGTATAAAATAGGACATTCATTTATGAATAAACAAAAGATGAAATATGGAGATACAAGGTTTCTGGCCAACAGCAACAATATGAGGGCACGTTGATGGAAATGTATAGCGTTTGCCTCCAGAACCACATGGAGCCTGCAGAGAGGCCTTCCTGCCACAGAGTTCCAATGGACTGAGTAGAGGGCCAAGCCGTCTAACAGTGGTTCTCAAAGTGGGGTCCTTGCGGGGTTCCAGGGGTTCCCCAGCAAAATTTGCTAATATAGCATCAAAATCACTTTAACCATTTTACCCCTATATACATCTGCTATTTTCAAAAAGTCTTGGAAAAATAAATGAAACATTTTAACAACAAATCTTGTCTCTGGCACAAAATCTTTTCAGATGGGCGTCTGTTCCCAAATACATATTCATTTCGGGATCCTTGACATGAAAAAGTTTGAGAATCACTGGTCTAGAGGGTGTGTGTGCATGTGCGTGCGCGCGTGCGCGCGTGCGTGCGTGCGTGCGTGCGTGCGTGCCTGTCTGTCTGTCTAACACGCCGTTATTAGACCTGCCTAGTTTTAAGCGAGTTCACCACTCCCCTTTCAACTCACGACCCCCCCCCCCCCACCACCACACACCCACACACCCACACACACACACACACAAGCAGCGCACGGCCGCCAGCTCCGTTCGAAGCACGTTCAGCCTCTGCTGCGCATTATAGCCAGCCATACGACAAGATTCCTGATGTATGGGCGGCTTGTATCAATCCAATAAAAGAACACCGGCGGGCAGAGCGATCACGGGCCCGCCACGTGCCTATAAAACCACAAGGGGTGACATGTCACACTCAGCCACTACTGTATGTCCTCGCTCTTAACCCCTCTCTCTTACCGTACACCCCATCCCTCCCCCCTCTTCTCACCCCCCAGGCAATTCCGAGAAGTGACGGGAGACATTGTGTGTAAGGGGGGGGGACACAGGGAAGAGAGAGGGGGGGCCCGTGAGTGAGAGGTCGAGGGAGGAGGGGGATACGGGGGTGATGGAGGTTAATAGTGCGTCCCCCCCTCTTTACTGGGGCTGTAAAGGGCCCGGGCGTTCTGTTAGTGCTTTGCCGGCGGGTCAATCGTACATGTCCCTTTATATTACTGCTCTGAGGTGATGGACAGAGAGGAGAGGTGAGAGAGAGAGAGAGAGAGAGAGAGAGAGAGAGAGAGAGAGAGAGAGAGAGAGAGAGAGAGGGGTAGAGAAAAAGCAATGGCCTGTGCATAAGAGTTACGGTGCGTCTAAATGAATAGTGTCGTTTTCATTGGCCGAGGGGACTGCAGGACTGCCTCTGTCTTCAGGTATGATCTTTTTCTAGGCTCCATCTCTGATCTGATCGTGTTAATCGCCAAAGTGTGTCCTTTATAGGCTTTCTGGCACATGTGCACATCAGTGTCTTTGTGTGCTTCTGGGTATTATGTTCCATAGTGTCTAACTTTGTAGGTGGCAGGTGGCATTGGACCTCAGAAATGTTGCTGAACAAAGCAAACACACACACACACACACACACACACACACACACACACACACACACACACACACACACACACACACACACACACACACACACACACACACACACACACACACCATAACCATCAGAGAGTAATGGCCTGCCTGGTTGTATGACTGTAAGGGAAAGGGAAGCACGTGTGACTGGGAGTGTAGGGAGTTGTCTTCAGTCTCTTTGTGTGCGTGTGTGTGTGTGTGTGTGTGTGTGTGTGTGTGTGTGTGCGTGTGCGTGTGCGTGTGCGTGTGCGTGTGGGTGTGCGTGTGCGTGTGCGTGTGCATGCGTGCGTGTTTCTGCAAGTGTGACTATAGCTAAACTATATGCATGCACGCTGCACGATCAGACCTGAAGAATGGCTGAATGTGGCCATCAGACATCTCACTGAAACACACGCAAACCAAAAAGACATCAGATATCACAGAAACACACACACACCAGAAAGAAAATCCATGCGGACAAGTAGATGACTGTCTCCTTGTATAACAGTAAGAGAAGAAGAAATTGTGTGTATGTGTGTGTGTGTGTGTGTGTGTGTGTGTGTGTGTGTGTGTGTGTGTGTGTGTGTGTGTGTGTGTGTCCACATGATCAGGTGTGGCGTCTTGTTTAGTCTGTCTGCCCATCAGCCTGTTACCGCGACGATAGGATCTGATCCCTGTCCCCTCTTAGCGTCAGCCGAGGTGACGCGCGTCTCACCGTGGCCGGACTGACAAAGCAGACAGGCTGCGCGCGCGCGCGCGTGTGTGTGTGTGTGTGTGTACTTGTAATACTATACTTGCGAGGGCCATTATGTCCCCACAAGTATAGTAGAATTTGAGAAAATGTTCGTTTTATTGTCACAAAAAGATTTAGTCTAACTAAATTTAGATTGGGTTTTGGATTAGGCATTTAGAGGTTAGGTTTTGGGTTAAGGTTGGAGTTGTGCCTGATTCATATGCCAGTGTGACCAAAAAATAGCAGATCTACAAGCTCACAATGGACTCGGCAATCCATTTTCGGCTTTAGGGTTATAGGGTTTAAAAATGTATGTTTCATAAAATCGTCCCTCCTAAAATGTTGATGTCCTCACAAGTATAGTAACACAAACGTGCACGTGTGCGTGTGCGTGTGTGTGTGTGTGTGTGTGTGTGTGTGTGTGTGTGTGTGTGTGTGTGTGTGTTGGGGGAGCAGCTGAGTGGCCGTGGCAGTGTGTCCCTTAGGATCAGTCTCTCCTGTGTGACCTCCTGACCCTTACCTCTGTTCTGCACTTGACTGGTCTGGTGTGGCCAGACGATAAGAGATCTACGCCTACTGAACCCATTCATTGAATTTAGAGTCAGTGAATGGGTTCAGTCGGACGCCACTCACACTCACACGTGCGCAATGCATGCATTCCCACACACACATCCTATAAGCACATACATCCACAATTCTACAAGCTTGACGTGGAATTTTAATACAAAAGATAGAATCAAAAGTTTATTAAAATCACTGCTTCTCATCAGGGGTTCAAGTATACCAGACATATCAAATGGGGGGGGGGGGGGAGTCTGTGGCCTAATGCAGTGGTTCTCAAACCCTTTGTGCCAGGGACCCCTAGAAGAGAAGATTTGTGTAAAAAAAAATCAAAATTCAAAAAAATATCTTCAAAAACAGTTTCTCTAAAATGTTCAAATATCGTGCCGCGTTGCAAGCTTGTACGTTTGCTATTTTTGAATAGCCAATGTATAAATTATGGATCAAAAGGTTAAAATGTATTAACACATTTTGCTGGGAACCCCCTCAAGGACCCCTGGGGGTCCCCGGACCCCACTTTGAGAACCAACGGCCTAATTTATATCACACTGGGGGTCCTTGAAATTAAAATGGTTGAGAATCACTGATATAAATCACGCTTTGAACAGGTCCAGTTGTGCCGCGTATACGTACACACAAAACACGTTCACAAAGAGAGAGAGAGAGAGAGAGCATGGGCGAGTGTCTGGCAGACAGGATGGAGAGACTTTGACCACCTCCGGGGTGAGTGGCGGTGTGCGGGCGGAGGGGGGGTGGTTTGGGGGGTTGGGGGTGGTGCGGTTGTAGGAAGGCTGCTCTGCCGTTTCCTGTGTCTGAAGGGGGACACTATAGACCACCGAGACAATGTCACGGCCAATCACCTTCAACGCATGTCACATGACCCCCTCGCGTTCAGTCCGTCTGTCTCGTCCTCCTCGTTCAGTCCTCTGTGACGAGCCCCCCACCACTGAAGCACCGTGTGGCCTGTGGTCACCCATCTGACTCTGAATACACGTTCCCCTTTATCCCATTCAATCCGGGGACACATCTGTGTCATTTTTAGATTTATTTGGCTATTCAAAAATAGCAGATATACAAGCTCTGAGCGCTATGAGCTTGTTGATCTGCCTTTTTTTTTGTGGAAAAATTGTGAACATTTGTACAAATGTTTGAATATTGAATCTTTGAAAATGTATATTTTTAAAGCGAACATTTGTAAAATGTTTTTGTTCCAGGGACCCTCCAGACGCAAAGATTTGAGTTAAAAATGTTGTTTCAAAAAATATTTGTATTCAAAGAGTTGCACAAATGTTTAAGATTTTTCAAAAAATAGCAGATCTACAAGCTCATAGCACGGCACTCGGTGCCGTGCTATGAGCTTGTATATCTGCTATTTTTGAATAGCCCAAAGCAATAAAATAAGGGTTATAGCTCAAATCTGAAATGACACCGATGCGTTTCTCGGATTGAAGGGGTTTTCTATTCTCCCGTCCTTCCTGTGCAGAACCTGTATCCTCCTCCTCAGCTCCTCTCCTCCTCCTCCTCCTATACCAGTGGCTCTCAATGTTTTCTGGATCAGGGCCCGCACTTGAAGATCTACGAAAAGCATTCGACATCGGCTGCCGTGTTAGGTGGTCAGATGGGTGGGCCGGGCCGCGCGCCTTATTCAGAGCGTGTTCATTATAATGATCAATCTATCGTATTCCGGCTCTGATCAATGTAACTAACTACTGTATAATACTTTAAGCTCCTATTTATCGTATCAGAATGAAAACCCTTTTCATTTTCAAGGTTTTAAAGAACAAAATACCATGCAATTGTTTTCTTATCTCATATTATCATTAAAGATCGTAATATTATATATATTATTAAAAATCTTACCCCTCCCCCCCCCCGAACTTACTGTACATATTTTGATTTTTGATTTCTACCCGTTTATATGATGTTTACTGTACATATTATTTTTTTCGATTTCTCATTTATATGATGTTTTTGCATAGTACTATATATTTGTCACTGAATGTTTCGATGAATTGAGTACAAAGGACCCCAATGGAAACAAGCCATAGTGCTTTCTTGGGTTTAAACTCCTCTTAACAGACCTTGTATTGAACTGTACTTCCATGTGCTTGTCTTTTGCAAAATTGGCAGGTACACTCGAGAGGTTACATGCATGCTCATTCTATGTAGCTGTTTACAGCGTCATGCAGACCCATACAGTACGTCATACACTGGCGTGGCAGTCAGCCGTCCAATCGGGCGGGTTATTTAAGTTGCACTTACATCTGTGTTCCGTCCGCTTTTGTGTTGTCATGCGGCGTTTGCTCCCACCACCACCCCAGCACCACCAGCGGGCTCTGCTATTGGTTCTGTTCCCCATGGGGTTTGTTGTTATATATATCTATCTCCCTGCTCTTAAAGGTTAATGATGGTTGTCTTAATTGTGCTGAGCAGGGAGAAAAATGTAGCAGAGCCTGAACGCCAAAATAAAATATTACATCCAATCTTCTCATTCTATAATACTGTTTCAATATATTTGGTCTGTGATATTGGCTCAATCTATTCGTGAGTTATCTGACAGAACTGTAAATAAAGTATTCAGACAATCAATCAAATTGTTTTGCCAATTATTTGAGAGCCCACTTGCAATATGCTCACGGCCCACCAGTGGGGCCCCGGCCCGCTGGTTGAGAACCACTGTCCTATACCGTATATACTGTACCTGCACCTCTGCTCTGCTCTGCTCTCCATCTCTCTCCCCTCCCTCTCTTCGTGCATCTGTGTCCATGCCAGCTCATTGATCTCTGTCAGTATTGAATGTCAGAGACACGTTCAAAGATGCTTTTCGCTCGCCATTAATAATTCACATGGCCTGAATCATCAATAATAATTCTCACAGAGCAATCATTCAGCTCTACCACCACCACTCTGTCGCTCTCTCTCGCTCGCCCTCCCGCCCGCCTGCTCGCTCGCTCTCTCTCTCTCTCTCTCTCTTCTGTCTCAGTCTGAGTCCCCCTGTCTTTCTCTCTCCATATCTCTCTCCTCTTTATCCTCTTCCTGCCCTGGGCCATTCTTACTCCCCCCCATTCCCCGACCCCCTCCTTAAACTCCTCTTTGGACTTGCTGATATCTCTTTTTGCTTATTCGGCCCACTTTTCAAATCCTTTATCTCTCATATCTATGCTTCTTTTTTTCCTGCTCCCAGCGTTGCACTTTGTTCAGATTGTCCGATGCTCTTACAATTTTTCCCCCCTTTTCTTTTTCTTTCAACTTTTAGGACGCATTATAGAAACGCGAGTGATTCCCGCAGATGTGAAGCCTAAAGCCTAATGGGCCGAGCGATCATGCAGTTTATGTGCGCGGTAACTTATTCCCGTTTGCGGATATTTCCCTCACAGAGTCGCGTAATAAAAGGTTCGCATTAAGGAACGACAGGCCCTCGTGATCAATGACGGGCATATCTTTAACCGCACAGCGATAACTCTGGCCTGTCAATCACCTGTTCAAAAATGAATGAGGGTGGACTATGTGTCTGGCCTGGTGTATATATACTTTAATAGATATAGTGGAGAGAGGATGGAGAAAAAAAGTAGACGCAAGAGAAGCAGAGAGAGCCACTCTTAATGTACATGTAAAACTCTCCGGTGGGCGCATGCCAAGCGTAAGTGGTTGAGTGATATTGGCAAAGGGGAGAAAGAGGGGGGATGGGGGGGGGGGGCGGGGGAAGGTATGGCGGCGAGAGAAAGTGTCAGATTTAGGCATTTTCCTTAATGCTATAAGAGCTTATTGATATTTTGATTTTCGCCGCCGGCCGGGTGGGTTGCTGAGGCAGCTCCTTTTCCAAACACGTCTTTTTTTTTTTACGGAGGAGAGATGCAGGAGCTCTTTCCCAGCCCAGCCCATCCCAGGCCTGCTCCGGGGGAAGACCCCCGTCCGGAAAACTGTCTCCTGGGAATGTCACCGTGAATGGAGAGAGAGACGTGGAAAGTGTTTGAGAAGAAAGACTGGGGCAGAAAGACAGAGATAGAGAGAGAGAGAGAGAGAGAGAGAGAGAGAGAGAGAGAGAGAGAGAGAGAGAGAGAGAGAGAGAGAGAGAGAGAGAGAGAGAGCGAGAGAGAGAGAAACAAATTGGAGAGTGTGTACAGTAAGTATGTCCATTTTCAAGAGTTAAATGAACAGGATTTTGTACAGGCAGTAGTATAGGCGGTAGTAGGTCATCTCGGGTCCTTCCGCTTGACGGCTTGTTCCACTTTGTGTGCAAGAGCGGTGGCTGCTGTCATAAGGGGCAGATCTGTGAGTGATACCACAGCCCGAGTCTCTCTTTACCCAAACAGTACAAGAACGCATCAATATGTGCGCTCGCTGTGCACTGATATGGAGGTAGGATTGCTTCTCTCTCTCTCTCTCTCTCTCTCCCTCCCTCTCATGCACACACACGCACGCACACACACACACACACACAAACACACACACAACGCTGTGGCCTAAACTCACACACACACACACACACACACACACACACACACACACACACACACACACACACACACACACACACACACACACACACACACAACGCTGTGGCCTAAACTACTGCCTTGGCTCTGATAAGAGTCCTTTTTTTTTTAAAGACCACAAGTCACCGAGTAATAAAAGAGAGAAATCCGCTGCTCTTATACTATAACTATAAATTTCACAGAGCGACCATTGGCTTCTTATATTATTCTCATGGGAAATGGAAGAGAACAGAGCCTGTGCCACTAAAAGCTAAATACACTTGGATGTTTTATGTTATCACAAAGCAATTACAAGGATATACTATGGAAGATAGTGGTAGAGTTTTCCTAAATAAGTGGATTGAACTTAATTAAGATATGACAATAGAATTTACCACGAAATTACTCGAGAAATGAAGTCAGACACGGTCAAATAGAATAAAGTAAAAAGGATAACATGATAACTGCACACCTTCCACTTACAAATAATGATGTTCATTATGTTTCTGATGGTGACCATTTCAAACAGGGATCTCTCTCCCCAACAACCCCCGATACCCCTCCCTCCCTCTCTCTCTCTCTCTCTCTCCCTCTCCCTCTCCCTCTCTCTCTCTCTCTCTCTCTCTCTCTCTCTCTCTCTCTCTCTCTCTCTCTCTCTCTCTCTCTCTCTCTCTCTCTCTCTCTCTCGACCCTCTCCCCCAGCCTATCGACTGGCTGAGAGTAAGTCCCATACTGTAAATAAATATGAGGTCTCCTGCAACTCATTAAGGGGCGGAAGCTCCTAATCAGCCAGCAAGAGACACACACACACACCCTGTCTCCTTCTCTCAAGCCCGCCATGGGTTTAATTTGAAGCAGCTCACTAACGACCCTCTCAGGGATTCCAGGCGCTGTTCCTTGATCTCTCCCCGGGGGTCCATGCTGTGGAATATCAGTGGGATATAAAACTCCATCAAGACCCATTGAACGGACAGTTTAAACTCAGCACAGACCACCTACTGGTTCTCATGTCTCGTTTTGGCCAGCAACTGTACATAGTAAAATCCTCAGTGATAATTTATCAATTTCTAACTCTCAGAATAAAATTTAAACTCAGGATATTACAGTGCACTGGTGTAGCTCACACTCTCATCCGAAGTGACTTACAACAAGTGCAGCCACAGAGCGATCTTCAACTCCTCGACCGCCGACGCTACAAACAATGTTTAAGGTCAAACGGCTCGGGGGGTGCTCAGGAAAACGCTCCCCTGAATGCTCTGCGCTCGCCTTTTCCATATCAAATTCTCAGAGGTCAAGGAGAAAGGAGGAGTTCTATGTCCAATCGACTGCTGAGGAAGACAGCGGTCCTGATGTGATGTGCAGGACACAAAGTCAATGTCAAGGTAGCGCGTCTGAGCCAAGTTCTGTAGTCGAGAGGTAGCCCTATACTGTCTGTGTGTGAATACTCTGCCTCAAGCTCAAAAGGGTTTGTGAGCGTACAAAGTTAAATTAGCAGGATTCGATCATTTAGGCAATTATCCTCTGAGGTTCACAAAGGTGCATAGAAAGGTTCATGGCAATCCAGCCGGTGGGCTTCAAGATATGCTGTTGAGAACCAGAGTCAGGGATGAAAAGATGGATGGATCGACCAACCGACAGCCCGACCAACATAATCACCCTTAGAGGGGCTAAGAATGAAACAGACAGGATAAAATGAAATATAGATGGAAGAAAATAGAATTAAGGGTTTACTTTAAACAGAACAATGGAAAAGTGTGAATTGAGCAGAGTTGCTCTTCAGGGCATATGCAGGGGTAGTGGGGGTTGATTTATTTATTTATTTCTCACTGTATACCTTGAAGTCTAAAGTCTAGATGTGTTAGCTGTATTTTAGAACAAAGGGGAGAAAATGGGAATAAAAGATTGGAATCGTTTGAATTAAGCTGAGTTGCACTTCAGTTTAAATGCAGTGTAGGGTTCCAGGTATACTGTAGCTTGTAACAGTCAGTTGACTGAAAATATAAGGTATAGGAAGAAACAAGAAAAGATACATCAAGAATTGTCAATTGATCAGATTTACTGGTATGCAGCATGTGGGTTGTGAACGCTTGGTGTCAGGTATATACTGTAACTTCAAACAAGACATCAGCTTGCTCATTGTCACGAACAGAACAAAGGCGTCATTGCAATACTGACTCCTACAGTGGTGGTCCTTAAACCTTTTCATGTCAAGGACCCCCTAATTAATATGCCCATACAAGATTTGTGTTGTTAAAATTATAAAACAAAATGTGAGCTTGTAGATCGGCAATTTTCAGACATGTGGTTGTCTACACCCTCCCCAAGTGTGGGTTACATCAAGGACCAAGTTGTAGTTCATTGTTAAGCGGAATTGGTAACAACAATTGTCAGGACTTTTCTTTTTATAAAAAAAAAAATTGAACTAAAAAACTAAAGGAAAGCCATCATTAGAGCAGGACAATTGTTCTGCATGCAGGTCATTGGACTTAGATTTTAATGTGAATCCTGCAGATAAAGTGAAAATACTGTTAATTATGTGTGTGTGAAGTGAAAATACTGCGTGTGCGTGTGCGTGCGTGTGTGCGTGTGTGTGCGTGCACATGCACATGCACATGCACATGCACATGCACATGCACATGCACATGCACATGCACATGCACATGCACATGCACATGCACATGCACATGCACGTGCGCGCACACGTGTGTGTGTGTGTGTGTGTGTGTGTGTGTGTGTGTGTGTGTGTGTGTGTGTGTGTGTGTGTGTGTGTGTGTGTGTGTGTGTGCGTTCGTGCATCATGCGTTGCGTGAGGGAGAGAGAGAGAGAGAGCGAAAGAGAGCGAGAGAGAGAGAGAGAGAGAGAGAGAGAGAGAGAGAGAGAGAGAGAGAGAGCTGAGTAAGACCGGAGTGGTTTTCCTTTGGCTGTGGTCACAGAGTGCTGATTTGCACATTCACAAATCAGTTATATGAAACCTCAAAAACTAAAGCAAATGGGGAGGGCTTGTTTAATTACAGTATCATTTTGTACTTTTGGATATGATAAATGACATCCATATATTCTATTAGTCTATTCTCCAAAGTTCTGATCTGCAATCATTTCACTTCACAAACAGATCTTTCTTTACTGCTACAGTATGTCGAACTGTGGGCTAGGCCATTCGACCTAGCCCAAAAAACTAAAGGCAAAAAATTCAAATTGCGCTACAATAAGAACATCATAAGATAATATTATTTATTAGGATGTTTTTAGGGCTGATATAATTTTGTGATATTTACATACAAAATAGCCAACAGTAATTGTTTGTTAAAGCACAGAATCAATTGATTTGTATTTTCTTCCTACCAATCAATCAATCCAAGTAATCAGGGAAATAAAAATGGGACTTCCGTTAGATCCTACAGGTGGATTTGACTAATTTGTCACTTCTGGTCTTGTGAAGTTTGTCTGGCTCTCAGCATTTGTCATTTAAGCTGTACTGATGCTGCAAAAGTAGCAGATCTATGTTCAAAACGCGTCGGATTAGCGACACATTTCGAGCTTGTGGATCTGCTACTTTTGATACTTTTGTGTGAAGCTGTAGTATGATCAAGTAGGTTGTTAATTTACGGAAAACTACAAAAAGTTAAAATGTGGAGATAAGAGGTTTCCGGCCCGACAGTGACGTTATAAGCCTTATAACAGCACAAACACAACGACCAAGACAGGAAAGTGAAAAAGTCTGCTGGATTGTCCCAACTGTTGGCAAAGCCAAGGAGACAAGGCACAATATTTCAAATACAATTTGCTTGTTCTTCAGCTGTTGACAGAAGGTTAGCTTGCCAGCCCCATATTTTCCTCTCTACTTAGACCACTCAGACTGTCAAGGCAAAATAGTTTTTGCAGGTAATATATACTGTAATATACTGTATTATGATGTAGCAGATATTGAACTCAATTTAAAGCTGGGCAGGGTTGAAAAAATAACAATATCTAACTGCAATGGTTAATAGTGTAATTGTTTTATCAGGTCAATTTAAAAATACTGTGCTCTGGGGGGAACAAAATCTAATTTTATGAGGGGGGGGGCTTCTAGTAGGCTGGCTTCAACCCTGGTTAACAAAAGATAGACACACACACACACACTCACACACACACATACACATGACCTCGCACGCGTGCGCACACACTTCACTTCGTTGTCAATATCTATTGCTTGTGAAGTGATTTATCAGTCAGGCTCTTGACTTTACACAGGCTGAAATATGTGACCCTCTAACTACAGGTACTGTATATGATTAGACGACGTTAAAGATAACTGAAATGAAATCTATTCCAAACACGGTCAAATGAAGCTATCAATAACATTGATCGGCCTGCTCATTGATTAAAGTACAGCCACGCTCTTGCCTTGGCCACCAACACAGGAGCATTATATAGGCTGCAATCCTTTATCCTGCTGCAGGAGAAGTTAAGTGTGTATTTTTTCTTATCAAGATGGGGGAGCTTTGTTTGCATGAATTTGAGGAAATAGTAATGATTAAAGAAAAAACTAATCATCCTTGTCAATTCACTACTCATTTTGAATGACTACAAACCGGCGGCAAATGACCAGTCATGCATGCATTTTCTGCTCTGACTGAAGTCTGGAACAAAACATAATTTTTCTAATTACTGGGAAAATGTATTGTTTGGTATAATCTCTTATTGCTTTATTTTATTTTATCCTTGTATCCCTTCTTGATGCTATAGTGTACTATGCAGATAGATCTTGATCAATTGTTCTTATGTTTCATGTCTTTTTTTCTCGACCACAAGCGTTAAGAATGTGACTTAGATATGTTGCATAGACAGTTGCTAGGTTCATTGTTTAGTTGCAAAGATTCCAACTAAAGGCATTGCATTGTTGTCACTGCACTACACTGATCTATTCATGTGATGTTTATTCACTAGAGTACATTTTTCCTTTGCTTTTTACAATTTCGCACTTGGATAAGTGTCTGCTTTGGATAAGTGTCTGCTAAATGCCTAAATTGTAAATGGCAAATGTATTCACAAATCTAAATTTAGCCATTTGATTTACAGCTCAATTTATAGTAATTGAAAATTGTACCAAACAATTTTTTATTCAAAGTTTAACTATTTAAAAAACAACCACTTGTGTTCTTTGTTTAATGCTTTCACTTCGAAAAGTCCCTCAGGCTCTGATATTGTTTTGTCTTTATCAATGACTTCTTTGTTCATAATTATGTCATTCCTATTGCCAACAAAGACGTAAACAAATATGATGCTCAATCTTCCTGTTTTATTTTTTATTATGTGTTTAGAAATATTTAATATAACCACTTTAGCATCCCTACTCTGGGGGGGACATTCACCGAAAATAGCCGATCTACAAGCTAACAAAGTGACGCAACGTGACTCTATGTGGGCTTGTAGATCGTCTATTTTCAGAGAGGAGATTTGGAGGAGATGAAAAAGAGCTGACCAAGTACAGAGCCGACCCCGGTCAAGTTTACTAGGTAACGCACGCACGCACACACACACAGTCCAATTCTCGTCCTACAGATGGAGGAACAACAGTGTGCCAGAGTCCCAGTGAAGCCCACAGGTAAGGGATATTCAACACCCAGGAGGACACACTCACCTGTGTGTCTGCATTGCCTTATATATGCTTATACAATGCCTGTGTGTGTGTGTGTGTGTGTGTGTGTGTGTGTGTGTGTGTGTGTGTGTGTGTGTGTGTGTGTGTGTGTGTGTGTGTGTGTGTGTGTGCGCGTGTGTGTGTGTGTGCGTGTGTGTGTGTGTGTGTGTGTGTGTGTGTGTGTGTGTGTGTGTGCGTGTGTGCGTGTGTGCGTGTGTGTGTGCACGTGCACGTGCCTTTTGCAGTGCCTTATACTGTACAGTATGTGCGTGCATGCACGCAGTGGTGGAAAGTAATGAAGTACATTTACTCAAGTTCTGTACTTAAAGCGGCACTATGTAACTATTTTTATGAATATAATGTAATTTTGTCCAATCTCTATGCTAGAATATGTTAATACAAGGTTGTATTTTGTCTCCTTGCTCTTCTATTGAGACATTTGGATCGTGTCAAAGGTCATGTCTCACCTAGGCAGGACCTGACACAAATTTAGAATACCGGGTTCAAATCCATACTAGAAGAGGAAAGTTACATAGTACAGCTTTAAGTACAATTTTGAGGTGCTTTTACTTTACTTGAGTATTTTCATTTTTTCATAATTCTACTCCACTACATCTCAGAGGCAAATATTGTACTTTTTACTCCTTGAAAAGTTACTTTGCAGATTTAAAATCATAATTACAAAACATTATTATTACAAACAAATGAAGTCCTATGTTATGCTTCGTCTATTCAAATTGAGTTGTGGTTTTGATACTTTCACTTAAGTTAAGATAATCGGTGGACTTCTTTCACCATTGCATGCACGCGTCCATGTGTGTGACTGTGCACGGCAGCGTGTGCGTGTGCACTGTGTTTACACACAGTGTGTGTGTGTGTGTGTGTGTGTGTGTGTGTGTGTGTGTGTGTGTGTGTGTGTGTGTGTGTGTGTGTGTGTGCGCGCGTGCGTGCGTGAGCATGCGTGCGTGCGTGCGTGCGCGCGCGCGCGTGTGCGTGCGTGCGTGCGTGTGTGTGTGTGTGTGTGTGTGTGTGTGTGTGTGCGTGCGTGCGTGTGTGTGTGTCAGGGGGATAGGTGGTAAGATGATATCCAACACCTAAGAGGACGGACTCACCTGAGGCGCGGTGCCGGCTTTCACTTCCTGTCCTTATCGACGCTTGCTTCCTGTTGCAGGAGGAAGTGGCCACGCAGCACGAGGGCCGGAGTGAAACTGGAGAGAGTGTTTGCACCGCCACACTGGGGTAGTGTCGGCAAAAAAGAAAAAAACAAGTCAGCCTCCGGGATAAATTATGAATGAGTGCAGAGGAGGAGAGAAGAGGAGGTAGTAAGGATGGCAGGAGAGAGAGGTAGCATGGAAGTATGACGTTGTGGTCTTATCTCCTGTTTTACTGAAACAGCTGGCCATTCTGAAATGGAGATGAGTGCCCCATTCTCACACACACACACACACACACACACACACACACACACACACACACACACACACACACACACACACTCATGCACGCTCGTGCGCACACGCACGTACGCACGGCACGCACGTACGCACACACACACACACACACAGGACATCAACTTTTTAGGACAGCATTGATTTTTGTGTGTGTGTGTGTGTGTGACATTGGCGCGAAACTATATGGAGGGCTCTGCTGACAGATTTAAAAAATAAATGAATAAATGAAATAATAAATAAATAAAAGTCAAAATAAAAGTGCAGGTTAATTTGAAAATAAATAACTATACACAGAAATAGAAAAATAAATAAATGTATTTACCATAGCCAGTACCATAGTCATTAACCATAGTCAGCACCATAGTCAGTACCAGTAACATGATACTAACATGATACTTACCATGATACTGGCCATGATACTGACCATGATGCTAACATGATACTAACATCATATACTGAAATTATACTAACTTGATACTGGTGTTGTCCTGGTCAGTATCCTTTTTATTTCTACGTTTATTTGGATGGGACAGCACATATTAATGAACACCACACATAAAATGCAGTGTAAATACACAGGATGTAGCAAGAATGATAATTTCCATCCATAGTCGCCATACAGAAAACAATCAACATTACAAAAAAACAGAAGAGAAAAAAACTACAGTAAAAAAGGTCAGTAGATGTAGCCAGCACAAGAGATGTGGAAATATGGTCAGTTGAGTCTTCTTTCAACATATTGAAAGTGGGTGAGTGCATGTGTGGTGAGTGCATGTGTGGTGTACACTGTAGTGTACACCAAGAGAGAATGGTACAGGCAGGCCAGGATTAACCCTTTGTGGTGCCTGGGGTTACGACCACGATTGTTTCCCCCGATCGCTTCATCAGCAGGGTGATGAAGTGACTGCTTCATCACTGGGGTGAGGGGTGTTGGGGTCACATGTTGCCACCGATATTTCAGCAGCCCCCGGACAGTGCTTCGGCACTGTTACTTGCAATAGAAGCGTTTCTCTTTTTGGCCAGGCATTTGGTGCCCTCATACAACTAAGTATAAAAAAGGGGAAACTCTAACCCCAACCCCTAAACCTTGCCACTAAATGTCTATATAACCCCAACCTGAATCTTTTCCTATAATTGTAAACCGAACAAAAAACACAAAACCACTAAAACAACAATTTTTCTTGTGAGTACAGGAGTCCTCACAATGACTATTCCTCTATTTCTAGTATACTTGTGGGACATTTGGTCCTCACAAGTATAGTAATACAAGTACACACACACACACACACACACACACACACACACACACACACACACACACGCATACGCACACACACACACACACACACACACACACACACACACACACACACACACACACACACACACACACACACACACACACACACACACACACACACCCACACACACACACACACAAAAGTTAGAGTAGGGAGCTTGTGACCGGGGGGGTTGCCGGTTCGATCCCCCAGACCAGCAGGGAAAAACCTAAAGGAACCAGGGCAAGGGAAGCAAATTAGTGACGCTCACTCCTCCATCAATACCCACCTCTGAAGCGCCCTTGAGCAAGGCACTTAACCTGCCAACTGCTCCAGAGGAGCTGTTCAGCAGTTCTGCAGCTCCCAGGTGTATGTAACAGTATGAGTTGCCGAAAAAGAACAGTTGTGCTCAGCGAGTTTACCCCCGGCCCCGGGTAAATAAAGATAAAAAAATAACCTTAAAACTGTGTGTGTGTGAATAGGCTCCCTCCATACTAGGGCTGCAATTATCAATTATTTTCTTAACGATTATTTGATAACCTTTTCAATTCATCAAATTAATAAAATAATTATATATATTTACTGTATATATATACGTCACTTAAGCCCTACTTTATACTACAAATGTATATTTAATCATATAGCGGTGAGCGCAAAAATAGCTGATCTACAAGCTCACAACAGATCACATCACAGTGCATTGTGAGAGCTGCTATTTTCAGTATTTGTGCTACTGTATAAAAACAAATCAATTTTATTGATTACAATCGATTATTTTGTTTTTATAATCGACTAAATCAATGACTTTGATAAAGTGTTGCACCCCTACTACATTGTGACCCTGTAATATCCCTGGCAGCTGGTACGGGCGTCACAGCATCGTATGGGAGGCTAATGAATTAAAGAGCCGGGGCCCATTTGATCCATAATTGATCGTCTTTCATATGAGTGCAACGCGAGGGGAGGAAGCGGGAGTGTGATCTCGCAGCAGCAGATAACAAGCGCACCTCCCCGCGCGCTGACGGCTCTACGTGACCGCAGGTTGGGGAGGAGGAGGCGCACGCGCCTCGCTTCCATCTTCTTGATCCACACCCCCCCCCCCTCTCTCTCTCTCTCTCTCTTTTCTGTTTTAATGAGTGTCAGAATGCTGGATTCTTTTTTTTAAAGGAGAGGAGGGGGAGGGCGACGGGGAGGGTTTGAAACAACAAAACAACAAGAAAGCAGAAAAAGACCAAAAGAACAAGCGGTTTGTGATAAAGTGCTTACGGAGCATTTACAGCAAGTTGTGCATGACGTGCGGTTGAGCGCTGATGTAGGCCACGGGCCCACCGGTAGCGCAGGGGCTCATGCTGATATCATTGATTGGAGACGTACAGCGAGAGATGGGGAAACACAGGTGAGGCCGGGCACAAAGCGTGGCCTCCGCCATGCTGCTGCAGTGTTCTCCATGCAACTAACTGGTGGTTGGGGGCCCTAGAAGAGGTGCCATGAGAAATTGTGATGGGTCACGGACGTAGAACACGTACAAATAAAAAATGAAATATTTTTTTTAATAATATATTCGGATCTTGACTCCGGGACCAATATTGAGAAAATCGTAATTGATCAAATTCATGACATGAATAATTTAGTCTGGTTCAGTTAGCACTAACATCTGTTTTATGCTGTTAGAAGAGGGTCTCATTTGTGTGATTCAGAGTCCTTCCTATAAGACTCTGTGTCGCGACTCTGCAGGACACGTCACCATCCCTCACTGTCCGTGTGACGTTGCATTTGGAGGCCCGTCACAGTGAGCCTCACATCCAACTATACAGTGAGGCGTTTTGTCTCTCTCAAACAACCTGTCAGCTCGCTGGAACGACTCCTCTGCCTCTCTCCATCAGCTCTGCGTACCGCCACCCCCCACCCTTAGTCTCTAAGTGAATCCGAAGGAAAAGAACAAAGCTGTAGAGAAACAAAAGGTAAATGGCCCATTCTACAGAAGAGGAGTTTGTCTACTTTAAAGCTATGAGCCGTTATTAATAAAACAGAGGCAGCTGTCACACAGCGCTCGCTTCTTCTCAGACGGCAAGTCGGAAATGGAGCCTAACGCGTTCACTCGGGGGCCTGCAGAAGCTCGGGGCCCGATGTAGCACAATAGCTGTCCCCCATCTAAACCCGTAAACAAATCAAGTAAGACTGGAGGGGGCGAGCGCTCGTATAACGAACTGCCGCTAACTTGTCACCGCTAACCGCCATGGAGGTATAGTAGATCACAGCAAAATGCCAATGGAAATAAAAAAGTCACATTTTTAATGATTTGTTTCTGCAACAACAAAACGCCTTTACCGAACACCTTCCCCCTCCCCTCCACCTGTCCTCTCCTCTTTTCCTCTCATCTCTCTCTCTTTTCTCCTCCGCCAACCTGTCTTTTTACCTCAGACACAACCGCTCTCGACTGCTTTGAGACGGGCAGTGTGGCGATGTACTCTGACTGGGAGCTCTGTGTGGGTTCAGAGACTAGGGGGGGGGTGGGTGGGGGACGCTGGGCCGTTGTGACAAGCGCTGTCCTCGTCCTGCCTGGCGCTGTCTCCCCGGTGACTCTGCCTGTTCATGGTGACAGGCTGGCCGTCAGAGTCAGGGGACAAATGGACCAGCGGAGCCTGGACCTGCCTAGCGTACCGCTACTGCATAGGGTAAAACACACACACACACACACACACACAAACGCACGCGCATATCCTGTCTGCTCTGCTCTACTTTGTGTTGTTACACTCGCTGCTTCGCTAGTGCATGGCACCTGATTTATATTTACTGTATTTGGGCCCCTGCGTCACGCACCAAAAATAGCAGATCAACAAGCTCACAACGTGTCGCAGTGTGACGCACTGTGAGCTTGTAGATCTGCTATTTTTGGTGTGAAACAATGTGCAGCTAAGTATAAATCAGGCATGGCTATACAGTTTGACATGAGAAGCTTGGATGGGGGACCTATATATCATACATTCTATTCATAAAACCAACAGACTTTATAGAACGCCGCGACGTGACGCGGTAATAAATTCACACCCCGCCCCCCGCCATCGTCACGGCTTAATTAAGCACTGAATAACACCATAACAGTTGCCATATCCCCCAGCGGAGCGCCATTAGATAAATACAAAATAAAACCTTAAGTGCCATAATCGCCACAGCGCAATTAAATATGAAATTAAAATGTCAGAGGGATCGCTACCAAATGGCCATAAGCGCTGTTCCGTATCAGCGCAGCCAGGCCCGGCACAGTAAAGGCCATGCTTGTTTGCCTCCCTCTGTTTTACTGGTTCCATTTTATGGTCAACAGTCCATCATATACAGTATCTTAATGATGATGGTAATTAGACAGCAGACTGCCCAGCCATGATTTAGACACACCAAAACAGACTGACAGAGAATTATATACATACATAATTCTATATGACCATATATATATACATACATACATATATATATGTATGTATGTATATATATATATATATATATATATATATATATATATATATATGGTCATATAGAATTATGATATATACATACATACATACATACATACATACATACATACATACATACATACATACAGTACATACATACAGTACATACATACATGCATACATACATACATACGTATATAGTACACACGTACACACGTACACACACACACACACACACACACACACACACACACACACACACACACACACACACACAGGGAGAAAGGTACGGAATAAAGTGGATTTGTTGCTGAGGGTTTCTCTTTACACAGTCGGAGTTCAATGAACACTGAGGATTTCCCAGTGTGGGAGAGCAGGCCGAGGAGGTCGATTGATTTGTGGGTCATAAACAGCTGCAGGTCAGAATCATGGGGTTCTCGTTTGGTTGCTTAATACAATTAGTGTGGCTTTGCTCTGCGGCTTCATAAGCATATAAACAGCCCCAGTGGTCCCAGGCTTAATACACAAGGGGATATCAATGTTAAATAAACCAGAGCCTGTGTACTGTGTGTGTGTGTGTGTGTGTGTGTGTGTGTGTGTGTGTGTGTGTGTGTGTGTGTGTGTGTGTGTGTGTGTGTGTGTGTGTGTGTGTGTGTGTGTGTGTGTGTGTGTGTGTGTGTGTGTGTGTGCGATAATGATTACATTTCCATTAGTAAGCAGGGTAATGAAGGCAATGTGTGTGCATATTATGCGCACGCATGCGCAAAAGTCTGCATGTGTTTTCACATGCATGTTTGTGCATGCATGTGAACAATCTTTTTTTGCACCCACGTGTGTATTTGTGTGTTCGACCCTGCTTATGGGCGTATGTGTTATGCCTTCATGTGTGCACATGCATGTGTGTGTGTGTGTGTGTGTGTGTGTGTGTGTGTGTGTGTGTGTGTGTGTGTGTGTGTGTGTGTGTGTGTGTGTGTGTGTGTGTGTGTGTGTGTGTGTGTGTGTGTGCGTGTGCGTGTGTGTGTGCGTGCGTGCATGCGTGTAGTAAGCGGGTGAATTAAAAGCGCATTGACTATGTGGCAGCACATGCTATAAATTAAGCACCAGGCATCGCCAGGCTGCCAGGGT
>NC_139946.1:30268316-30270816 GCF_963454915.1 Gymnoscopelus microlampas
AATATATAAAACATATACTGTAGAGTCTTTCTTCTGACGTGTAATATGCAAACATTATTACATTTTCTGAGATACATTTACACTTCAGATTCGGCTATTTACGTATACTGTAGTTAACTCACTAACCACAGTTAGTGACTGCTTTACAGAACAATTAAAAAAAGGGCATCAAGACAAAACACAGTCAAATTAAAGGATATAAAATAATATTAATTAAAACAATGATAGCAAAGGGAGAGGACTTGATATAGAAGTATGTTTTAAAAAAGACAACACTGATTTTGCTACTGTTAGATCCTCAGGTATAGGGCGTTCCATAGCCTAGCTGGACTTGCTCAGGGAGGAAGGGGGACAAACCAGGGACCTTGTGATTCCCAGACGACCTCTTTACCCATTCAGCTATGGCCGCCCTAAAATTTACAGAAGAGGGGCATGATGCATAACAGACTCCCTCCCTGTATTTCCATGCTTTGATCCAATACTTCCCCTGGCCATCTCCCTGACAAAAGTCCACTTCTAATGCGGTTAAGAGCTGTTTGAGGCCAAGTATTTAAGGCGATGAGCTCTCATCCAGACACACTGTGTATACTCTTACATCTGTGCTCTGCACGCTATACCCTGTGGCCACACTACAATATGATAATGCCCATGTGAATAGTGAGGGGAGTGGGTATGGTAAATGATGCATTATGATAAATAGGGCCATGGCATAGCCATGAAGGAGGCCAAATCACCATTCTAATGCACCGTGGGGCACCTTGTGTGTGCGTGTGTGTGTGTGTGTGTGTGTGTGTGTGTGTGTGTGTGTGTGTGTGTGTGTGTGTGTGTGTGTTAGAGTTTACCTCCATCCTGTCGGAGCTTCTCCCTGCACATCTCCACACCAGGAGTGCTTGACGAAAAGAGACGGATGGAGTGTGAGGGGTGTGTGTGCCTGGGAGAGAGGAGAGAAAGAGTCAGAGAGGAAGAGAGACCCCTATCAGACACATTAACCCCCCTGGCCAAGTCCTCGTCACCCCCCCCCCCCCCCCCCGACACCACGAGTCTGATCCCCCTCAGCTCGCGTCGCTGCAGATTTGCCGTAGCATGACCTCCTAACAGGGTGACAATATTAGCTTGATGCTGCCAGGGAGCGATAACGTCCCCACAACATCCCACCAACGCACACACAACCTCCACCTTCACTGATGCCGACACTTTGAGGTGCTGCTCAACCTTCATGTTTAATTTTCCTTCCTTATATTTATGTTTTTGTGCTAAAGTATGGTTTTTCAGAAGACAAAAGGAGAAGATAGATAGATAGAAAAGTGGGCCGTTGTAGTGCCACCATGAGGAGATTTGAAACATTTGGGATGGAGGTTCTTCCTTGTCTTAGCGGGAATGTGCATGCTATAAAGATAATGTATACCGATTAAGTGTGAGGTTTGGACAAAATCTGTAGGAGTAGTTACAAAAAAGATTATTTAGCAAAAATCTGTCTGATGGTAGCGCTATAACTGGCCGATTTGAAAATAAATTGTGTGGAGATTCTTCCTTGGCCTACTGGGAGTGTGCAGTCCCGCCGATCGGTCCAACGGTGCTTGTAGCATGTCGTGCAAGATGAGCCCCTCCAGCAAACTTTCAAAGCCAATTATAGTCAATGGGAATAGAATCCGAAGAATCTTGATTACATGACTACAGAGAGAGAGAGGTTTTGAAAATTGGTAGGAGTAGTAGCAAAAACTGCAACATGGCGGAAAATTTGTCTGGTGGAAATGGGCGTGCATGGCTTACTTGGGGAGTTCCATACTGATCCAAAGAAACCAAGGGAAAGGGCATTTTTTTAAAGATATTTTTTTGGGGCTTGTTCTTATTGATCGGAAAGTAGGCCGATAGGAAATGGGGAGAGAGATGGGGGGGGGGGAGTCGAACCCGCGACACGCTGTCAACCTGGATTAGCATATGTGGTATGCGCCTGGACCGTCTGCGCCTGGACCTGCGCTTGGACCGCTAAGGAATTTTGATTGTATGACCTACGGTTGAAGAGTTATAAGCCAAAATGTGAATCGGCTTGTTATAGTGCCACCATGAGACCAATTTGCCATTTTTTGGTAATTTCTTCCTCGGCCTAGTAGGAATGTGCGTGTAAATCTGTAAATTTCATGGCAATCAAACACTGCGTTCATGATTTGAGGCATCTTGTTCAAAATAGGCCACTCCTGCAAACTTTGGAAGCCTATCTTAGCCAATCAGGAAGGTATATGAAAAATCTGACAGATCCATCTTGATCACATGACTATAGGGATAATGTGTACCAATTGGCTTGATGTTTGGACATGGCCGTTGTGAAACATTTGGGGTAGAGGTTTTTCCTTGGCCTCTAGGGAGAAACATGCAAAGTTTCACGCTGATCGGTCCAGTTCTACGGCAAAACGTGTATCGGCCTGTTATAGTGCCACCATCAGGCCAATTTGAAAAATGTAGGGTGGCATTTCTTCCTTGGTGTAGTTGGGATGTGTCTGCA
>NC_139946.1:30278316-30283316 GCF_963454915.1 Gymnoscopelus microlampas
AGAGAGAGAGCGGCCCACAGTCACATGCCATTACTCACTCCCTGCATCACAATTAGTGCAAATGGCGCATTACAGGGAAATTATCATCAATATGATATTAGGAGGCGCTGGCTAAACCAATCAGTGGGGAAAAGTGCTTATTCCTCTGTCTCCGCTGGTAACCAGAGATGTCTCGGGGGGGAGGTCTGTCCCCTGCGTGGCCCCTCAGCCAGAGGACACGTATGGGGGCCAGAGAGGGGGGTGATGGGGAAAATACCACAACATGGGAGCGGTGAGGACTGAGGGAAATGAAGACGTCCCATAGCTAGAGTCAAATTAACCAATTACATACATTTTATTGTGCTGAATGTTGATGAGTGAAAAGATTGAAATATTGGATTTCTTTCAAGAATGCTTTACGTTTTTTAATTAAAAAAATACATGGAAAATAAATAAATAATAATAGTTGGATTGCAAATATGGAAATGAATGCCATAGCTGTACATCCCTCTGTGTATGCAGTCAAATGTTTATGGATCTCAAATAATAATGCTATTACTACTACTCAAACACTACTGAGGCTAAAGCATGATAGTTGCGAGCGGGTGACATGCACCAGGTCTACAAGCTGTGAGTTTGTAGATCTGTTATTTCTGGTGCACGACACCCGCGCGCAACTAAGTATAACTCAGGCTTAATGCATAATGGAATGTTCTGGACAGCTGAGAGTCGGTGCTCTCCTGAGTTGATTCAGCCGTTATTATTTCCTACATGTGATTAAGCTCTAAAAATAGTCCCCTGTCGTCTCCTCTCTCCCACCCCCCCCTCTCTCTCTCTCTCTCTCTCTCTCTCTCTCTCTCTCTCTCTCTCTCTCTCTCTCTCTCTCTCTCTCTCTCTCTCTCTCTCTCTCTCTCTCTCTCTCTCTCTCTCTCTCTCTCTCTCTCTCGCTCGCTCGCTCGCTCGCACGCACGCACGCACGCACGCACGCACGCACGCACGCACGCACACACACACACACACACACACACACACACACACACACAGACAGACACGCACACACACACACACGCGATATGAAAATCAGTGTGAGACAAAGTGTGGTCCATTTTGTTAATGGTGAGGGCCAGGAGGGATTGGGCCATCCCCGCCAATAAGCCCCGCCGTATATCTCACTTCATTTGGCTTCATGCGTCGCATCAGCACAAATAAGGCAGGGAAATAATAATAATAATGCGTGGCTATCTACATATGGAGAAGTAATGAAGGAGAGAGGGGACGGGTGGAGGGAGGAGAAAGAGGGTTGGAAGGAGGGAATAGGAGGTGGGAAATAGAGAGGAATTACAGGGTTGTGTGTGTGTGTGTGTGTGTGTGTGTGTGTGTGTGTGTGTGTGTGTGTGTGTGTGTGTGTGTGTGTGTGTGTGTGTGTGTGTGTGTGTGTGTGTGTGTGTGTGTGTGTGTGTGTGTTTTGTATCACAACAACAGGATTTCACCATAAGTGAGGCTGATTTTTTCGCCCCTCAGAAAGCAAACCAGGCATTTTTCAGCTGCTTCCACTACCTTATCAGTGTGAGCAAACCAGTGAGACACCCCTCCACGCACGCATGCACACACACACGCACACACAAACATTTTAATTGACTTGATTCCTGAAAAATGTACAGGAATCAAGTCACGTACAGTGTACATGATATAGCAGATTAATCCGCTATACATTTGTCTATATCTTCCATCACAGTATTGTACTGTATATCAACCAAATCTTTTTGTCCTTAGTTACTGTATATTTCTTCATATGGGCTAAGCTTATATACAGAAATATACACAATGTTGTTTTTCCCATAGCGTGCCGAGGGCAGTCATCCTAATAGAGCTTGTACAGTAAGTGAGATGGCCGTGTCCCACTAGCTGACTGTGTGAATTAGGCTTATCATATTAAAAAGATAAAAAACACCTGTAGTGGCCTCTAATGTAACTATGCTTTCTTACAATAATCACCGTCTACGTCTAGGTCATATTTCCCTGCTTTCTATAAAACACAGCTGATATGCATGTTACTTTATACTTCAGCCAAATCTAAAACGTAATACAGCGACAATTCAAGCATCTTAAAAGCTAGGACAATGCTCAAACTGTTCCCTGTCATGATTATTCATTTTTTTCCTTGCTGTATGTTTATTATTATTATTATTATTATTATTATTATTATTATTATTATTATTATTATTATTATTATTATTGATGCTGCTAGAACCCGAACAAAATATGTTTTGCTCTCATGTACCTGTACACCTTGAACGTAGACAATGCAAATATAAAGGCGAGACCATGACCGTGCACAAATGGAACCAAATAGATCCGGGTCCTTTTGGTTCCATTTGTACACTCTCATGAGTTATGGGTGTCCATGGTATTATTAGATGGGTCTTTGAAATTAAAAAAGTTTGAGAACCGCTGCTAAAGACAAGAAGAAGGTTTCAGATTTAGCAGCAGTGACTACAGTTGTGTTTCACTGGAGACATGGTTCAGCTGACCAGACTCATCATGTACTCTAACTCATGATTCTCAACCTTTCCTCGATCACGGTCCACGTTGAAATCTTGAACGGCTGCCGTGTTATGTGGCCAGATGGGTGGGTCGGGTGCATTTTCATAGTGTGTTAATGTGTGTTCCTGCGTGGATCAATGGAAGTTCCTATTTATCGGTATCACAATGAAAACTTTTTTATTTTATTTGCTAAGAAAAACATGTCATGATTTTCTTTTTTACATATTTCTTTTTATATATTAATGTTATATTATAATTATAATATTCATATTTTGCCAATTAATTGAGGGCCCACTTGCAATATGCTCACAGCCCACAGGTTGAGAATCAGTGCTCTAACTCATCTGTGATCCCCCCAGGCTTGTTGTTAATGAGGGCCTTTCAACGTGTGGGCTGATTGATTTGTTGCTGATAAACACACAGCCTCTAATAGGCTTTGTCAAGCATTGAACAATGTAGAATACATACATATACATGTTCAGTAGTACATACATTTGTGTGAGTTCAAAGGATCAGTGGGTGGAAATGTTATTTATTTGTAATTACTGACTGCGTGCGTGAGTGTGTGCGTGCATGCGCGTGTGTGCGTGTGTGTGTGTGTGTGCGTGTGTGTGTGTGTCTGTGTGTCTGTGTATATTTGTGGGGAAGGGTGAAGGTAGCTTTGTATGATCGTGTGTGTGTGTGTGTGTGTGTGTGTGTGTGTGTGTGTGTGTGTGTGTGTGTGTGTGTGTGTGTGTGTGTGTGTGTGTGTGTGTGTGTGTGTGTGTGTGGCCAGTGTGTGTGTGGCCAGGTTTAACTACTGTGCACTGAATGTATGTCTATGAGAGAGTCATAGAGAGAGAGAAAGAGCAAGGGAGAAGGACGGGAGTGAGGGAGAGTAGCTGTGTGTGTGTGTGTGTGTGTGTGTGTGTGTGTGTGTGTGTGTGTGTGTGTGTGTGTGTGTGTGTGTGTGTGTGTGTGTGTGTGTGTGTACCATACGTAGCATACTATAGGTGTGGTGTGGCTCATTTCACAGCTGTATGGGGGATTAGGTGGTGGAGAGCGGAAGGCTAAGCTGTCCCTTTTATCTCATTCAAACATGTTGCTAATTCAGCAGAGAGCGGCAGCCGCGGGAGCCGGGGGCCGCTGAGCGCTGTATCATTCTCCCCGCCGTGAATAAACCGCTAGTCCTAATCCCCAATCAGCCGCCGTGACACGGATTATCACCCGCGACAAGCACAGCGACCCGGGAGAGAGAGAGAGAGGGAGAGATATGACGGATTTTGACTTCGTCGTATAACAGAGTCACGCAGCGAAAATATCCGATCTACAAGCTGACAATGTGCCGCATCCGAGGCGCATTGTGAGCTTGTAGGTCGACTATTTTCGCCGCGTGACTCCGTTGTACGACAAAGCATATATAAGGTTATACTGTAGATAGTGATGGAGAGAGAGAGACAGAGAGAGAGAGAGAGAGAGAGAGAGAGAGAGAGAGAGAGAGAGAGAGAGAGAGAGAGAGAGAGAGAGAGCGATGGGGAGGAAAGGAAGAGAGTCAAGAGAGGAAAGGAGATGTGAGTCAGGAGAGGGAAGGAGAGAAGGCAAGGAGATGGGAATGGGGGGTTAGGAGGGGTGCTGATCTAAGGAGTGAATTATTCATCCAGACTACTAGACTGCTTATTGACAATTAATTTAACTGCAGTTGCACTGAAACAGATAGTGATCCAAAGATATTTCAAAACATAGTTAATTCCACTGAGATTATAGAGCACGGTGTTCAAATAATGTTTTTGTAGTCTACATCCTGTGTGTGTGTGTGTGTGTGTGTGTGTGTGTGTGTGTGTGTGTGTGTGTGTGTGTGTGTGTGTGTGTGTGTGTGTGTGTGTGTGTGTGTGTGTGTGTGTGTGTGTGTGTGTGTGTGTGTGTGTGTGTGTGTGTGTGCGTGCGTGCGTGTGCGTGTGCGTGTGTGTTTGTGTGCCCGTGCATGCGTAGGTATACACGTGTCTTTGTGGGCAGCTATATTGTGCACTAATCTGTGTGTTGTTACGTGCATGCATGTGTCTGTGTGTGTGTTTATACAGTATGTGTGCTAGATTGAATCCAGCCCTCAGGGCTACATGCACGGTGCACACAGGGGTCCGGACAAACAAGACCCCAGAGATCACAGGCCTTTTTACATCTGTTAACCCCAACACTGTTCCCTGGGAGACATTATCTCTCTCACACTCACTCACTCTCTCTCTCTCTCCCTCTCCCTCTCTCTCTCTCTCTCTCTCTCTCTCTCTCTCTCTCTTTCTCTCTCTCGTGTGTGTGTGTGTGTGTGTGTGTGTGTGTGTGTGTGTGTGTGTGTGTGTGTGTGTGTGTGTGTGTGTGTGTTTACTCTAGAGTTAATTGAGATCTAATTGCTCTAACACGGTGTAAAGCCCCAGCCCAGGCCGTCACCGGGGGAAATATCGCTAACAGCCAGCTCCTCCCGCAGGGGATTGTGGGTAGCAGAGATG
>NC_139946.1:30288316-30293316 GCF_963454915.1 Gymnoscopelus microlampas
GTGTGTATGTTTAGAGCCTGAGCTCCAGTTCACACATAGCCTGAAGGGCGGGGGGAGGGGAGGGGGTTTACCCTTGGAGCAGTTGTATAAAACTAACAACCTTAATCCAAATCAAAGCAACCCACTTAAACCCCATACTGCACTTCATTGAGCGGGGTCCTCCAGGGTCTATACTTATAGTCCCCTCCCTTTTCCCCTCTACACTGGGGCCCTATCTTGCATGCCGCCTTACCCCTTATCCCTCAATCTTTTTGCCATTTTTTACCTTTTTGAAAAACATTTTAAAATAGTTCAAATCGCCGATCTACAAGCTCACAACGTGTCGGCGTAGATCGGCTATTAGTTGAACTATTTTAAAATGTTTTTCAAAATAGTAAAATATGGCTAATACGTTTAGGGATAAGGGGTAATGCGGCTCGCAAGATAGGGCTGATGGTCCATTGTGGAACCTTGGGCCGTCAACCTTTACTTTATAGAGTGTGGAGCACTGAGGTAGTGCTTTAGTCAGAAGGCAGGCCTTGATAGCCACAGCTTTGATATACTGAATGTAAAAGATAAGGACTTCAGAATTCTCCAGGCGCTCAACCAAACGCTTGTTTGCATGCAGACTTTGATGTGGATCGAATTGCCTTCGTGATATATCAAGTTGTATTGTTTTAATATCATTAATTTGCTGTTCTTTTATTCACCTATTGTCAATAAAGATGCCTTGCTCAGGTGAACGGTAATTTCTGTGTATGTCGTCTATAAACTGGACTTTAGGGTTTTATTGAACCAAGAGTGACAGGACTGCCACGGCACATCAGGGCCCGGGTTCAAATCTCTTAGCCAAAAATAGAGAGACACAAAAATAGCTGATCGACAAGCTCATAGTGAGCTTGAAGATCTGGCCATTTTTGCAGAATATTATCCTACTGCCTTTTATATATTATGACATGCTCAGAATAGGTCATGTTAGGGTTCATAATGTAAAACTCAATTTGAGATTCAGTAAATCCCCAAATGTTTGTGTGATCCTCCTCTGACGTGATTTCAGACAGGGTATGAAAATGAGTGAGGAGCCACGTCTCCCTGTGTGGTTGTACAACACCCTGGTACAGTACAGTAAAGCACAGTACAGTACCGTATGTACAGTAGAGTGATCTTTTGGCAGTCGGCCTTATGGGCTGGCCTCTTTCCGAATCTTACTTTTATTTCTCTCTCTCTTTATTTCTTTCTTCCTTTCTCTTCCACTCCCTTTTTCTCCTTTCGGTCCACCTCTTTCATATATATTTTCGCACTCTCTGTCTCTCATCACCCCCCCTCTCGTTCCACGCCCCCCCCCCCCCCCCTCTCTCTCTCTCTCTCTCTCTGGACTGGCAGCAACAGTGCAACTCCACCACGACCACCACCGGACTCATTTCAGCCACCTCCACTTCTCTCTCTCTCTCTTGCTTTCTTTCTTGCTTTCTATCTGTCCATCCATCTATCCCCCCCCCCTCTCTCTCTCTCTCTCTCTCTCTCTCTCTCTCTCTCTCTCTCTCTCTCTCTCTCTCTCTCTCTCTCTCTCTCTCTCTCTCTCTCTCTCTCTCTCTCTCTCTCTCTCTCTCTCTCTCTCTCTCTCTCTCTCTCTCTCTCTCTCTCTCTCTCTCTTTCATAAATTTCATTAAGAGAGAAATCCCATTAGCTCTCCCTGTGGCCCTGCCGCTCAGGGTTAACAACTTTGCTTAGCCATGTAAATTCTGAGCTTAGTCAGGACAATTCTCCACACAGCCACCACTGGATGCAGTGTCCCTGCCACATTAAACACCGGCTATCAATATGCGCATGTGTGCATGCACTGTACTGTATGTGTATGTGAATGTGGAAGTGCTTGTATACAGTGTGTGTGTGTGTGTGTGTGTGTGTGTGTGTGTGTGTGTGTGTGTGTGTGTGTGTGTGTGTGTGTGTGTGTGTGTGTGTGTGTGTGTGTGTGTGTGTGTAGGCCCGCAGGGTCTTTGTAAACCTCTTACAGCAGATAATCTTGATAGTGTGTGCTGCGATTGTGTGTGTGTGTGTGTGTGTGTGTGTGTGTGTGTGTGTGTGTGTGTGTGTGTGTGTGTGTGTGTGTGTGTGTGTGTGTGTGTGTGTGTGTGTGTGTGTGTGTGTGTGTGTGTGTGTGTGTGTGTGTGTGTGTGTGCATTTCCATATCATATCCATACTGTATACATGTTGGGTCTTGTGTAGGAGCTGAGCGATGGACACTTATCTCCTCTGGGCAGGTTCTGGCCACAGTGTTTACTGTTCATCCTTGGCTCCACCTCTGCCAGGCTCCTGGACCTGCTGGCCACAGACCTGCTCTATTCTTCTGCTGGGGCTTTAGAACGCACACCCAGGAAGATTTACTCTGCCCTTTATACTGTAACTGCCATCTTCTCACTGGATCCTAAACACAGGGGAAGCAGCTAAAGCAGCTAAAGCCAGCATTTAACTTCAGTAACAATAATGTTCACGTGGCTTTTGAACTTGGATACATTCATTTGATGAATATTGGTGTTTTTTGTATGTGTGTGCAAACAGAAAAAAATCGTTGTCAAAATGGAAAGGAAAGAGCATTGCTTCTAATGGATACACATTTGACATTTTGACATTTGAACTAAGCAATGGTAAGGTGCTTTTTGACAAGAAGTTCGGGCCGCTGTGCGTCGCACCGCCGATCCAACCAATATGCCCATACAGTATATGGAGATCTCTGTATCTGACAGTCCAGGTCCCTTTTAAGCCCATATATGGAGATCGCTGATGTTATACGCTCATATATGGGCATGCCCATTTCTGTGCCCATATATGGAGCCGACTAATTTGTTTGCGCCTGATGCCATGATGACACATTGAGGTTAGACAACACACTTCATATTTGGGCGTAGCTGCTTTGGGAACTCCTTATATGGTTATGGTTGAGTCATGGTGTCATGAGTGTGACACCACCACTTGCCCACCCGCCGGCCCGCCGCCAATGCCAATTTTAATATATAAGATGGGGTTTTCAGTGGAATCCAAAACACAGGAATACTGTGTCAAGGCGAAGACTTGAACAGACGCAAATTCACATCAGCCATGCGAAAGACAAACTATTTAATCTTGAGCAAATAATGGCTTTGCGTGTGTCACGCTACCTGCCCCATCAGGCTGAAAGGCCTCCAGCACAGCAGTGTCAAAGGGTTGACCCATGAACCAGGAAACATGTCAATAACATGTGAGGGTCAAAGGTCAAGTGGAATAAAGCGCCACAGGGTGTCATTATGAAGAACCATCTCCCAGGTGACAGAGGGGGCAGATGGGAGCCTTAGGGGTATTTCATGCTACATCATGCGACGGTGTTGAATGCTGACATAGTCGATCTACAAGCTCACAATGCGGTGCGGATGCGACGTGAGCTGTGAGTTTGTAGATCGCCTATATACAGCGCACGACACTGTCATACGACGAGGTACTGTATAGATCGGGCTTTAATGTGTTTGCTCTGTCCAACACTGCTCACCCAGCGGTTGAGTGAGCAAGAGGCCGGGAGAGAGGTCGTGTTGTGGAGAATGGGGGTCCGGTCAGCTTTGACTCCACGTTGACCCCTGTCCACCACCCTCTCTCACTCTCTGGTGCTTCTTTTCACTCTATTTTAGGATCGGGCTGTTCAATTGCTTCCTGATTGATCGCGATCCTGATCAATGGCTTGGCAGAGGGCTGGAGTCCCTGCCCCAATACTGGATCTATAAGTGTCTCCCCTCCCTGAATGCCGTCCTTCCTCGTCTAGGGTCTGGGACTGAAGGGCCCCGGCCCGGGTGATGAAGAGCCTTATCAATGAGGATGAGTGGCCCCTCCTCTTCTGTCTAAACAACACTCCCTCTCTCCAGCCACTTCCTGGCCCGGTCAATGTTCTGTCTGACTCGCACGCACGCACGCACGCACGCACGCACGCACGCACCAACACACTCACGCACTCGCATGCACGCAATGTGAGTGCAAAAATGGACCTACAAAGGGATTTTACTGTGTGTGTACACACACACACACAGACACACACACACACACACACACACACAGACACATGCACACGCACACGCACACGCACACGCACACGCACACGCCAAATAATGCCACAAAAGAGACCCATGATTGTCATTGCGGGTAACCGTCAACAAGCACACTGGGATCAGACCCACATACTATACAGAACATGCACACACAAACATACACACACAAACACACACACACGTGCAGTCGCGCACACAAACACACACACACACACACACACACACACACACACGTGGTCAGCACACATGGCTTGGCAGGGGGACGGGGGAGGGGGCTGAGTGGAGCTTTCACCTCGGTGTGAAAGCTCCTTGGACATAGCCAGGATGAGAGGAGAGAGAGAGAGAGAGAGAGGACTGTCAAATCCATCCTGGCGGTATATCGCACTGTTCCTATCCTGGGATCAGGGCCGGCTGAGAGAGAGGGAGAGAAAGAAAGAGAGAGAGACAAGGGGCCTCCTAAAGCCTGGGGATTCATGCAGGGGCCAGGGGCCTCGGCCAGAGAAGAGCCTGGCTGTCAGTCAGGACAGCGGGTGGGGGAAGCTCTACTTTCTACGCCAAGACTGAAAACTATTGAAGGAGCTTCCACCGGATCAAGAAGACCACTCTCACCGGCTTAGAGGGGCTGAACGAGGGGGAGAGAGAGAGAGAGAGAGAGAGAGAGAGAGAGAGAGAGAGAGAGAGAGAGAGAGAGAGAGAGAGAGAGAGAGGAGAGAGAGAAGAGAGAGAGAGAGAGAGAGGAGAGAGAGAGAGAGAGAGAGAGAGAGAGAGAGAGAGAGAGAGAGAGAGAGAGAGAGAATGAGAGGGGGAGGCAGAGTGTTACACAGTAAAATCCTCACAGGTGTTCATTTATCCATTCGTAACTCTGAGAGTGTACAAATGTTACCAAATGGACCCATAATGGTTACATTTGTACACTGCAACATTAAATTAATACTCAGGATTTGACAGTGTAGA
>NC_139946.1:30298316-30300816 GCF_963454915.1 Gymnoscopelus microlampas
CACACTCTCTCTTTCTCATTCCTCATTCTGACAACATGGCAGGTAGAGGCGGAATTTGTGTGGAGTTCCTTTGCAGTCATGGTCCTCTGTCCACACACACGCACACGCACACACACACACACACACACACACACACACACACACACACACACACACACACACACACACACACACACACACACACACACACACACTATCAACAGCTGAACACTTCACCCAAAACCTCTCCAAAAAGCTCTTTGACACTCGAATTACGTTGTTGGAACAGCATATGACCTGCATGAATCAACACTCTACAGACGCACACAGTAGAACTTCACATTGGCCGAACAAGCCACGACAGCCCAATGCATTTGCGTGACTCGAAAAGTCCATTCGACGTGCATTCTCATGTCGCAATGAACGGCAAAATGAGCGGGCGTTTTCACAGGGATTATTTTCAGCACTTCGGTGGACAGCAGGGAGAGAAACGTCCGACCACGTTCAGCCACATAACCGGGAGATTATACTCTCCCAGCTCACCCAGCACCCGTCCCTTCCTATTAAAGCCCAGTCTGGTCTAATAAAAGGATTTCATAGCCTTGTCTAGGATGGCGGCACACTCCCCGTTTCCTTTTGATGACGCCGTGGAATATATGTCTTGTTTCCCCCAAGGTGAGTGGAATATTGCTCTCTCTCTCTCTCTCTCTCTCTCTCTCTCTCTCTCTCTCCCCATCTCTTACCTTTTAACTTCTTATTAACCCTTCCAAAGCGGGTCCCTGTTCCGCCCCAAATCCAGGCTCAACCATTGAGGGAGAGAAGGGACCGAAATGAGAAAGAGGGCCAAGGGGGGGATATGGGGGGGGTCAGCTGAAAGGCATGATGGGACTTATCGTGGTGTGCACACATGGGAATTGTGGGAAGGGAGAAGGGGGGTGGGATTTGAGTGTGGAGCGTGGCGGACACAGGAGTGGATCATCTGGTGACATCATTAACCATGTGCAGCTTCCATCCGCTTGGATTTCTGGGATTTCCGTAAGCCAGGGGAGTAGGGTGGGTGTGTGTGTGTGTGGGGGGGGGGGGGGTCAATTGGTCCGGGAAGCACTTCCAACGAGATTGGGAGAGCTGGACGTTTGATTGGACGAACTCCCGCTTTATAACGATGACGAATTCTGAAATGAAACTCCAGCCAACAAAGAGCTGCGGCTGGAGGTCAAGAACTACAGTATACATCATGTAGTACGTCTGATCTGTCTGCTTTAATGGACCGAATGGAGTTGTTGTTCCATGTTTGTGTCTGTTAACTTTTTATTATTCTGTCCTTGTTGAAGAGAGGTACTGAAATACACACACATTCACATATTTATGAACACACACACACACACACACACACACACACACAGACACAGACACACACGCACGCACGCACGCACGCACGCACGCACGCACGCACGCACGCACGCACGCACGCACGCACATGAATGCATGTGCTTGCCTGGGCTGAAGCACCACAGGGGCGCCCACTTATCAGGACCCCCAGATTTGTACATACAGGCCTTCTGGTTGGTTGATTAGGTCATGGAGACCTACTTAATTAGGTAATGTAGAAGTGTCCTCACATTTCATCATCTTTCTATCTTCGTGAGAGCAATTTTGGTTCTTACAAAGACAGCAGTACAAGTACAGCACGCACGCGCACGCACGCACGCACGCACACACACACACACACACACACACACACACACACACACACACACACACACACACACACACACACACACACACACACACACACACACACACACACACACACACACACACACACACACACACACACACACACACACACACCAGCCCATGTGCCCGACAGCCCAACCCTAGCACCCTCCAGGCGGAGTTTGGGAGTGTCAGTGGTAAGTTTGTCTCTGTCAGCAGGTCTGGCTGGTTGACGGTGGGACTTTGTTGAGGTGTTGTTTTTCCTCCCTTCGTTAGACTCGCCGTTAATTACTAATCTCACGGTCCAGCGCGGGACACTTGTGCTAACGCTAACTCTCTCGCACTAATGAGGGAGAAACCAGACAAACAGACGGGATTTACAGCACAACGCACGCACAATCCTTCTCTGTCAGGCATTCACACGCAGACACACACACACGCACGCACGCGCGCGCGCACGCACACACACACACACACACACACACACACACACACACACACACACACACACACACACACACACACACACACACACACACACACACACACACACACACACACACACACACACACACACACACACACACACACACAGTTATACATGCTGACACTCGGGCATAGATGCACCCACAAGCATGAACAAAAATGCATGTTGTTGAATAGACGTGCAAACTCTCCATGTGCATAGACGTGTGCATACACACGCATACATTTTCATTTATACACAAACAGTCCCCTACTATCACACACACACACACACACACACACACACACACACACACACACACACACACACAAACAGTCA
>NC_139946.1:30303316-30308316 GCF_963454915.1 Gymnoscopelus microlampas
CCTGTGCGTTCCTGTGACCTTAGATGCTGCTCATGATTAGTGTTTATGAGGCCTAATGAATGCTTATGCATTCTCTGAACAGCTCCTATTAATATTGATGAAGTCCTGAGAATGCTGACTGGAGCCTTTTTCCATGAAAGGACCTGAATATAACCCATGCATGTTAACACACACGTGACTCCAGGGAGTCTGAGCTCCAACATCGTCAATTGTGTTCGTTCGTGGTAAAGCCACAGGTTTTTTTTTTGCCCTTTTTCTCCCCAATTTAGTCGTTATGCCAATTAATTCCTCCTCACACGCATTTCTGTGTTGTCTCTGCTGTTGTATCCTGACTGACTCACCTGCCAGTGAGGAGCCCCCACAGAGAGGATGCAGAACTTCAGTCATGCTACCGCCCAACTCTCCCTGCTGACAGATGCTGCCCCAGCCCGTAGGAATGCTTGCAGAGACACCATCCACGCCAGGCTCCCCTCCCCCAAACACGCACCAATTGTGTCCATATAGACCAGTGGTTCTCAAACTTTTACGTGCCAAGGACCCCCAAATTGATATGTATTAGGCCGCGGACTCCCATCTGAACATGTTTTGTGTCAGGGAAGATTTATAAAAAGAAAATTTAAATGATAAAAAAATACATTTTCTATATTTTTCAAAGAAGATTCTAAAATAGCAGATGCACAAGCTCGCAGCACGGCACAAAGTGACACGCTGTGAGCTTGTTCATATAACATTAGCTGGGGACCCCCTGGAACACCTACAAGGACCCCTGCGGGTCCCCGGACAACACTCTGGGAACCAATGATATAGACGCTCGCCAAAGACGGATGCACCACGGTGGATTCAAAATCACAACCTCCGTGGTGGTGGGCAGATACTTAACCACTGCGCCACCCGAGCGTCCGAGGTATATGGTGCACCTCAGAAGCAAAGATCGCGTGCGGAGATCTGATAGAGAACTGAGGGGATACTGTATTTATAAAGAAGCATAGAAAGAGAGGTTTTTAGTAACCTATTGTAATTTTGCTGTCTGTGTACAACGTCTGCAATTAACTGTCAAATCACAACACAAGGCCATGAAACTTCATTTTACATCTCTCGATGGTCAAAGGTAAAGGACAGGTGGCTCAACGCTCACCAATAGGCTGCCCTTGTTTTGCAAAATTCAGACAGGGTGAATTGCAAGTCAAGGAGGTAAGGGACTCTGATTCGGGGATATGGGTTTCAACATATCTCTGCTGTTATGACCACAGAGGGAGGGCGTTTGAACATTAAAGGACCAGGAAGGAGAACATTTTTCATTCCAGGTTGTCAGAGGTAAGAGACAGCTGAAGACCCAATGGCTACAGAGAAGGAATGAATGCTGGTTTATAGAGCTTGACCACTGATTGTAGTATTTTAACCAGCCTTGCACTGGTAGGGAGTGGTAGTGCACAGGTTTGTCAGGGTTCGAGCCTGCAGCCTCGTTCGCAGTGGTTCTCAAAGTGGGGTCCAAGGAGAGAGAGAGAGAGAGAGAGAGAGAGAGAGAGAGAGAGAGAGAGAGAGAGAGAGAGAGTGTGAGTGGAGATGGAGAGGTCCGGCTCCTCCAGGTGAGTGTACAGCTGTCACTCACCGGCAGCAGCTGGATCTACCCTTGCCTTCAATAATTCAGGAGATGGAGGGGTAAAGAGATGGACAGGGCCCATTAGAGCTGCCTGTCCCTCACGCTACTCTGAGCAGTCCTTCACACACTTCTGTCACAGGCCAGGACACCTGGCATTTAGACTGCACACACACTTACTGTATGAAAACATATTTGTTCATTGGCACGTCATGTCAAACTGTGAAACTTTTGGAAGAGGGAACTGAAGTTCTGCTTCACACGATCACATTGGATATTAAAAAATCTAATAATTTATGGGAAAATGGAAAATGTATAAACCGTGCCATCTTTGAGGGCCCTATCAGAGCTCTCAGATTCATCCTAATGCTGGTGCCACAGCAAACATGTCACATGTACTGTAACTCAGTCACAGTATCAGTGCGTGTACATTTTGGGCGCATGACAGAGAGTTTAAAAAGAGAGAGGGGGGGGGATGACAGGTATGGAAAAGGCAGATGTAAATAATTCACTCAGTGGTTTGGTAAGATTTCAACTCTCCCTTGATCAGTCCCTCCCTCCGTCTCAACTTAAACTCACTCTCAAGCTGAATTTATACTTGTTGCGCATCTTGTCTGGCACCAAAGACAGGCACATTTTCAAAAGCTTGTAGATCTGATATTTTTGGTACAAGACACTGGTATGCAACTAAGTATAAATCAGGTGCGACGCAGCATTGTGCTTACATTATTTCTCACAACTTACTCAGTACGTGTGACTATGTCCCAGCTAGAAAAGTATGTCAGTGTTTTAAGTGAGTCACATCTTTATTACCTTGACTGCAGACCATTTCTAGATTCAATTAAAAAACTGTTCTCAGCTTACCAACAGAAATAGGCAATGGCATAAATTAAGTATTGGTAAATTAAATCTTTAGAGCTAACAGTTCCAGTGCAAACAATGTTGTTCCTGTCACACATAATGATATAAAGAGCCCTTTGCCAAGAACTCGCTGCCAGTTTCGCTTTTTATTGCTCGGGAGGAACAGGGCAGCAACTTTCTCACAACAAAAGCGGCCGACACGTTCCCTTTGACAATGATATATTACAGCTATAGATTGATAGAGATGTCTGCTAGTTGTTGAGGTCTTTGATGACGTTTCAAACTGAACAAGATCCCACGAGTTAATGCTTTTTCACCCAAACAACACTAAGAAAATCATATCTGGAAGCATCTGAACCAGTATATTAGTGATTTTAGGAATCTAATAAGAGATATACTGTAACCTTTTTTTAATGGAAACTAAACAGTCCACTGTACACATAGACAGCGAAATCTATAGTGTTAAGTTAATTTATCCGAGTGTAAAAATGAACCTGCCAGATTGCTCCCAGGAGGGAGAAGAGTCTGGAATGTGTGGAGAGTTGTCCCGGATGTTTTAGGGAGGGTTCATACAGCTTCCCTGTGTTACAGTAGCTGATCTGAGTGAGTGGGAGGGGTTGTAAGGTTGGATCAGGCTTTGAAGGTATGGGGGTGCCTTAGGTTGCTTTGTAGGCCAACATCAGTGTTTTGCACTCTGTGCGGGCAGCAACTGGGAGCCATTGGAGGTAGCGGAGAAGGGGGTAGGTTGAAGACCGCAGCACGCTTGAAGACCAAGCGTGCTGCGGCATTCTGGTTCATTTGGAGGGGCTTAAGTGGAGGCCGGGAGGCCAGTAAGAAGGGAGTTACAATAGTCAAGTTTTGATATGACTGAGGTCTGGCTGACGTGAGGAAGGGTCTGATTCTGGTATAATCCTTCAAATTTTATAGAGTATAAACCTACAGGATCGAGTGACCGCTGCAGTGTGTGCCTTGAATGAGAGCTGACTGTCCAGGACAACACCAAGGCTCTTGGCCGTTGGAACCGAAGCCACCAGGGCGTTGTCTATGGAAATAGTTAAATCCTGCATGGGAAGGACTTACCTGGGAAGAAGAGAAGCTTGGTCTTGTCTGGGTTTAGCTTGAGGTGGTGAGAAGACATCCACTGTGAGATGTCAGCCAGACACGTAGCGATGCACTCCTCCTGAGTGGCCAAGGGGGGAGAAGGAGAGAAACAGTTGAATGTCATCGGCATAACAGTGTTAAGATAGATTGTGAGCAGAGATGACAGAGCCAAGAGATTTAGTGTACAGGAGTAAAGGAGGGGGCAGAGTACAGATTCCTGGGCGACTCCGGTTTGCGGGGAGATGAAAGCAAACCTTTCCAAGAAACTAGGGCCGGTCAGTAATTGGGGGGTGAAATATTCCTTTAGTCAAATGACATGCTTGATGGACCTGTAATTGTCTTTCAAACTGTGTCAAACTCCTGCTTAAGCATATTAACCCAGGCATCCCTGGCTACTGTGGGCAAGTCATTATAGGCTAAACTCGTCAAAAACTTTCAAAAATCTTCAGAGTGATCAAAAATATCAGCTATACAAGCTCACATGCAACGCAGTTGCATCAGCTAATTTCACTATTCATCATACGACGTATAAGCAGTGCTTGATTTGCAAATAAATGATTAGGTGCCGGAGCTCATGAACCCATCAGTCTTGCTGACAGCACGAGAACTTTCATTTTGCGCATATGAATCTGGGTATTTTCACGAGCAAAAAACACTACTCACTCTTTTTGTCAGGCACATGAGTCACAGAACACAGACATACGCACTGCCAGCTCGGTTAAAAACACAGACAGACTAGAGAGAGATGTGCATTTGCGTAACTGTTATTTATTTACTGACCAAACTTAGAGAGGAGAGACCACCTGATCAGATCAATTCACTCCCGTGGTGTTTTTTCCTCTCTCTCTCTCGGGTTCCAAAAGGAAGTGAGGGGGAGGCGGGGCCTTTGCGTTATTTGCAGAGCTCACCGCAACTAGTGAGGTGAGGTACTCAGACCACACGGCTCAATTTTTCTAACAGCGAATAATAAAATGGTTATTGTCAAGATTTATAAACCTAACTCAGTTTAATTTCATCCACGGTCCTTTTCCATTACAGGAAGGGACATTGAGGGGAAAATGTTAAAGCTGAATTAATAATAAATAACCTAAATACAACTTATTGTAGCCTATATGCATTTGAGGTGACGGAACGCCTTCTAGAGGTACCAGAGCGCAGGAGGCAGGTTCCGGAGCCAAGCTCCGGCCAGCTCCGGCATTAATTAAGCACTGCGTATAAGTGTTGAAAATGGGACTTGATTAAATACTGTTTATTTCTACCTTTTACTTTTGTTCCCGTTCCTTTGCTCTCCTCTCTCTCACATTATACACATTGAACCCTTCTGCCCTTCCTTCGTTTTCCTTATTCCCGTCACTCTGATGTCCCCTTCCTTCCTTTACTATCCTGTTCCCATTCTTCCTTCACTCTCCTGTTCCCTTCCTATCTTCTTCACTCTCCTGTT
>NC_139946.1:30310816-30325816 GCF_963454915.1 Gymnoscopelus microlampas
TAGTATGGTTGTTTAAAAATGAATATGAATCTATTTTTCTTTGTATTACTCGAGGTCTGGACACACCTTTTAGTTTTTTTCCCCCATTTATTTTTCTGCAAATAGATCCTCTAAATTACAATATGTTTATGTGGAATTTGAGAAAAAAATCCTCCTTTGTTAAAATTGTTAAAAGTACATTTTACTCAAACACATACTTATATGTTTATGTTTATTCTATTTGACATGGACATCATTTGCGCTTATAGGACTAGATATTACAATCCCTTAGATAATCAGTACTTGTGTAACATACAAACACCTTTCATCAAATGGCTTTTCTAAACAGAATAAAATTATGATATAAAAAACAGGCAAATAAAGGGAATAAAAAATTGCACAATACATATACTATAAAACAAAAGCAACATAATCAATCAACAATAAACCAGTAAAAATACAGAATTATAATAATAATAATCAATTCCTCTGCTTCTCATCTCACCCTTTCCTTTTTGTCACCAGTGCGTACATGTTTTATTCCTTAATTCTGCTCAGACTGAATTAAATACATCCATTTCCTTTAGGGAAATGTCTGACATGTTTGATATTTATGTTTGAGATCATCACAAATTCAACAATTTAATAAAACAAAATTATTAATCCAGTCACCCCTATTTTGGACAAACTAAAAAAAAAGATTCTTTAAAATGTCAAAAGTAGCACATCCACAAGCTCACAACACATGATGCGACAGGTTATGAGCTTACAGATCAGCTATTTTTCCGCTATTGTTATACAACAAAGTATATATAGGGTTTAAGAGGTTAAAAAATATCCCCTCGCTCCACTTTATTTTACTGTATTTTATTTTAAATGGAACACTGTGTATGTTTTGCTTCACCAAAGCAGTGTGCAGGACTAATGAGATCCACATTCTGGAGTCTCACACCTACAAGTACAGTTACACCATACGATGATTCATTATTCATACAACTGATGTGACCTACACAACCTGTCACCTTTAACCCATTAAGACCTGAGGCCGATTCTACAAAATGTCTTCTAAATCCTTTTAGAAGTTTTATACGTATGTATGTCAGTGGTGCTCAAACTTCTTTATGTCATGGACCCCCAAAATTATATGTATTTGGTCGCCGACCCCCATCTCAAAATATTTTGTTCCAGGGACCCCCAGAAGCAAAGATTTGAGTTAAAATGTTTGCTAAATCATATATTCAAAGATTTGCACAAATTTTCATGATTTTTCAGAAATAGCAGATCTACAAGCTCATGTGGAACAAAGTGACACGCTATGAGCTTGTATATCGCTGATATATCGCTGTATATATCGCAGCGATGTATACAGCGATATTATCGCTGTATATATCAGTTATATATATATATATACTGTACATAGCTTGTATATATCAGGGCCAGCAGTGGTTCAGGAGGTAGAGCGGCTGCATGGAAACCGGAAGGTTCCCAGTTCGACTATTTCTTAGCAACATCATGCTGACAATCACACACATCTAGGGGTGCAAATAATGTATTTTCCCCCAAAATACATTATTTTTAATAATCGATTAAATCGATTAGACACGGTTGTAACTATAAAATAGGGTTCAAGTGGTTTATCAGACAAATCGATTTAGTCAATTCTTCTCCTTTTTCATTCCCGTCGATTTGTTGATACATCTTTTTTAATAAAGAAAACCAGGCTTCAAGATTATTAGATTAATCGTTATCAATATAATAATCACTGAGAACAATTGGATAGCAGCCCAAAAGCCTTTTATTGTTTAAGCATCTCTCTCATACCACCAACACACCGCCTTACCCCCAGTGAAGCATGTTCCCTGGTGACCTCAGATGACCTCAGACACAGATCTGTCTGAGGCTCTTTTCGACTACGAAGGGAAACCCAGAAACCTTCCATCACCTGAAACTTTACACAACCCTTGAAGTTCTGTGATGTTTTTAGTTTTGTTTTGTTTTCATTATAACCAGAACCAACCCTGAAGGGGAGGTACATCATAAAAAAGAAAAGAAAAACCGACGCGTAGTGAGCTTGTATTTTTGCTATTTTAGAAACTTTTTTTTTAAAGTATAAGTTCTGAGTTCTTTTTTTTTGTTATTCAATTTTTATTGATTTTCACATAAAATCAAATATGCATTCCAAATACAAAACCAACATCATAAATTCTGAGTTCTGAACTCTGAAGTGTTAGTACTACCTCCTGAACTAGGGCCCAAATTAGGTTGTGATAACCTTATGTGAAACCGAGCGGTAGCATATGGAAACAAGTCCAGAACCCATTAAATACATTTCACGGCATGGGTCGCTTATTTCTTGTGCCATTAAATTCATTGCAACCTCATCAGTTCGGTGTCACAGAAACATATTTGGAGAGAAATAAATAGATATTTGTTATAAAAAAATATTGATTTGTTGTTTTGTTTTGCATCTATTTCAACAAAACTTAGCTTTGCAGCTTGTACTGTACAATCCCATTCTACCAGAGATGAAGAGTAAGGTAGCACTGAACGATGCCAGGTTGAAAGTGGTTAAATTAACACTGAGGATTTTGCTGTGTACCTGCTGCTTGGAGCCAGGTCACACGAGATGGGAGGGTCATATGTCATCCCTACCTCCCTCTTTCATTCTGCCCGTTCTTCCACTACAGTTCTGCTGACATAATTAGTGATACGATTCCCTGAACCTCATCTGATTGTCCTTCCTTTGTGTGTCCTTACCTCTGCACAGACCTGGTTTAAATGCCTACTGTTTGCAAGGGTGGGCTGTCCACTCCTGTTTGCTTTCTGCCTTTATTTACATAGGTTAGACCCGTGGTTCTCAAACATGTATTATGTATTTATTTATACGTTTATTTGGACGGAACAGCGCATATTGCTGAACATTACATACAAAATGTAGTAAATACATTTAGCAAGAATGCTAATTTCCATCCGTAGTTCCCATACAGAAAACAAGCAACATTACAAGAGGACACAAAAAGAGTACAAAGGGTGCAGAACAGGAGAAAAAACAATTAACAGTAAAAATGCCAAGTTTTTACCTAAAATACAAGGACACCCAAGAACACTAGAGAAACCTACATTTTAGCCTATTTAAAAAATGTTCACAAGTTAGATTTTTTTTTTTTGGACCTTAAAGGATGTACAGGATGAACACTCTCTTGTATCAGTGGGTAGATTGTTCCAACTAGCGCTTCCTTGAACTGAAAAGGAATTTTGCACAAAGGCTGTACGTCTGAAGTGCACCTCACAATCCCCTCTGGTGGCGGCCCATGTGTCGATGCCCCAGTCAGGCTTCCGTTTTATATGTCGGGCATAAACCATGTAATGTTTTATACACGGCACATGCCTGTTTGAAGAGCTTCCGGTTATCAAAGGTAAAGAAACTATATTGTTTTTTCTATGTGTTTTTTCTATCAAATACCTTTTATGGCTCTGTTAAATAACTGTTCTAAAGGCTTGAGTGTTGTCACACCTGCGCAAGACCAGTTCTCGATGTGAGAGAAGATCATACAGTGCAAATATGTGTGCCAACTGTTAGAAAAGGCCCAATTTGCTTAAAACACACATCTGGTAGGTCATTGATGTACAAAGGAAACAAGATCGGACCAAGTATTGAACCCTGTGGGACCCCAACAGGGCAGTTGAGGTAAGGAGATTTAACACCATCAATACAGACACATTGTTTGTGAAACATTATAGTGAGTAAGTTTGGACAAAAATAACTAACTGACTGTATCAAAAGCCTTTTTCAAGTCAAAAAACACGGCAGTAACACAGGGATTCATATCCAATAGACCCTTTATCCTCTCAATGGGCACACAGTTGGCTGCTTCTGTGGAATGCAGCGGGTATGACCTTTGTCAAGATGTTTAATGATCAGATTGGCTATCCATTTTTCTTTGACCTTCGAGATGACAGGGAGGATACTGATGGACTTCTAAGTTCCAGTTCAAGTTTTGAGACAGATTTAAAAATTGGTGTGTTTGTGGCCGTCTTCAACACACTGATGGAACAGTACTATTATTGACAAGTTGACCAGATGTGTGATAGGTTGCTTTAGTGATTATGGCTTTACACATTTTCATGTCATGACCATGCAGATCCCCTTCTGAAAATATTATGTGCCAGGGACCCCCATAAGAGAACATGTTAAAATGTTTCAAAATGTATTTTCACATGATTTTTCAACCCGTTTCAAAAACAGCCATTCTACAAACTCGCGAGTGGATGTGTTGTAAAATGGCTGTTTTCAAATAGCTGATGTATAAAACTGGTTTAAAGTGGTTAAACAGTTCCTTATTTTGCTGCGGACCCCCTGGAATCCCCTCATGTACCCCACCTTGAGAACCACTGGGTTAGACAGCTGAGAGGATGACGCCAAAAGGGACAGACAACAACATGAGACACTAGCATGATTTGAGGATGATGAAAGGTCCATACTGGTGTCAATGCATGTCATTGTCTAATCACATCTTTGGCCATACATTGTACATAACCATAGACCATTTTTCCTTTAGCCACTTTCAACCGGGCCTTCCTATTTTGGGTCATTATGGGCCAAAATGTTCAAACATTTTCCAAAAGAATAGCACATTTACAAGCTCACGACATGTCGCGATGCAACCCGTTGTGAGCTCATAGATCTGCTGCGTTACAAATGTTTTGAATACAGCTTACATGTTTAATGGCTTTATTTTTTTATTTCACATGTAACATTTTCTCCATTGTCATTAAAATGTTACCCAATTTACCTCAATAATTGAGTCAACAATGGCTAAACTTCACTGGACTAAAAGTACAAATGGATATTTGAGTTAATTTCATAAATCAATATCTTCAACAGCAAGGGTTCTCGGACCATTTTATACCAGTACTTTATGGAAGAACTTTTTTGGCCACTCCACACCTAATATATTGTGCAATTCAAAGTTGAAATATAGTGATCTTTGACAAAATATAACTGATCCACAAGTTCAACGTGATGCATTGTGAGCTTGTACACCAGTGTTGTTTTTGGCAGGCATTTTAGATTTAGTCTTGTTAGTCGAAATGCTTGTTAGTTTTAGTCACATTTTAGTCATTTCTATCCTTGATAGTTTTAGTCATTGGTTTTAGTCAAACAAATAAAATAAAATAATGTATTTAAATTAATGTAATTAGGTCAATATAGATATTGTATTTAAGATATGACAGCTAACAGTATTATCATAAAATATATCTCATTTTAGGGGATAACACAATAGGATACAACGTGTGTTACAACACATACTGTAATTCACACAAAATACTGCATGTTCAGAAAATAGAATAGCCTAGATGAGGTTCTCATTCTCAATCTTTTTTTTGTACCAGTACCGCCCAGAAGATATTTGTCTCTCCACTCCAAGTATACCACCATTATGACTAATGTTAAAATACAGTAGTATACACCTGCCCCATCCTATTCATATGCACAACTCACACAGGAGGCAAATGTATTCCTACAAAAAATGATGTATTTTTGACAGTTTCGTACATTATGGTAGCACTAAACTGGCAACATGCAGTTGTCACACAACCCACAGACAGTCAGAAAGAGACAGGAAGCAAGAGATCTCACACACACACACACACACACACATACACACACACACACACACACACACACACACACACACACAGTCCTCAAAAAACAAACAAAAGAAAAACGTCTTAATAGCTTACATGGTACCCTCTTTCTAAGCAATGGAAAAATGATAATGTACATATACTGTACTGTACATAGTGTATGTAAGAACTAGGTATATTAAGTTACTGTACTGTTGAGTTCCAAGGATCCAGACAAAAAAGCCTGCAGGTTTTACTCATAACAATCCATAGCCTTGATACAAGACTGACAGATGACCGTCTTGATGCAAGGCTAAACAATCCATTGCACACTGATAAGAACCAGTGTGCGTGAAACCAATATGCGCCCAATGAAAGCCATTCTATCAGGTCTCGCTAGGACGCGCCTCACAAGCCAACACACAAGAGGGGGTTGGGGTGTACTGAAACCAGCGCACCCCAAAACAACAGGTTGAGAATTGATTGCGTGAAACAATCACCTGTGCGTCCAGTCTCAATGTTAGCAAACAAATAATTGGTCTATTACGTTAGCTTAAACAAGCCAGCTTTAGCCTGAAGCTAGCGTCAGATGTTATGGAAAACTTTTAGGAAGTAGGAAAAACATTACCACGGGCCAATTATCGAGTAACATCGACTTATTATGTCAGTAAATGGACTGCCGTTAGCTTACCGTTGCAAAAATAGTAGCGTGGCACGCCTCCCTCTCCCGTTAGGTGCATTGGTTTCCTTTCAGATGGATTGTAAAGTAGTATGTATGTCCATAATATATCCATTCTTCTTTTCAGACCACCTAACCCATTAAAACCTAATAACATGCCCACTATCATAACTTAAGGCAGCTAGGCAACTCGCGTCTTCTTCACTTCATAACAACAACAACAACAACTACACGTGAAGACTGTATCGGTGTTGCCAGATATTGTGAAAGAAACAAGCAACCAGGTCTAGCAAACCTACTGTATAGAGCGTGCCAACGATTCGTCACCAGGGGGGGGGCGTGGCATAGTAGCTGCAGACATACTTGAGGGGGGCAATGTTAAGTCAACCTGTTTTATACCCCTCAAAGATGTCCGCCGCTACCAAATGACACTTGTTGACGCCCCCTTGAGGATTTTTGGCACGCTCTATACATCGGTTATTTGAAAATAGCAGATCTACAAGCTCACAACATCAAGGTGTGGCATCAAGAGCGACACGTTGTGAGCTTGTAGATCTGCTATTTTCAAATATAGTTCTTGGTGGAAACTTATAATAGAAAAACACTGAGAAGACCGGTTCGGTATCCCAGCCAATCACAGAGCCAAAAAAAAAAAAAAAAGGAAAAGAAACCAATCACAGAGCCGGATGTTGCTATGCTTCCTAGAACCCTCCGTGTGATTGGCTACTATTCCCCCATTGAAATAATATCGCTATAATATTTTGATCTCTTCAATGCATTTTGAATGTCCCACCCAATAACATTTTCGTCTCGTCTCGTCGACGAAAACACACATTCGTCTTGTCATATTTTAGTCATTAAAGAGCTATGTTTAGCACGTCAACGTTACGTCTTCGTCATGAAAAAAAGGGGCGTTGACGAAATCATATCGTCTGCGTCATCGTTGACGAAAACAACACTGTTGTACACTGGTTATTTTCGCGGAAGGTTCGCCTATTATGACATGCTCAGAATAGAGACGCTAGGTTTCATGTCGCTAAAATGCATTAAAATGTAATGACTAGAAAGGTGTGCTCAGTGGAGCACAAATCTCCACCAGGAGGCATACTTACAATTTCTGACAAAGTAACCTCTGTCCCTCTGTCCGTCTCTCTCTACCTGTCTGTGTCCAGTGCGTGCATGTGGATGCATGCACGGGTCACAGGTACGCTGTGTTTCTCTCCCTCTCCGTGTCTGGTGCGTGTGCACCTCAGGTGTGTGTGTGGAGTATGTTATGTCACGTTTAGCCTAATGGCAGCGTGCACAATACATTTAACGCTGATCAGTATAGTGGTTTATGAGATTAGACATATACGTACATTCACACAGATCTCCGGCCCGGCCTGGCAGAGATAATTAACTTTGAGAAAAATGTATAATTTAATTTTTTGGTTTCTAAGACTTTTCATACCATACTGTAATGACTGGAATCCAACAGCTACCTCGAAAATCAAACAAACTCTGTATGCTTTGGAAAATGGCAGCAATGTCAAGTATACTTTGAGTTGTAGTCAATGGGCTAACATTCCAGACCAACAGCATGGTCCTTTGAGCCAGCTATTGCTAACATTACAAATTGGTCAGAAGTGGAGGTCCTAACCAAGTAACCATTCAACCTTCGATAAACACAACCCATTTTCCAATCCAATCCAGTCCACACATTTCCACTTTGGATTTTTCCAAACCGTCACTCATGCTCAATTGCCTAACATGACCATGGAGGGCCGCCAATATGACAGTATGTGGAAGATGAATCTGTCTCATCCGGAGGAGGGAGTGATCCCAGAGTCCAGCAACACAGAGCCCACTCCGGGGGGATTCCTACCCACTCTCCTCCTGACACATTTGATGAATCTCCACTTTTGCTCTCCTCCAAAACGCAGATCTTGGGGTCTTACCCAAATGCACCGCTGCCCCCTTCTTCACTTCCCTGTCAGAGCTTTGGGACAGATTGGGAACCACTCGACTAATACGTGACATGACATTCCATGCTGGATCCGCACGCACACACGCACACGCACACGCACACGCACACGCACACACACACACACACACACACACACACACACACACACACACACACACACACACACACACACACACACACACACACACACACACACACAACACACACACACCAGATGTGGCTTGTCCTTTGGTATAGTGGCCAAAGTCACCAGGATCTAATGTAGAATGCATGTGGCCAAACTGCAAACTGTTTCATCATCACAGGCTATGTTCACACTGGCAGTCCAAATAAGATTTGGGTTTATCAAGTCTGAATATTAAAAAAACGACGACACCACACACATGGAAACTGATTTATGCAAATCAGATTTGGTTTTACATGCGATTCAAATCTGATTTCCAAAGATGTGTCTGGACACTTGGACACTGAAGCCTGAATGTATACTTTGTTATACGATAGGTATAACAAAGAATAGGTGTGACACACATCGTGACGCATTGTGAAATTGTAGATCTGATATTTTCGGCGATGTCCAGTCTGATTACTTACAAATAACAGTATGGACAGTCAGGCCTAAAGATCGTATTTGAGAAACAAATCGGATTTGCCTGCAGTCTGAACAAAGACACAATGCAAAGCAAATGACTCCACTCAGGTGCTGCAATTTCTCCACCTTCAATGAATTCCACTCTAGGGTGTGGTTCTGCCTTGTCAGAGCCATTGGCTTACTCACGAGTAAACAGCACTTAAAAACCAACAGACCAGACCAAACAGTCCATTTACACTGGGTGAACAAGAGAGTACAACAGGAACAACATTTGGGTCAAAATAGAACACGATGGGGCACGGCGCGTGCGTGCATGTGTGAGTGTATTCGTGAACGCACGTCTATGCGAGTATGCATCTGTGTGTGTGTGAGGGTGTGCGTGTGCGAGCGGTGCAAGCAGGGCTTGTCCAGTACCAAGAGGTGTGGAAGGAGTCGGTATTTAGAAGCAAGTGTTTTTGATGTTAAACTGTTGTCCGCTCCCTTAAATCTTAATCAAGGGCCATGCATATTTGATGGCAGTAAACCGGGCCAGGTGAGTGGACTGTGGGAGATGACTTATTCATGCAGGCCTATGTGACCAGCCCAAAGTGTGGGAGGGGCAGCGTATGGCTTGGGAGGTTTCGCGCCGCACGCTGTGCGGTGGGGGAGTTGTGTTAAAGCACTTGTCAGGCTGATTGCGTGTGAATGTCACCATGCTTGGTTGCTGCTGCCACACCGCAGAGAATTAGAAGAGACCACGAGGGAGGGGCTAAAACACCAACAAATGAAGTACGGAGAGGTACAGTAGACGGGTCCTGGAGTTCAGCTGAAATCTCAGATTCTACAAGAATAGCATTATTTTTGTACTTATTTATTTAAGGAACCAGGACGTTGCTTTCTCATTCAAGCGGCATGTGTGTGTGTGTGTGTGTGTGTGTGTGTGTGTGTGTGTGTGTGTGTGTGTGTGTGTGTGTGTGTGTGTGTGTGTGTGTGTGTGTGTGTGTGTTATTGCAGGTCAAACGCCTCCTGCACGTCAGTACAGTCCTCTCTCTCTCTACAGTATATGGCTCTTGAAATGTGTGGAATGTTACATTCTCAAGTGTAAACCTGCAAAAGAGAGACCTCAAAATAACCAGAGTATGAATTATTATTTATTTAACCAAAATAAATCTTTGAAGCACAGGCATAGATTTAAAGGGGGGGGGGGGGGGTTGAAACCTTGCTTGTAAAAAATAAATAAACCAAAACAAATCAGATAAATATATCTGTCTGCCATTACTGAATCTATAATTTGGTTTGCTTATTGCTGACATGAATAGCCCACCATCTGTATAAAAAAGCACACAGCAGCAAGAGTGATTAGAATATGTTGGTTTAGCTCAGATTTATCCAGTGTAGATGTAATCATTTATTATTGAAGATGGCGCCTCTAAAGGCTGCAGGATGACATACATACATACATACATACATACATACATACATACATACATACATACATACATACATACATACATACATACATACATACATACATACATACATACTGTACATACATACATACATACATACATACATATTGTACTACATTCCTTACTTGGTTTAAAGTATATCTCCTGCAATGTACAATTATTTGGGAGTTGGGTTTCGGTCAGCTGTGATACCCAACAGTCACCCCCCCCCACCCCCCACCACCACCAAATGAAAGAGGTGAATGCTTCACTCACTGCTTTGAAGTAATAACGAGAACCAGTACATACTGTACAAACTGCTCACTTTCCTCTGGGCGATTGCAGTGGCCTTCATAAACTACAAAAGACTCAACTGAGACAAAACATTTTTTGGCAACAAAGAACAACAGCACCAACAAGAGCAACAGCCAAGGTGGGGGAGAACATTATCCGTTACTGCGCAAACTCCAGATGAAGAATAGAATATAGCTGGCCCCAAACTGCCAACATCTCACCACAAATAAATATCACTAAATAAAAAAGGTTCCATGTCAGACAAGTACCTCCCTCTCTTTCACACACTCACTTTCTCGCCCACCTTTTCTTTTTTTTCCTTCTTTCTACCGTTTTTGCGCTTCTCCACCCGCCTTTCGTTCGTCACGCTCCCCCCTCTGTCACCGAGCAGAGGGCTTGCCGTGACAATTTCCAGCACTCCGTCTCTGTCTCTGCTATATGCCAGCGGCATAGCTGAGTCTGCACTCTGACGCCGCGGCACTTCTTCATTCTGTTTATTTCTCTCCCATCTTCTTCTGTTCCCAGACAACCGTCTTTTGCTAAGTATTAAACAGGCTAAATGAGGACATGGTTTTTACAAAGAGTTTTTTACGAGAGTTTTACCCCAGTTAAAGTCACACGTGAGTTGAATTGTGCAACGTCTACGTAGATTCTCTCTCTCAATTTCTCTCTCTGAATTTCTCAATTTGTCTGCTTTTTACAGGATCAAACTTGCACCGCCATATAGGTTAAAGAACTCTGTGTGCGATGCGTCAAAAACGATACCCATTCGACCGACATTGTGCGGACGCATTCATGGTCGTTCAGCACGGCTGGACTAACCTTTCAGACGTGCATCAGGCAGGGCAGTGTGTATTGGCCTCTGGGTACAATCTTTCGGTGTCGGTGTGTGTGTGTGCGTGCAGTGTCAGGCTCTGTGACGCCTCAGTCACTTTGGCTCCACTGCCGCCGTGAGGTGCGTGCTTGGCACTTTTTGCGGACACGCATGGCGGCAGGGTCAATGACAGCGGGGCAGTGACACTGTCTTTTGTGTGACTCCGTTTGGCACCATGCGACTAGGAGACCCTACCCTCGGGCTGATGTCAGAGTCAGAGATTTCATGCAGGGAGAAGAAGAAGAAAACGAGCACAGATCGGGTAAAGTGAGATGAGGGATGTGACTGGAAGCGAGGGAGCGGAAACTGATACGTGTGCGCATATACCATCGACTAGCCTATAGAGTGAGAGAGCACCGTTAGCAGAGCAGTGCTCCATACCTGAGTGACCGGTAAATATTTAAGTAAGGGTCAGTGAATAGAGGACATTAATGGTGGCCTGACCACAATCTGAACCCCCGTCCCCTGCATGCACGCTGCACGTTCATGACCTCTTTCCTCGTTAGATCGGTGAGGGAAAGGGTCCTCTATCTCTGTGTGCACCCACACTCTACAACTGTGTTCTGGCCTACATAAAGACATGCATGAACAATGGAGATGCTCACTTCCTCAGCTGGGGGGGGATTCTGCTATAGGTTCGACTCACATGAGCCCTGTTATAATGGGACTTTTTTGGGGCGAGTTTTTAGCTTACGTCCTGGAATAAAGTCTCTCTCTTTCTCTTTCTCTGTCTCTGTCTCACTCTCTGTGTGTGTGTGTGTGTGTGTGTGTGTCTCTCTCTCTCTCTCTCTCTCTCTCTCTCTCTCTCTCTCTCTCTCTCTCTCTCTCTCTCTCTCTCTCTCTCTATTTTTTGGGGGACCAGGACACAAGGCATTCTCAGCTCACTAATAAATGTACAGTCATTTTACATAACGTTGCTGTCGGGCAGAAACCTCCTATCTCCATATTCAAACTTTTTGTGTTTTTTTGTAAATGAACGCCCTTCTTGATCATACTACAGCGTCACACAAAGGCATCAGAAGTAGCTGATCCACAAGCTTGAAATGCTGAGCGAAGCGATGCGTTTTGAGCTTGTAGATCTGCTACTTAAGCAATTCTTTCATTTGAATCCTGAAAAGTAACTGCTTTGGACATATGAGGTTTCCACCAGACAGTGCTGCTATGGATGACCTAGAAGTGAAAGTGTGGTCAACACCAAATAACAAAGAATCACAGATGTACGTATATTAGCCAGGTTGTTTGAGCCAGGTTCATCTATTCAAAATCGCATAGTGAACTGGACACACACGCAGTCATACGCATGCACTCACGCGCGCACGCGCACAGTCACAGACACACACAGACACACACACGCACACGCACACGCACACGCACACGCACACGCACACGCACACGGCACACGCACACACACACACACACACGCACACACACACACACACACACACACATGCTCCTTGAATAAGAAAGCAACACCCTGGTTCCTTAAATAACAAAAAAATGCTATTCTTGTGGTATCTGAGGTTTCAGCTGAACTCCTGCACCCGTCTACTGTACCACACACACACACACACACACACACACACACACACACACACACACACACACACACACACACACACACACACACACACACACACACACACACACACACACACACACACACACACACACACACACACACACACACAGTTCTAGTCACTTTACTCAATTGTGTGTGTGTGTGTGTGTGTGTGTGTGTGTGTGTGTGTGTGTGTGTGTGTGTGTGTGTGTGTGTGTGTGTGTGTGTGTGTGGGTGTGTGTGTGTGTGTGTGTGTGTGTGTGTGTGTGTGCGCACGTGCGTGTGCGCGTACGCATGCGTGTGCATTCAGTGCATTGCAGTGCAGTACAGTGCAGGGAGTAGCTAGACTGTGGTATGGCTGCAGGCCAGGCTGAGTGAAATAATTGATTGCCGATTGACCCTCCCCTGCCACCGAGGACAGTCCTCCACTGCATTACTCCACATATTCATTTGGTCTGCGCCGTGCACGTTAGCCGCAAAATCAAATATTATCATCACAGCAAGGCATTCTGCCTATGAGTGGCGTTTTAGAAGTAACAACAACGCCCGTAACGAAGCGTGATGGAAAATGCTGAATCACGCACACGCATGCTGGGGAAGTGAAAGACGCAGGGCAGAGATGATAGGCCAAATCAGCAACAACTTGACCTCTGTGTGAGGGGTTGTCAGTAGGAGTTCAAACTGTTGTAACCGCTGACAACAGGAAGTATAGGCCTAAAAATACATGTCTCCATCCAGGTTCTTGGATAAGGAGAAATGAAACAATAAGCTAAGCACGGCCAATGAAAAGACTGAAATGTTTGAGTGGGGGGGGGGAGCCTAATACAGTGTGAAATTAATTTAGCCTATGATGATAACTTTGCAAAAAGCATGGTCACCCTCGGCTAACTTTACAGGATATGTGCTGTTAATTCTGAGGTTTATAATCTCCCCCCCCCCCCCACCCCCCAGAGACAAGCCAATTGCAGCCTTAAAAAGTGCTTTAAGTTAAAATTTCAGGTAGAACTAGCCTATTTTCGCGGAAACCGCGCAACATCTCCCATGTACTAAAGATCAGCAAATCATCCCAACACACTCTCATTTATTTGTTTGTTTGTTTGCCGGTAGGTTTGTTTATTACTGTACTTTTCAAAGCGCGGGATGGGGTTAGAATTGCTGTATGGGCATATTTTCTCCTGTGATAGCATGTTTGAATTTGTCCACTCAGCACGCCGCGTGTCAGCGGCGTGTGTGTGTGTGTGTGACAGTGCGGAGCCGGCCGGTGAAGGAGGCGCGGCAGGGGTCGCAGCAGCGCACGTTCGTTGCCAAATTGCTTTCTTCGGCGGGTCGGGTGGGGACCTGCTAGGGAGCCAGGGACACCGTTTGGGGAAACCATTCCGCAGTAATGACTTGGTGTTGTGTGTGTGTGTGTGTGGGTGGGTGGTTGGGCAGGTAGAGGGGGGGGGGGCTGCACCACGCATGCCCCGGGTCAGTAACTCAATCACGAGATCAACCGTATAGTAGCTTAATAATTATTAATACCCCCCCATACAGCACACGGGCCAATTTGTCAAAAAACGTCAATTTATTTGTGCGGTGTGTGACAGCTTTTTAAATGTAAAACAGTCCTGTGGGAATGCAGGCCTACAATGGACCACAGAACCACATGGCCGTGGACCAGTGTGTATCTGGAAGCGTTTCACCACATGATTCTCGACTCTCGGGCAAAAATTGCAGATCTACAAGCTTGCGACACGTTGTGAGCTTGTAGATATAGGCTAAGAGATTGGTGTAGAGGGAAAAGGGAGGGGGGGGCTAGACTGCAGGCAACGAAGTACATAGGGGTTTAAGCCTCAGTACCCTTGTATAACTTTATATTAATTTTGTTGAGAGCATTCAAAGCATTGACAATCAAATGTATTTTTTAACTCCCTATAATAAAAAAACATTCAAATGTATTTCTTTTATTTATCGCCTACAGTACATGTGAAATCAATGTGCATGAGAACGCTCACAGTCACAACAGG